>NC_041380.1:488002487-488058639 GCF_002162155.2 Triticum dicoccoides
CGTTAATTTTCCTTCCGAATTTTCCATATTTTCCAAGAATAAGCTCCGTCCGTTTTTATCCCGTTTGGACTCCGTTTGATATGGATATTCTGCGAAACCAAAAATATGCAACAAACAAGAACTGGCAGTGGGCACTGGATCAATATGTTAGTCCCAAAAATAATATAAGAAGTTGCCAAAAAGTATATGAAAGTTGAATAATCTTGGCATGGAACAATAAAAAATTATAGATACGAGGGAGACCTATCAGCATCCCCAAGCTTAATTCCTGCTCGACCTCGAGTAGGTAAATGATAAAAAAGATAATTTTTGATGTGGAATGCTACCTAGCATAATCTTGGTCATATGTCTAATCATGGCATGAATATTAAGACACGAGTGATTCAAAGCAATAATCTATCCTTTGACATAAAGACAATAATATTTCAAGCATACTAACCAAGCAATTATGTCTTATTGAAATAACATAGCCAAAGAAAGTTCATCCTTACAAAATCATATAGTCTGGCTATGCTCCATCTTCACCACACAAAATATTTACATCATGCACAACCCCGATGACAAGCCAAGCAATTGTTTCATACTTTTGACGTTCTCAAACCTTTTCAACTTTCACGCAATACATGAGCGTGAGCCATGGACATAGCACTATAGGTGGAATAGAATATGATGGTGGAGAAGACAAGCAGGAGAAGATAGTCTCACATCAACTAGGCGTATCAACGGGCTATGGAGATGCCCATCAATAGATATCAATGTGAGTGAGTAGGGATTGCCATGCAACGGATGCACTAGAGCTATAAGTGTATGAAAGCTCCAACTGAAACTAAGTGGGTGTGCATCCAACTTGCTTGCTCATGAAGACCTCGGGCATTTGAGGAAGCCCATCATCGGAATATACAAGGCAAGTTCTATAATGAAAATTCTCACTAGTATATGAAAGTGATAACTCAAGAGACTCTCTATATGAAGAACATGGTGCTACTTTGAAGCACAAGTGTGGTAAAAGGATAGTAGCACTGCCCCTTCTCTCTTTTTCTCTCATTTTTTTATGTTTTTATTTTTTTATTTTTTGGTGGGCTTCTTTGGCCTCTTTTATTTTTTGTAAAGTTCAAAGTCTCATCCCGAATTATGGGGGAATCAAAGTCTTCATCATCCTTTCCTTACTGGGGCAATGCTCTAATAATGATGATCATCACACTTTTATTTACTTACAACTCAATATTACAACTCGATATCTAGAACAAAGATATGACTCTATATGAATGCCTCCGGCGGTGTACCGGGATGTGTAATGATCTAGCGTAGCAATGACATCAAAAAACGAACAAGCCATGAAAACATCATGCTAGCTATCTTACGATCATGCAAAGCAATATGACAATGAATGCTCAAGTCATGTATATGATGATGATGGAGGTTGCATGGCAATATATCTCGGAATGGCTATGGAAATGCCATGATAGGTAGGTATGGTGGCTGTTTTGAGGAAGATATATGGTGGGTGTATGGTACCGGCGAAAGTTGCGCGATACTAGAGAGGCTAGCAATGATGGAAGGGTGAGAGTGCGTATAATCCATGGACTCAACATTAGTCATAAAGAACTCACATACTTATTGCAAAAATCTATTAGTCATCGAAACAAAGTGCTACGCGCATGCTCCTAGGGGGATAGATTGGTAGGAAAAGACCATCGCTCGTCCCCGACCGCCACTCATAAGGAAGACAATCAATAAATAAATCATGCTCCGACTTCGTTACATAACGGTTCACCATACGTGCATGCTACGGGAATCACAAACCTCAACACAAGTATTTCTACAATCCACAACTACCCACTAGCATGACTCTAATATCACCATCTTTATATCGCAAAACTATTGCAAGGAATCAAACATATCATATTCAGTGATCTACAAGTTTTATGTAGGATTTTATGACTAACCATGTGAATGACCAGTTCATGTCATCTCTCTAAATAGATATAAGTGAAGCAAGAGAGTTTAATTCTTTCTACAAATGATATGCCCACGTTCTAACAAATATAAGTGAAGCAAAAGAGCATTATACAAATGGCGGTTGTCTAAGTGAAGAGAAACAGGCAATCCAAACTTCAAATGATATTAGTGAAGCACATGAAGCATTCTATAAAGCCATACTCAAAAGATATAAGTGAAGTACAATGAGCATTCTATAAATCAACCAAGGACTATCTCATACCAGCATGGTGCAAAAAAGAAAAATGAAAACTAAAAGCAAAAGACGCTCCATTGCACATATTGCATGAACGAAACGAATCCGAAAACATACCGATACTTGTTGAAGAAAGAGGGGATGCCTTCCCAGCATCCCCAAGCTTAGACGCTTGAGTCTCCTTGAATATTTACTTGGGGTGCCTCGGGCATCCCCAAGCTTGATCTCTTGCCTCTCTTCCTTCTTCTCACATCGAGACCTTCTCAATCATCGAACACTTCATCCACACAAAACTTCAACAGAAAACTCGGTAAGATCCGTTAGTATAATAAAGCAAATCACCACTATAAGTACTGTTGCAAACCAATTCATATTTTGTATTTGCATTGTGTCTACTGTAATATAACTTTTTCATGGCTTAATCCACTGATATAAATTGATAGTTTCATCAAAATAAGCAAACTATGCATCAAAAACAGAATCTGTCTAAAACAGAACAGTCTGTAGCAATCTGAACATTCACCATACTTATAATACTTGAAACATTCTACCAAAATTAGGAAAAATAAACAATTAGTATAGGAAGACAGTGCAAAAAGAATAAGAACCATTTGACGTTCCAGCTAAAAATGTAAAATCGTGCACTACAGCCAAAGTTTCTGTCCTGCACCGTACAAACCATCAAGCAAATGTAAACATCCTAAAGGCAAACCTTGGCACATTATTTTTATAATACAATGGAATTGTACAAGGGGATAATTATTTTTGTTGAAAAGTTTCTGTAATCAAGATTCACAAAGTTGCTGTGAGCATGAACAAAGTTCAAGGAGCTCTCCCACTTCAACAGTGCTTGTCTTTCTCACTTTCACCTTCCTTTTTGAAAAGTTTTGGGTTCCCCTATTTATTTTTGTTGTTTTTAAACTATATGAAAGCACTAAACAGAAATAAATGACTCTCTAAAACTTCCGGGTTGTCTCCCTGGCAGCGCTTTCTTTAAAGCCATTAAGCTAGGCATATAGTGCTCAAGTAGTGAATCCACCCGGATCCCAAGGTATATCAAAGCCAATTTTAATTAACAATAATTTGTAATTTAGTAGTGAGCACAAAGAAACATATATCAAGCAATGACGAAGTCTAACTCTCTTCCTATGCATCGGCATGTCATAAAAGAACAATTCATGCACACCTAGTAAAGGCCAATGCATAGTATAAACAGTTTCTTGCAATTTTATCATGTTGGAAACATAGAGAGGTGGAGATATAGTTCCTCTCTCATAATAATTTCAAGTAGGAGCATCAAGCACATGCATATCATATTCATAAAAATTATCATGTGCAACGGTAAAAGGCAACCCATCAACATATTCCTTAATAAGAGCAAACTTCTCCGATATAGTGTAGTTGGGAGAATTCAAAAAGATAATAGGACTATCATGTGTGGGTGCAATAGCAACGATTTCATGTTTAACATAAGGAACTATAGCAAGTTCATCTCCATAAGCATAATTCATATTGGCATCTTGGCCATAAGCATAGCAAGCATCATCAAAAAGAGATATTTCAAAAGAATCATAGGGATCATAATAGTCATCATAGCAATCATCCTTCGGTAAGCACGAAGGGGAATTAAACAATGTATGAGTTGAAGAGTTACTCTCATTAGAAGGTGGGCACGGGTGTTCAATCCGCTCTTCCTCCTTTTGTTCTTTGCTCTCCTCCTCATCTTTTTCATCCAATGAGCTCACAGTGTCATCAACTTCTTCTTCCATAGATTCCTGCAAAATATTATTCTCTTCTTGGATAGTGGAGACTTTCTTAATAAGTGCATTAATTTCATAATTGTATTCATAATTCTCATAGCAATATTTGAGGATAGCTAAATTTTCATATCTATAACAAGCATCATCAATATCATCAAACTCTTTAAACATAGATTCAATTTCATAAGCACCCATAAAAGCAACAAATTCTTCTTTTGTTCCACATCATAGTAATCATATATACCTCTAGTATAAGAAGCCAAGGTTTCATTATCATTAAATTTGCATGAAAAGGGGAGGTGTGGAGAATCCATCCTAGAGCAACAAGTATAATCATATTCCAAGCATAGTTGTCTAGCATACCACTTCAATATATAAATTTGATCCCATAATAGTTTCCCTTTTTGTGTCAAGCGATAATCCCTAAAGTATTTACATTGATCCAACGTTACTCCCATTACATAATTGAATGAGGTTTTCTTAGGATTATTAAAGTAGTACAAAATATCTTTCACATAACCACCATCGAGGGTTTTAGGAGGTTCCCCATCTCCATGAGTAGAAAGTACGCCTAATTTTTTTGGTATTTCATGTTCCATATCCATAACTAAAGATAAAGAACAACTAAGAACATCAAATAAAAATTACTTAGTGATAAAGAAAACAGCACACACGAGAATATTCACCCCACGCTATTGCTCCCCGGCAACGGCGCCAGAAAAAGGTATTGATAACCCACAAGTATAGGGGATCGCAACAGTTTTTGATAAGTAAGAGTGTAGAACCCAACGAGGAGCTAATGGTAGAACAAATATTCCCTAAAGTTCTATCGACCACCGATACAACTCTACGCACGCTTGATGTTCGCTTTACCTAGAACAAGTATGAAACTAGAAGTACTTTGTAGGTTTTCTTGGATAGGTTTTCAAGATAATAAAGAGTACGCAAATAAAAAGTAGGGGCTGTTTAGATAAAGTAACAATAAAGTAAATATAGCAAGTGTGGAAAAGTGGTGGTAGGAGTTGCGAAATTGCCCCTTAAGCAATTGACTACTTTACTAGACCGATAGCAAGTATCATGTGGGAGAGGCCACTGGTAGCATGTTAACCCTGACTTGGAATTCTATGCACTTATGATTGGAACTATTAGCAAGCATCCGTAACTACTAATGTTCATTAAGGTAAAACCCAACCATAGCATTAAGATATATTGGTCCCCCTTCAATCCCGTATGCATCAATTTCTATGCTAGGTTGAAGCTTCTGTCACTCTTGCCCTCCAATACATAGTCCTATTAACATACAACTAACCCTATGGTGTGATCCACGCGTGCGCTCATATGATGGGCACCAAAGACAGCAACATAACCACAAGCAAATTAAATCAATTATAGCAATTCATCAACCACCGATAGGACAACGAAAATCTACTCAGACATCATAGGATGGCAACACATCATTGGACAATAATATGAAGCATAAAGCACCATGTTCAAGTAGAGGGTACAGCGGGTTGCAGGACAGTGGACCGCTGTAGATAGAGGGGGGAAGGTGATGGAGATGTTGGTGAAGATGGCGGAGGTGTTGGTGAAGATCGCGGTGATGATGATGATGGCCACGGCGGCGTTCCGGCGCCACCAGAGGAGAGGGGGAGAGGGGCCCCCTTCTTCCTCTTCTTCCTTGACCTCCTCCCTAGATGGGAGAAGGGTTTTCCCTCTGGTCCTTGGCCTCCATGGCATGGGAGGGGCGAGAGCCCCTCCGAGATTGGATCTATCTCTCTGTTTCTCTCTAGTTCTGCGTTCTCTTCTGGCTCTGTTTCACCGTTTCGTATATATATGGAGATCCGTAACTCCGATTGGCCTGAAACCTTCGCCGTGATTTTTTCTCCGAATATTAGCTTTCTTGCGGCAAAAGAAGAGCGTCAACCGCCTTACAGTGGGCTCACGAGGGTAGGGGGCGCGCCCTAAGGGGAGGGGGCGCCCCCCTGCCTCGTGACCACCTCGGGCACTGGTTCGCGTTGATTTTCCTTCTGAATTTTCCATATTTTCCAAAAATAAGCTCCGTCCTTTTTTATCCCGTTTGGACTCTTTTTGATATGGATATTCTGCGAAACCAAAAACATGCAACAAACAGGAACTAGCACTGGGCACTGGATAAATATGTTAGTCACAAAAATAATATAAAAAGTTGCCAAAAAGTATATGAAAGTTGAATAATCTTGGCATGGAATAATCAAAAAATATAGATACGACGGAGACGTATCAGGAGGTTGTGTGGAGAAGAAAAAAAAGGGAGAAAGTCTCACATCGACGCGGCTAATCAATGGGCTATGGAGATGCCCATCAATTGATGTCAATGTGAGGAGTAGGGATTGCCATGCAACGGATGCACTAGAGCTATAAGTGTATGAAAGCTCAAACTGAAACTAAGTAGGTGTGCATCCAACTTGCTTGCTCATGAAGACCTATGTCATTTGAGGAAGCCCATCGTTGGAATATACAAGCCAAGTTCTATAATGAAAATTTCCACTAGTATATGAAAGTGATAACTCAATAGACTCTCTATATGAAGAACATGGTGCTACTCTGAAGCACAAGTGTGGTAAAAGGATAGTAACATTGTCCCTTTTCTTTTTTTCTCTTTTTTGTAGGCTTCTTTGGCCTCTATCTTTTTTGGGGGGGCATCTTTGGCCACTTTTATTTTGATCATGGAATAATGTTCTAATACTGATGATCCTCACATTTTTATTTACTTACAACTCAATATTACAACTCGATACTAGAACAATTATATGACTCTATATGAATGCCTCCGGCGGTGTACCGGGATGTGCAATGATCTAGAGTATCAATGACATAAAAACGGACAAGCCATGAAAATATCATGCTAGCTATCTTACGATCGTGCAAAGCAATATGACAATAAATCCTCAAGTCATGTATATGATGATGATGGAGTTGTATGGCAATATATCTTGGAATGGCTATGGAAATGCCATAATAGGTAGGTATGGTGGCTGTTTTGAGGAAGATATAAGGAAGCTTATGTGTGATAGAGCGTATCGTATCACGGGGTTTGGATGCACCGACGAAGTTTGCACCAACTCTCGAGGTGAGAAAGGGCAATGCACGGTACCGAAGAGGCTAGCAATGATGGAAGGGTGAGAATGCGTATAATCCATGGACTCAACATTAGTCATAAAGAACTCACATATATACTTATTGCAAAAATCTATTAGTCATCGAAACAAAGTACTACATGCATGCTCCTAGGGGGATAGATTGGTAGGAAAAGACCATCGCTTGTCCCCGACCGCCACTCATAAGGAAGACAATCAATAAATACCTCATGCTCCAACTTCGTTACATAACGGTTCACCATATGTGCATGCTACGGGAATCACAAACTTCAACATAAGTATTTCGACAATCCACAACTACCCACTAGCATGACTCTAATATCACTATCTTTATATCGAAAAACTATTGCAAGGAATCAAACATATCATATTCAGTGATCTACAGGTTTTATGTAGGATTTTATGACTAACCATGTGAATGACCAATTCCTGTCATCTCTCTAAATAGATATAAGTGAAGCAAGAGAGTTTAATTCTTTCTACAAAAGATATTCCCACGCTCTAAAAAATATAAGTGAAGCAAAAAGAGCATTCTACAAATGGCGGTTTTCTATGTGAAGAGAAACAGGCAATCCAAACTTCAAATGATATAAGTGAAGCACATGAAGCATTCTATAAAGCCACACTCAAAAGATATAAGTGAAGTGCAATGAGCATTCTATAAATCAACCAAGGACTGTCTCATACCAGCATGGTGCATCAAAGAAAAGTTAAAAGTAAATGCAAAAGACGCTCCAAGATTTACGCATATCATGTGACGAATAAAAATATAGTTTCAAGTAAAATTACCGATGATTGTTAGAAGAAAGAGGGGATGCCTTCCGGGGAATCCCCAAGCTTGGTTGCTTGGGAGTCCTTGAATATTTCCTTGGGGTGCCTCGGGCATCCCCAAGCTTAGGCTCTTGCCACTCCTTATTCCCTCATCCATCGTGATCTCTCCCAAAAATTCAAAAACTTCAATCACACAAAACTTAACGGAAAGTTCGGTAAGATCCGTTAGTATAATAAAGCAAATCACTACTCTAAGTACTGTTGCAAACCAATTCATATTTTATTTTTGCATTGTAGCTATTGTAATATAACTTTTCCATGACTTAATCCACTGATAGAAATCGATTGTTTCATCAAAAGAAGCAAACTATGCATCAAAAACAGAACCTGTCATAAACAGGACAGTCTGTAATAATCTGAACATTCACCATACCTCTGGTACTCCAAACATTCTGAAATAATTAGGAAAATAAAAAATTGTATAGAAAGACATTTCAAAAAGTTTCCAAACCGTTTGACGTTCCAGTAAAAAATGTAAAATCACGCACTACAGCCAAAGTTTTTGTTCTGCACCGCACAAACCAATAAGCAATGTAAACATCCTAAAGGCAAATCTTGGCACATTTTTTTGATAATAGAATGGAATTGTACAAGGGAATAATTATTTTTGTTGAAAATTTTCTGTAATCAAGATTCACAAAGTTTTCGTGAGCATGAACAAAGTTCAAGGAGCTCCCCCACTTCAACAATGCTTGTCTCTCTCACTTTCACTTTTCTTTTTGAAAAGTTTTGGGTTTCCCTCTTTATTTTTTTTGTTTTTAAACTATATAAAAGCACTCAATAGAAATAAATGACTCTCTAAAACTTCCGGATTGTCTCCCTGGCAGCGCTTTCTTTAAAGCCATTAAGCTAGGCATATAGTGCTCAAGTAATGAATCCACCCGAATCCCATGGTATATCAAAGCCAATTCTAATTAACAATGATTTGTGATTTAGTAGTGAGCACAAAGTAACATATATCATTCTACAATGAAGTGTAACTCTCTTTCTATGCATCGGCATGTCATAAAGGAACAATCCACGCACACATAGTAAAGGCCAATGCATAATATAAACCGTTTCTTGCAATTTTATCATATTGGAAACATGGAGAGGCGGAGATGTAGTTCCTCTCTTATAATAATTGCAAGTAGGAGCAGCAAGCACATACATATTATATCTATCAAAATCATCATGTGTAGTAGTGAAACGCAACCCACAAATATAATCCTTAATAAGGGCAAACTTCTCCGATATAGTGTAGTTGGGAGAATTCAAATAGATAATAGCACTATCATGCGTGGGTGCAATAGCAACAATTTCATGTTTAACATAAGGAACTATAGCAAGTTCATCTCCATAAGCATAATTCATATTGGCATCTTGTCCACAAGCATAGCAAGCATCATCAAAAAGGGACATTTCAAAAGAATCAACGGGATCATAACAATCATCATAACATTCATCCTTCGGTAAGAACGAAGGGACATTAAATAATGTGTGAGTTGGAGAGTTACTCTCATTAGAAGGTGTGCACGGGTAGCTAATCCGATCTTCCTCCTTTTGTTCTTCGCTCTCCTTGTCATCTTTTTCATCCAATGAGCACACAGTTTCATCAGTTTCTTCTTCCATAGACTCCTGCAAAATATTAGTCTCTTCTTGGACAGCGGAGACTCTCTCGATAAAATCATCAATATCAGAATTTAATTCATAATTCTCATAGAAATATCTAAGTATAGCAAAATTTTCAGGTCTGTAAACAGCATCATCAAGATTTTCACACTCTTTAAACAAAGATTCAATTTCATAAGCAGCCATAAAAGCAACAAATTCTTCTATTCGTTCCACATCATAGTAATCATAAATACCATTAGCATTTGAAGCTAAGATTTCATTATCATTAAATTCACATGAAAAGGGAAGGTGTGGAGCCTTCATCCAAGAGCAACAAGTATAATCATATCTCAAGCATAGTTGCCAAGCATACCGATGCAACATATAAATTTGATCATGTAATAGTTTCCCTTTTTGAGTCAAGCGATAATCCCTAAAGTATTCATGTTGATCCAACATGTCTCCCATAACATAATTGAATGGGGTTTTCTCAGGATTATCAAAGTAGTACATAATCTCTTTCACATAATGAGCATCGAGGGTTTTAGGAGGTTCCCATCTCCATGAGTAGCAAGTACACCTAATTTTTTGGTATTTCATGCTCCATATACATAACTAAAGATAGAGAACAACTTAGAACAACAAATAAAAATTACTTAGTGATAAAACAAACAAGCACACATGAGAATATTCACCCCATGCTATAACACCCCGACAACGGCGCCAGAAAAAGGTCTTGATAACCCACAAGTATAGGGGATCAATTGTAGCCTCTTTCGATAAGTAAGAGTGTCAAACCCAATGAGGAGCTAAAGGTAGAACAAATATTCCCTCAAGTTCTATCGACCAACGATACAACTCTATGCACGCTTAACGTTCGCTTTACCTAGAACAAGTATGAAACTAGAAATACTTTGTAGGTGTTGTTGAATAGTGATACGTCTCCAACGTATCTATAATTTTTGATTGCTCCATGCTATATTATCTACTGTTTTGGACATTATTGGGCTTTATTATCCACTTTTATATTATTTTTGGGACTAACCTATTAACCGGAGACCCAACCCAAAATTGTTGTTTTTTGCCTGTTTTAGGGTTTCGAAGAAACGGAATATCAAATGGAGTCCAAACGGAATGAAACCTTCGGGAACGTGATTTTCTCACCGAATACAACTCAAGAGACTTGGACCCTACGTCAAGCCATGTAATAGGAGCCCACGAGGTAGGGGGGCGCGCCTACCCCCCCAGGCGCGCCCTCCACCCTCGTGGGGCCCCTGTTGCTCCATCGACGTACTTCTTCCTCCTATATATACCCACGTACCCCCAAACGATTAGAACAGGAGCCAAAACCCTAATTCCACCGCCGTAACTTTCTGTATCCACGAGATCCCATCTTGGGGCCTGTTATGGAGCTCCGCCGGAGGGGGCATCGATCATGGAGGGCTTCTACATCAACACCATAGCCTCTCCGATGAAGTGTGAGTAGTTTACTTCAGACCTACGGGTTCATAGTTAGTAGCTAGATGGCTTCTTCTCTCTTTTTGGATCTCAATACAATGTTCTCCCCCTCTCTTGTGGAGATCTATTCGATGTAATCTTCTTTCTACGGTGTGTTTGTTGAGAACGATGAATTGTGGGTTTATGATCAAGTCTATCTATGAATAATATTTGAATCTTCTCTGAATTCTTTTATGTATGATTGGTTATCTTTGCAAGTCTCTTCGAATTATCAGTTTGGTTTGGCCTACTAGATTGATCTTTCTTGCAATGGGAGAAGTGCTTAGCTTTGGGTTCAATCTTGCAGTGTCCTTTCCCGGTGACAGTAAGGGCAGCAAGGCACGTATTGTATTGTTGCCATCGAGGATAACAAGATGGGGTTTTCTTCATATTGCATGAGTCTATCCCTCTACATCATGTCATCTTGCTTAAGACGTTACTCTGTTTTTAACTTAATACTCTAGATGCATGCTGGATAGCGGTCGATGAGTGGAGTAATAGTAGTAGATGCAGGCAGGAGTCGGTCTACTTGTCTTGGACGTGATGCCTATATACATGATCATACCTAGATATTCTCATAACTATGCTCAATTCTGTCAATTGCTCAACAGTAATTTGTTCACCCACCGTAGAATACTTATGCTCTCGAGAGAAGCCACTAGTAAAACCTATGGCCCCCGGGTCTATCTTTATCATACCAACCTCCTACTACTTAGTTATTTACTTTGCTATTTACTTTGCTTTTATTTTACTTTGCATCTTTGTCATAAAAATATCAAAAATATTATCTTATCATATCTATTAGATCTCACTCTCGTAAGTGGCCCTATAGGGATTGACAACCCCTATTTGCGTTGGTTGCGAGGATTTATTTGTTTTGTGCAGGTACGAGGGACTCGCGCGTAGCCTCCTACTGGATTGATACCTTGGTTCTCAAAAACTGAGGGAAATACTTATGCTACTTTGCTGCATCATCCCTTCCTCTTCGGGGTAAACCAACGCAGTGCTAAAAGAGGTAGCAAGAAGAATTACTGGCGCCGTTGCCGGGGAGGCCTATGCAAAAGTCAACATACCAAGACCCATCACATACCCTTATCTCCCGCATTATATTATTTGCCATTTGCCTCTCGTTTTCCTCTCCCCCCAATTCACCCTTGCCGTTTTATTCGCCCTCTCTCTCTATCCTCCCTCTCTATTTGCCTTTTTGTCCGCTTGCTTTTTGTTTGCTTGTGTGTTAGTTTGCTTGTTTGTCACCAATACCAACAACAATGATTTTATTAGCACTTCGGTTGCTCCCCTTACCGATGCTGAATCTTGTGAAATTAATACTGCTTTGCTGAATCTTGTCATGAAAGATCTGTTCTTCGGCCTTCCTAGTGAAGATGTCGCTACCCATCTAAATAGCTTCATTGATTTGTGTGATATGCAAAAGAATAAAGATGTGGATAATGATATTGTTAAATTGAAGCTATTTCCTTTTTCGCTCAGAGATCGTGCTAAAGCTTGGTTTTCGTCTTTGCCTAAAAATAGTATTGATTCATGGAACAAGTGCAAAGATGCTTTGATCTCTAAGTATTTTCCTCCCGCTAAGATCATCTCTCTTAGAAACGATATAATGAATTTTAAGCAACTTGATCATGAACATGTTGCACAAACTTGGGAGAGAATGAAATTAATGATACGTAATTGCCCTACTCATGGTTTAAATTTGTGGATGATTATACAAAAGTTTTATGCCGGATTGAATTTTGCTTCTAGAAATCTTTTAGATTCGGCCGCAGGAGGCACTTTTATTGAAATCACCTTAGGAGAAGCTACCAAACTCCTAGATAATATTATGGTTAATTATTATCAATGGCATACTGAAAGATCTACTAATAAAAAGGTGCATGCGATAGAAGAAATTAATGTTTTGAGTGGAAAGATGGATGAACTTATGAAATTATTTGCTAATAAGAGTGTTTCTTCTGATCCTAATGATATGCCCTTGTCTACTTTGATTGAGAATAATAATGAATCTATGGATGTGAATTTTGTTGGTAGGAACAATTTTGGTAACAACGCGTATAGAGGAAATTTCAATCCTAGGCCTTATCCTAGTAATCCCTCTAATAATTATGGTAATTCCTACAAAAATTATTATGGAAATTATAATAAGATGCCCTCTTATTTTGATTCTAATATTAAATAATTTATTACTTCACAAAATAATTTTAATGCTATGATTGAAGAAAAATTGCTTAAGATTGATGATTTGGCTAGGAACGTTGATAGAATTGCTCTTGATGTTGATTCTTTAAAACTTAGATCTATTCCTCCTAAGCATGATATCAATGAGTCTCTCAAAGCCATGAAAATTTCCATTGGCGAGTGCAAAGAAAGAACCGCTAGTATGCGTGCTAAGAAAGATGCCTTTATAAAAGCGTGTTCTTCTAGTTCCTATGAAAATAATGATGAAGATCTAAAAGTTATTGATGTGTCCCCTATTAATTTTTTTTGCAATATGAATCTTGATAATGATGGGACTGAACATGATCCACCTTTACCTAGAAGGCGTTCCAAGAATTCTAAATCTTTTGACCTTGATGCAAAATTTGATAAAAGTGGGATTGAAGAAATTAAAACCATAGATGTTGCTAAACCCACTATTATGGATTTCAAGGAATTTAACTATGAGAATTGCTCTTTGATTGATTGTATTTCCTTGTTGCAATCCGTGCTAAATTCTCCTCATGTTTATAGTCAAAATAAAGCGTTTACTAAATATATCGTTGATGCCTTGATGCAATCTTATGAAGAAAAACTTGAATTAGAAGTTTCTATCCCTAGAAAACTTTATGATGAGTGGGAACCAACTATTAAAATTAAAATTAAAGATCATGAATGCTATGCTTTATGTGATTTGGGTGCTAGTGTTTCCACGATTCCAAAGACTTTGTGTGATTTGTTAGGTTTCCGTGATTTTGTTGATTGCTCTCTAAACTTGCACCTTGCGGATTCCACTATTAAGAAACCTATGGGAAGAATTAATGATGTTCTTATTGTTGCAAATAGGAATTATGTGCCCGTAGATTTTATTGTTCTTGACATAGATTGCAATCCTTCATGTCCTGTTATTCTTGGTAGACCTTTCCTTAGAACGATTGGTGCAATTATTGATATGAAGGAAGGAAATATTAGATTCCAATATCCGTTAAGGAAAGGCATGGAACACTTTCCTAGAAAGAAAATTAAATTACCTTATAAATCTATTATGAGATCCACTTATGGATTGCCTACCAAAGATGGCAATACCTAGATCTATCCGTGCTTGTTATGCCTAGCTAGGGGCGTTAAACGATAGCGCTTGTTGGGAGGCAACCCAATTTTATTTTTATTCCTTGCTTTTTGCCCCTGCTTAGTAATAAATAAATTATTTAGCCTCTGTTTTGGTTGTGTTTTTGTGTTTAATTAGTGTTTGTGCCAAGTAGAACCGCTGGGAAGACTTGGGGAAAGTCTTGTTGAACTTGCTGTAAAAAAACAGAAACTTTAGCGCTCACGATAACTGCTGCCATTTTTATTTGGAGAGTGCTACTTAGTTAATTCTTATTTCAGATGATTAATAGATAAATTCCTCACGTCCAGCAATTTATTTAAAATTTTTTGGGGTTCCAGATCTTGCGCTAGCTACAGATTACTACAGACTGTTCTGTTTTTGACAGATTCTGTTTTGCGTGTGTTGTTTGCTTATTTTGATGAATCTATGGCTAGTAAAATAGTTTATGAACCATAGAGGAAGTTGTAATACAGTATGTATAACACCCATATAAATAAATTATGAGTTCATTACCGTACCTTGAAGTGGTATTTTGTTTTCTTTCGCTAACGGAGCTCACGAGTTTTCTACTTTAAGTTTTGTGTTGTGAAGTTTTCATGTTTTGGGTAAAGATTTGATGGATTATGGAACAAGGAGTGGCAAGAGCCTAAGCTTGGGGATGCCCATGGCACCCCCAAGATAATCTAAGGACACCTAAAAGCCAAAGCTTGGGTATGCCCCGGAAGGCATCCCCTCTTTCGTCTATTTCTATCGGTAACTTTACTTGGAGCTATATTTTTATTTACCACATGATATGTGTTTTTCTTGGAGCGTCTTGTATGATTTGAGTCTTTGCTTGTTATTTTACCACAATCATACTTGCTGTACACACCTTTTGATAGAGCCATACATGATTTGGAATTTGTTAGAATGCTCTGTGTGCTTCGCTTATATCTTTTGAGTTGTATAATTTTGCTCTAGTGCTTCACTTATATCTTTTAGAGCATGGTGGTGGATTTGTTTTATAGAAACTATTGATCTCTCATGCTTCACTTAGATTATTTTGAGAGTCTTAATAGCATGGTAATTTGCTTAAAATCCTAATATTCTTGGTATGCAAGATTAATAATAAAACTTTCTTATGAGTGTGTTGAATACTAAGAGAAGTTTGATGCTTGATGATTGTTTTGAGACATGGAGGTAATAATATCAAAGTCGTGCTATTTGAGTAGTTGTGAAATTGAGAAATACTTGTGTTGAAGTTTGCAAGTCCCGTAGCATGCACGTATGGTAAACATTATGCAACAAATTTGAAACACGAGGTGTTATTTTATTGTCTTCCTTATGAGTGGCGGTCGGGGACGAGCGATGGTCTTTTCCTACCAATCTATCCCCCTAGGAGCATGCGCGTAGTACCGAGGTTTTTGATGACTTGTATATTTTTGCAATAAGTATGTGAGTTCTCTATGACTAATGTTGAGTCCATGGATTATACGCACTCTCATCCTTCCATCCTTGCTAGCCTCTTCGGTACCATGAATTTCCCTTTCTCACATTGAGAGTTGGCGCAAACTTCGCCGATGCATCCAAACCTCGTGATATGATACGCTCTTTCACACATAAACCTACCTATATCTTCCTCAAAACAGCCACCATACCTACCTATTATGGCATTTCCATAGCCATTCCGAGATATATTGCCATGCGACTTTCCATCATTCCGTTCATCATGACACATTCATCATTGTCATATTGCTTAGCATGGTCATGTAGTTGACATAGTATTTGTGGCAAAGCCACCATTCATAATTCTTTCATACATGTCACTCATGAGTCATTGCATATCCCGGTACACCGCCGGAGGCATTCATATAGAGTCATCTTTTGTTCTAATATCGAGTTGTAATCGTTGAGTTGTAAATAAATAGAAGTGTGATGATCATCATTTTATAGAGCATTGTCCCAAGTGAGGAATAAAAAAAGAGAAAGGCCATAAAAAAGAGAAGGCCCCCAAAAAAGAGAAGGCCCCAAAAAATGAGAGAAAAAGAGAGAAGGGACAATGTTACTATCCTTTGCCACACTTGTGCTTCAAAGTAGCACCATGATCTTCATAGTAGTGAGTCTCTCATGTTATCACTTTCATATACTAGTGGGAATTTTTCATTATAGAACTTGGCTTGTATATTCCAACAATGCGCCTCCTCAAGTGCCCTAGGTCTTCGTGAGCAAGCAAGTTGGATGCACACCCACTAGTTTCTTTTGTTGAGCTTTCATACATTTATAGCTCTAGTGCATCCGCAGCATGGTAATCCCTACTCCTTGCATTAACATCAATCGGTGGGCATCACCATAGCCCATTGATTAGCCTCGTTGATCTGAGACTTTCTCCTTTTTTGTCTTATCCACATAACCCCCTCATTATATTCTATTCCACCTATAGTGCTATGTCCATGGTTCGCGCTCATATATTGCGTGAAAGTTTATAGGTTTGAGATTACTAAAGTATGAAACAATTGCTTGGCTTGTCATCGGGGTTGTGCATGATGATAGCATTCTTGTGTGACGAAAATGAAACATGACTAAACCGTATGATTTTGTAGGGATGAACATTCTTTGGCCATGTATTTTGAGAAGACATAATTGCTTAGTTAGTATGCTTGAAGTATTATCATTTTTATGTCAATATGAACTTTTGTCTTGAATCTTTCGGATCTGAATATTCATACCACAATTAAGAAGAATTACATTAAAATTATGCCAAGTAGCACCCCGCATCAAAAATTCTGTTTTTATCATTTACCTACTCGAGGACGAGCAGGAATTAAGCTTGGGGATGCTTGATACGTCTCCAACGTATCTATCATTTTTGATTGCTCCATGCTATATTATCTACTGTTTTTGGACATTATTGGGCTTTATTATCCACTTTTATATTATTTTTGGGACTAACCTATTAACCGGAGGCCCAGCCCAGAATTGCTGTTTTTTTGCCTGTTTTAGGGTTTTGAAGAAAAGGAATATCAAACGGAGTCCAAAAGGAATGAAACCTTCGGGAACGTGATTTTCTCACCGAATACAACTCAGGAAACTTGGACCCTACGTCAAGCCACGTAACAGGAGCCCACAAGGTAGGGGGCGCGCCTAGCCCCCCAGGCGTGCCCTCCACCCTCGTGGGGCCCCTGTTGCTCCAACGACGTACTTCTTCCTCCTATATATACCCACGTACCCTCAAACGATCAGAACAAGAGCCAAAACCCTAATTCCACCGCCAGAACTTTCTGTATCCACGAGATCCCATCTTAGGGCCTGTTCCGGAGCTCCGCCGGAGGGGGCATTGATCACGGAGGGCTTCTACACCAACACCATAGCCTCTCCGATGAAGTGTGAGTAGTTTACTTCAGACCTACGGGTCCATAGTTAGTAGCTAGATGGTTTCTTCTCTCTTTTTGGATCTCAATACAATGTTCTCCCCCTCTCATGTGGAGATCTATTCGATGTAATCTTCTTTTTGCGGTGTGTTTGTTGAGACCGATAAATTGTGGGTTTATGATCAAGTCTATCTATGAATAATATTTGAATCTTCTCTGAATTCTTTTATGTATGATTGGTTATCTTTGCAAGTCTCTTTGAATTATCAGTTTGGTTTGGCCTACTAGATTGATCTTTCTTGCAATGGGAGAAGTGCTTAGCTTTGGGTTCAATCTTGCGGTGTCCTTTCCCGGTGACAGCAAGGGCAGCAAGGCAGGTATTGTATTTTTGCCATCGAGGATAACAAGATGGGGTTTTCTTCATATTGCACGAGTCTATCCCTCTACATCATGTCATCTTGCTTAAGGCGTTACTCTGTTTTTAACTTAATCCTCTAGATGCATGCTGGATAGCGGTCAATGAGTGGAGTAATAGTAGTAGATGCAGGCAGGAGTCGGTCTACTTGTCTAGGACGTGATGCCTATATACATGATCATACCTAGATATTCTCATAACTATGCTCAATTCAGTCAATTGCTCAACAGTAATTTGTTCATCCACCGTAGAATACTTATGCTCTCGAGAGAAGACACTAGTGAAACCTATGGCCCCCGGGTCTATCTTTATCATATCAACCTCCTACTACTTAGTTATTTACTTTGCTATTTACTTTACTTTTATTTTACTTTGCATCTTTATCATAAAAATATCAAAAACATTATCTTATCATATCTATCAGATCTCACTCTCGTAAGTGGCCCTATAGGGATTGACAACCCCTATTTTGCGTTGGTTGCGAGGATTTATTTGTTTGTGCAAGTACGAGGGACTCGCGCGTAGACTCCAACTGGATTGATACCTTGGTTCTCAAAAACTGAGGGAAATACTTATGCTACTTTGCTGCATCATCCCTTCCTCTTCGGGGAAAACCAACGCAGTGCTAAAAGAGGTAGCAAATAGGTTTGCAAGATAATAAAGAGCGCATAAATAAAAAGTAGGGGCTGTTTAGATGAAGACACAACTAAGTTAGTTTTAGTAGAGAGCTTGTTGTCACACAAGAAAGTTATTTGTCCCTAGGTAATCGATAACTAGACCCGTAATCATTATTGCAATTTTATTTGAGGGAGAGGCATAAGCTAACATACTTTCTCTTCTTGGATCATATGCACTTATGGTTGGAACTCTAGAAAGCATCCGCAACTACTAAAGATCATTAAGGTAAAACCCAACCATAGCATTATAAGGCATTAAGTCCTCTTTATTCCCATACGCAAACAACCTACTTACTCGGGTCTGTGTTTCTATCACTCACGCCACCCACCATAAGCAAATCATGAACATATTGCAAACCATACAGAGGGGATCCCTCACGCTTGCGCGACACGGAGAGCACCATAGGAAAGCACCAATAATAAAACATGCAACTCAAACCAATCACGATCATCAATTAATCCATAGGACAAAACGGATCTACTCAAACATCATAGGATAGCTATACATCATTGGGAAATAATATATAGCGTTAAGCACCATGTTTAAGTAGAGATTACAGTGGGTAAAATAGGGGTTACACCTCTGCATAGAGGGGGAAAGAGTTGGTGATGACGGCGGTGAAGTTGTTGGTGTAGATTGTGGTGATGATGATGGCCCCCGTGGTGTTCCGGCGCCACCGAAATAGAGGGGGAGAGAGCCCCCTTCTTCTTATTCTTCCTTGAACTTCCGCCTAGATGGGAGAAGGGTTTCCCCTCTGGTCCATGGCTTCCATGGCGCGGAGGGGTGAGAGCCCCTCCGAGATTGGATCTGTCTCTCTATCTCTCTCTGTTTAAGCGTTCCCTGATTCCGCCCTTTCACCATTTCTTAAATTTACGGAGATCCGTAACTCCGATTGGGCTGAATTTTGGACACGATTTTTATCCGGATATTGGCTTTCTTGCGGCGAAAGAAGGGCACCAACAGTCTTACGGGGTGGCCACGAGGGCCCAGGGCGCGCCTGACCCCCTAGGGCGCCCCCCCGCCTCGTGCCCCCCTCGGGCATCGTCTCGCGTTGATTCTTCGTCCAAAAAATCACAAATATTCTAAAAAAATCTCCATCAGTATTTATCCCGTTTGGACTCCGTTTGATATGGATTTTCTGTGAAACAAAAAACATGCAACAAACAGGAACTGGCACTGGGCACTGGATCAATATGTTAGTCCCAAAAACATTATAAAAAATTGCCAAAAGTATATAAAAGTTATAGAATATTGGCATGGAACAATAAAAAATTATAGATACGATGGAGATGTATCACTGTCGTGGTTGGTCACTGTGCTGTGGGCGGTGGATGATGTCTTGGACCTGGATGCCGGGGCGGCGGCTATGGATGGAGGGTTGATACGTCTCCAACGTATCTATAATTTTTGATTGCTCCATGCTATATTATCTACTGTTTTGGACTATATTGGGCTTTATTTTCCACTTTTATATTATTTTTGGGACTAACCTATTAACCGGAGGCCCAGCCCAGAATTGTTGTTTTTTTCCTATTTCAGTGTTTTGAAGAAACGGAATATCAAACGGAGTCCAAACGGAATAAAATCTTTAGGAACGTGATTTTCTCACCGAACGTGATCCAGGAGACTTGGACCTTGCTCCAAGGAACAAAAGAGGCGGTCACGAGGGTGGGGGGCACCCCCCCCCACGAAGCGCCCCCTGCCTTGTAGGCCCCTCGTTGCTCCTCCGACGTAATTCTTCCTCCTATATATACACACGTACCCCCAAACGATCAGAACAGGAGCCAAAACCTAATTCCACCGCCGCAACTTTCTGTATCCTCGAGATCCCATCTTGGGGCCTGTTTCGGAGCTCCGCCGGAAGGGGCATTGATCACGGAGGGCTTCTACACCAACACCATAGCCTCTCCGATGAAGTGTGAGCAGTTTACTTCAGACCTACGGGTCCATAGTTAGTAGATAGATGGTTTCTTCTCTCTTTTTGGATCTAGGAGACTTGGACCCTATGTCAAGCAACCAACAGGGAGGCCACGAGGTAGGGGGCGCGCCTACCCCCCTGCAGGCGCGCCCTCCACCGTCGTGGGCCCCCTGTTGCTCCACCGACGTACTTCTTCCTCCTATATATACCTACGTACCCCCAAATGATCAGATACGGAGCCAAAACCCTAATTCCACCGCCGTAACTTTCTGTATCCATGAGATCCCATCTTGGGGCTTGTTCTGGAGCTCCTCCGGAGGGGGCATCGATCACGGAGGGCTTCTACATCATCATAGCCTCTCCGATGAAGTATGAGTAGTTTACCTTAGACCTTCAGGTCCATAGTTAGTAGCTAGATGGCTTCTTCTCTCTTTTTGGATCTCAATACAAAGTTATCCCCCTCTCTTGTGGAGATCTATTCGATGTAATCTTCTTTTGCAGTGTGTTTGTTGAGACTGATGAATTGTGGGTTTATGATCAAGTTTATCTGTGAGCAATATTTGAATCTTCTCTGAATTCTTTTATGTATGATTGGTTATCTTTGCAAGTCTCTTCGAATTATCAATTTGGTTTGACCTACTAGATTGATCTTTCTTGCAATGGGAGAAGTGATTAGCTTTGGGTTCAATCTTGCGGTGTCCTTTCCCAGTGACAGTAGGGGCAGCAAGGCACGTATTATATCGTTGCCATCGAGGATAACAAGATGGGTTTTTTATCATATTGCATGAATTTATCCCTCTACATCATGTCATCTTGTTATTAGCTAGATAGTAACGCTTTAAGCAAGATGACATGATGTAGAGAGATAAATTCATGCAATATGAAATAAACCCCATCTTGTTATCCTCGATGGCAACGATACAATACGTGCCTTGCTGCCCCTTCTGTCACTGGGAAAGGACACTGCAAGATCGAACCCAAAGCTAAACACTTCTCCCATGGCAAGAACTACCAATCTAGTTGGCCAAACCAAATGGATAATTCGAAGAGACTTGCAAAGATAACCAATCATACATAAAAGAATTCAGAGAAGATTCAAATATTATTCATAGATAGACTTTATCATAAACCTACAATTCATCGGTCTCAACAAACACACCGCAAAAAGAAGATTACATCGAATAGATCTCCACAAGAGAGGGGGAGAACTTTGTATTGAGATCCAAAAAGAGAGAAGAAGCCATCTAGCTACTAACTATGGACCCGAAGGTCTGAGCTAAACTACTCACACTTCATTGGAGAGGCTATGATGCTGTAGAAGCCCTCCGTGATGACGGCCCTCTCCGGCGGAGCTCTGGAACAGGCCCCAAGATGGGATCTCGTGGATACAGAAAGTTGCAGCGGTGGAATTAGGTTTTGGCTCCTGTTTTGATCATTTGGGGGTACGTGTGTATATATAGGAGGAAGAAGTACGCCGGAGGAGCAACGAGGGGCCCACGAGGCAGGGGGCGCGTCGTTGGGGGGGCCCACCCTCATGACCACCTCTTTTGTTCCTTGGAGTAGGGTCCAAGTCTCCTAGATCACGTTCGGTGAGAAAATCACGTTCCCAAAGATTTTATTCCGTTTGGACTCCGTTTGATATTCCGTTTCTTCAAAACACTGAAATAGGCAAAAAAACATCAATTCTGGGTTGGGCCTCCGGTTAATAGGTTAGTCCCAAAAATAATATAAAAGTGGAAAATAAAGCCCAATATAGTCCAAAACAGTAGATAATATAGCATGGAGCAATAAAAAATTATAGATACGTTGGAGACGTATCAGGCATCCCCAAGCTTAATTCCTGCTCGTCCTCGAGTAGATAAATGATAAAAAGAGAATTTTTGATGCAGAGTGCTACTTGGCATAATTTCAATGCAAATCTTCTTAATTGTGATATGAATATTCAGATTCAAAAGATTCAAGACAAAAGTTTATAGTGACATAAAAATAATAATACTTCAAGCATACTAACAGAGCAATTATGTCTTCTCAAAATAACATATATACTTATTGCAAAAATCTACAAGTTATCAAAGCAAAGTATTACGCGCATGCTCCTAGGGGGATAGATTGGTAAAAAAAGACCATCGCTCGTCCCCGACCGCCACTCATAAGGAAGACAATCAATAAATAAATCACGCTCCGACTTCATCACATAACGGTTCACCATACGTGCATGCTACGGGAATCACAAACTTTAACACAAGTATTCTTTAAATTCACAACTACTCAACCAACATGACTTTAATATTATTACCTCCATATCTAAAAACAATTATCATGCTTCAATCTTTTCTTACTATTCAACACACTCAAAAGAAAGTTTCACAAATCTTGAATACCAAGCATATTATTATTAAGCAAATTACCATGCTATTAAGAGACTCTCAAAATAATTTAAGTGAAGCATGAGAGATGAATAGTTTCTTTAAAACAAATCCACCACCGTGCTTTAAAAGATCTAAGTGAAGCACATAGAGCAAAATTATAACGCTCAAAAGATATAAGTGAAGCACATAGAGCAAAACTACTTAGCTCAAAAGATATAAGTGAAGCACATAGAGTAAAACTACTTAGCTCAAAAGATATAAGTGAAGCACATAGAGTATTCTATCAAATTTTAGTTCATGTATGGCTCTATCAAAAGGTTTGTACCACAAGGATGATTGTGGCATACTAATACACAAAGACACAAATAATACAAGACGCTCCAAGCAAAACACATATCATGTTGGTGAATAAAAATATAGCTCCAAGTAAATTACCGATGGAAGTGGACGAAAGAGGGGATGCCTTCCGGGGCATCCCCAAGCTTTGACTTCTTGGTGTCCTTGGATTATATTTGGGGTGCCATGGGCATCCCCAAGCTTAGGCTCTTGCCACTCCTTGTTCCATAATCCATCAAAATAATTCACCCAAAACTTGAAAACTTCACAACACAAAACTCAAAATAGAAAACTCGTGAGCTCCTTTAGCGAAAGAAAAACAAAAGACCACTTCAAGGTACTGTAATGAACTCATTCTTTATTTATATGGGTGTTAAACCTACTGTATTCCAACTTCTCTATGGATTATAAACTATTTTACTAACCATAGATTCATGAAAATAAGCAAACAACACACGAAAAACAGAATCTTTCAAAAACAGAACAGTCTGTAGTAATCTGTAGCTAGCGCAAGATCTGGAACCCAAAAAATTCTAAAATAAATTGCTGGACGTGAGGAATTTATCTATTAATCATCTGCAAAAATAATTAACTAAATAGCCCTCTTAAAATAAAAATGACAGCAGTTCTCGTGAGCGCTAAAGTTTCTGTTTTTTACGGCAAGTTCAACAAGACTTTCCCCAAGTCTTCCCAACGGTTCTACTTGGCACAAACACTAATTAAACACAAAAAACACAACCAAAACAGAGGCTAAATAATTTATTTATTACTAGGCAGGAGAAAAAAGCAAGCAATAAAAATAAAATTGGGTTGCCTCCCAACAAGCGCTATCGTTTAACGCCCCTAGCTAGGCATAAAAGCGAGGATAGATCTAGGTATTGCCATCTTTGGTAGGCAATCCATAAGTGGCTCTCATGATAGTTTCATATGGCAATTTTATTTTATTTCTTGGGAAGTGTTCCATGCCTTTTTTAATGGAAATTGAAATCTAATATTCCCTTCCTTCATATCAATAATCGCACCAACCGTTCTAAGGAAAGGTCTACCAAGAATAATAGGACAAGAAGGATTGCAATCTATATCAAGAACAATGAAATCTACGGGCACATAATTCCTATTTGCAACAATAAGAACATCATTAATTCTTCCCATAGGTTTCTTAATAGTATAATCCGCAAGATGCAACTTTAGAGAGCACTCATCAAAATTACGGAAATCTAGCAAATCACACAAAGTCTTGGGAATAGTAGAGACACTAGCACCAAAATCACATAAAGCATAAAACTCATGATCTTTAATTTTAATTTTAATAGTTGGTTCCCACTCATCATAGAGTTTTCTAGGGATAGAAACTTTCAACTCAAGTTTTTCTTCATAAGATTGCATCAAGGCATCAACAATATGTTCGGTGAAGACTTTATTTTGGCTATAAGCATGTGGAGAATTTAGCACGGATTGCAACAAGGAAATACAATCAAATAAAGAGCAACTTTCATAATTAAATTCCTTGAAATCCAATATAGTGGGTTTAGCAACATCTAGATTTTTATTTATTTCAATCCCACTTTCATCAATTTTGTCATAATGATTACCGGTCTAGTTATCGATTGCCTAGGGACAAATAACCTAAACAACCCCTACTTTATATTTACTTGCTCTTTATTATCTTGCATACCTATCCAACACCACCTACAAAGTACTTCTAGTTTCATACTTGTTTCCGGGAAAGCGAACGTCAAGTGTGCGTAGAGTTGTATCGGTGGTCGATAGAACTTGAGGGAGTATTTGTTCTACCTTTAGCTCCTCGTTGGGTTCGACACTCTTACTTATCGAAGACTATTGCGATCCCCTATACTTGTGGGTTATCAATACCTTTTTGTGGCGCCGTTGTCGGGGAGCAATAGCGTGGGGTGAATATTCTCGTGTGTGCTTGTTTGCCTTATCACTAAGTAATTTTTATTTGTTGTTCTTAGTTGTTTTCTATCTTTAGTTATGGGTAGGAAATGCAAAATATCAAAAAAATTAGTCGTACCTACTGAACCAATGGTTGAAGAACCACTCAAAATCTATCACACTGCTGAAGCTTATTACTTGGATCATCTTTGATCCCTATGTGCTCGTGCTGAAACCCCAACTAGTTTAGTTGAGGGCAAATCCTTAGATGAGCATGCTTGTTATGTGCGACACCTTATATTTGAAAAAGGGAAACTATTATGGGGTCAAATTCAACGTTTGCAATGCTACGATTGGAATTTATGTGAAATATATGATTTTACTTGTTATTCTAAAAACCCTAAGAAACACCTTCCCTATCAATGTGAGTTTAGTAATAATGGAATCGTATCTTCGTATGCTAAGGGCGTTTATAATTACTATGATGTTCAACAAATTGAAGAATTTGTTGCTTTTAAGGGTGCTTTTGAAATTGCTTCTTTGATTGAAAAGTATGATGCTACTCTTTACAAATCTGAAAATTTTGCTATACTTGAATATTGTTAGGAGAATTATGCTTCTAATACTTATATTAAACAATATATTGAGGAATACTCCGCTGTCCAAGAAGAGACTAATATTTTACAGGAGTCTATGGAAGAAGAAATTGATGAAACTGTGAGCTCATTGGATGAAAAAGATGAGGAGGAGAGCGAAGAACAAAAGGAGGAAGAGCGGATTGATCACCCATGCCCACCTCTAATGAGAGTAACTATTCAACTCATACATTGTTTAATTCCCCTTCGTGCTTACCGAAGGATGATTGCTATGATGACTGTTATGATCCCATTGATTCTCTTGAAATATCCCTTTTTGATGATGCTTGCTATGCTTGTGGCCAAGATGCCAATATGAATGATGCTTATGGAGATGAACTTGCTATAGTTCCTTATGTTAAACATGAAATTGTTGCTATTGCACCCACGCATGATAGTCCTATTATCTTTTTTAATTCTCCCGATTACACTATATCAGAGAAGTTTGCACTTATTAAGGATTACATTGATGGATTGCCTTTTACTGTTGCACATGATGATTTTGATGAATATAATATGCATGTGCTTGCTGCTCCTACTTGCAATTATTATGAGAGAGGAACTATATCTCCACCTCTCTATGTTTCCAATACGATAAAATTGCAAGAAACTGTTTATACTATGCATTGGCCTTTACTATGTGTGCATGAATTGTTCTTTTATGACATACCGATGCAGAGGAAGAGAGTTAGACTTCGTCATTGCTTGATATATGTTACTTTGTGCTCACTACTAAATTACAAATCATTGCTAATTAAAATTGGCTTTGATATACCTTGGGATTCGGGTGGATCCATTACTTGAGCACTATATGCCTAGCTTAATGGCTTTAAAGAAAGCACTGCCAGGGAGACAACCCAGAAGTTTTAGAGAGTCATTTATTTCTGTTGAGTGCTTGCATATAGTTTAAAAACAACAAAAATAAAGAGGGGAACCCAAAGCTTTTTCAAAAAGAAAAGTGAAAGTGAGAGAGACGAGCATTGTGAAAGTGGGGGACGTCCTTGAACTTTGTTCATGCCCATGGGAACTTTGTGAATCTTAATTACAGAAACCTTTCAACAAAAATAATTATCCCCTTATAAAATTACATTGTATTATAAAAATAATGTGCCAAGGTTTGCCTTTAAGATGTTTACATTTGCTTGATGGTTTGTACGGTGCAGGACAGAAACTTTGGCTGTAGTGCGCGATTTTACATTTTTGGATGGAACGTCAAATGGTTCTGATTCTTTTTGCACTGACTTCCTATACAAATTATTTATTTTTCCTAATTTTGGTAGAATTGTTCAAATAGCATAAGTATGGTGAATGTTCAGATTGCTACAGACTGTTCTGTTTTAGACAGATTCTGTTTTTGATGCATAGTTTGCTTGTTTTGATGAACCTACCAATTTATATCAGTGAATTAAGCCATGAAAAAGTTATATTACAGTAGACACAATGCAAAAACAAAATATGAATTGGTTTGCAACAGTACTTAGAGTAGTGATTTGCTTTATTATACTAACGGACCTTACCGAGTTTTCTGTTGAAGTTTTGTGTGGATGAAGTGTTTGATGATTGAGAAGGTTTCGATGTGAGAAGAAGGAAGAGAGGAAAGAGCTCAAGCTTGGGGATGCCTGAGGCACCCCAAGTAAATATTCAAGGAGACTCAAGCGTCTAAGCTTGGGGATGCTGGGGAGGCATCCCCTCTTTCTTCAACAAATATCGGTATGTTTTCGGATTCGTTTCGTTAATGCGATATGTGCAAGTCTTGGAGCGTCTTTTGCATTTAGGTTTTTATTTTTTTATGCACCATGCTGGTATGAGATAGTCCTTGGTTGATTTATAGAATTCTCTATGCACTTCACTTATATCTTTTGAGTATGGCTTTATAGAATGCTTCATGTGCTTCACTTATATCATTGAAGTTTGGATTGCCTGTTTCTCTTTACATAGACAACCGCCATTTGTAGAATGCTCTTTTGCTTCACTTATATTTGTTAGAGCACGGGCACATCTTTTGTAGAAAGAATTAAACTCTCTTGCTTCACTTATATCTATTTAGAGAGATGACGGGAATTGGGTTTCACATGGTTAGTCATAAAATCCTACATAAAACTTGTAGATCACTGAATATGATATGTTTGATTCCTAGAAATAGTTTTGCGATATAGAGATGGTAATATTAGAGTCATGCTAGTGGGTAGTTGTGGATTGTCGAAATACTTGTGTTGAGGTTTGTGATTCTCGTAGCATGCACGTATGGCGAACCGTTATGTAATGAAGTCGGAGCATGATTTATTTATTGATTGTCTTCCTTATGAGTGGCGGTCGGGGACGAGCGATGGTCTTTTCCTACCAATCTATCCCCCTAGGAGCATGCGCGTAGTACTTTGTTTCGATGACTAATAGATTTTTGCAATAAGTATGTGAGTTCTTTATGACTAATGTTGAGTCCATGGATTATAGACACTCTCACCCTTCCACCATTGCTAGCCTCTCTAGTACCGCGCAACTTTCGCCGGTACCATAAAACCACCATATACCTTCCTCAAAACAGCCACCATACCTACCTATCATGGCATTTCCATAGCCATTCCGAGATATATTGCCATGCAACTTCCATCATCATCATATACATGACTTGAGCATTTATTGTCATATTGCTTTGCATGATCGTAAGATAGCTAGCATGATGTTTTCATGGTTTGTCCGTTTTCTGATGTCATTGCTACGCTAGATCATTACACATCCCGGTACACCGCCGGAGGCATTCATATAGAGTCATATCTTTGTTCTAGTATCGAGTTGTAATATTGAGTTGTAAGTAAATAAAAGTGTGATGATCATCATTATTAGAGCATTGCCCCAGTGAGGAAAGGATGATGGAGACTATGATTCCCCCACAAGTCGGGATGAGACTCCGGACGAAAAAAAAGAATGGCAAAAAAATGAGAGAAAAAGAGAGAAGGGGCAATGTTACTATCCTTTTACCACACTTGTGCTTCAAAGTAGCACCATGTTCTTCATATAGAGAGTCTCTGGAGTTATCACTTTCATATACTAGTGGGAA
The DNA here is from genome assembly GCF_002162155.2 of Triticum dicoccoides. Classification (NCBI taxonomy): domain Eukaryota; kingdom Viridiplantae; phylum Streptophyta; class Magnoliopsida; order Poales; family Poaceae; genus Triticum; species Triticum dicoccoides. The sequence continues at coordinate 488,031,462 of NC_041380.1, forward strand.
TTTTCATTATAGAACTTGGCTTGTATATTCCAACGATGGGCTTCCTCAAATGCCCTAGGTCTTCATGAGCAAGCAAGTTGGATGCACACCCACTTAGTTTCAGTTTGAGCTTTCATATACTTATAGCTCTAGTGCATCCGTTGCATGGCAATCCCTACTCCTCACATTGATATCTATTAATGGGCATCTCCATAGCCCATTGATACGCCTAGTTGATGTGAGACTTTCTCCTTTTTGTATTCTCCACATAACCCCCACCATCATATTCTGTTCCACGTAAAGTGCTATGTCCATGGCTCACGCTCATGTATTGCTTGAAAGTTGAAAATGTTTGAGAACGTCAAAAGTATGAAACAATTGCTTGGCTTGTCATCGGGGTTGTGCATGATGTAAATATTTTCTGTGGTGAAGATGGAGCATAGCCAGACTATATGATTTTGTAGGGATGAGCTTTCTTTGGCTATGTTATTTCAATAAGACATAATTGCTTGGTTGGTATACTTGAAATATTATTGTTTTTATGTCAAATGATAGACCATTGCTTTGAATCACTCGTGTCTTAATATTCATGCCATGATTAGACATATGATCAAGATTATGCTAGGTAGCATTCCACATCAAAAATTATCTTTTCTTTATCATTTACCTACTCGAGGACGAGCAGGAATTAAGCTTGGGGATGCTGATACGTCTCCGTCGTATCTATAATTTTTGATTGTTCCATGCCAATATTATTCAACTTTCATATACTTTTTGACAACTTTTTATTTTTGGGACTAACATATTGATCCAGTGCCCAGTGCCAATTCCTATCTGTTGCATGTTTTTGGTTTCGTAGAATATCCATATCAAACGGAGTCCAAACGGGATAAAAATGGACGGAGCTTATTTTTGGAAAATATGGAAAATTCGGAAGGAAAATCAACACGAACCAGTGCCCGAGGTGGTTACGAGGCAGGGGCACCCCCCCTTAGGGCGCCCCCTACCCTCGTGAGCCCACCGTAAGGTGGTTGACGCTCTTCTTTTTCCGCAAGAAAGCTAATATTCGGAAAAAAATCACGGCGAAGGTTTCAGGCCAATCGGAGTTACAGATCTCCATATATATATGAAACGGTGAAACAGAGCCAGAGGAGAACGCAGAACCAGAGAGAGACAGAGAGATAGATCCAATCTCGGAGGGTCTCTCGCCCCTCCCATGCCATGGAGGCCATGGACCAGAGGGGAAACCCTTCTGCCATCTAAGGAGGAGGTCAATGAAGAAGAATAAGGAGGGGGGCTCTCTCCCCCTTGCTTCCGGTGGCACCGGAGTGCCACCGGGGGCCATCATCATCACCGCGATCTTCACCAACAACTTCACCGCCATCATCACCAACTCTTCCCCCCTCTATGCAGCGGTGTAACCTCTCTCTTACCCGCTGTAATCTCTACTTAAACATGGTGCTCAACGCTATATATTATTTCCCAATGATGTATGGCTATCCTATGATGTTCGAGTAGATCTGTTTTGTCCTAATGGCTATTTGATGGTCGTGATTGGTTTGAGTTGCATGTTTTATTATTGGTGCTGTCCTATGGTGCTCTCCGTGTCGCGCAAGCATGAGGGATTCCCGCTGTAGGGTTTGCAATATGCTTATGATTTGCTTATGGCGGGTGGCGTGAGTGACAGAAGCACAGACCCGAGTAAGTAGGTTGTTTGCGTATGGGATAAAGGGGACTTGATGCTTTAATACTATGGTTGGGTTTTACCTTAATGAATCTTTAGTAGTTGCGGATGCTTGCTAGAGTTCCAATTATAAGTGCATATGATCCAAGTGGAGAAAGCATGTTAGCTTATGCCTCTCCCTCATATAAAATTGCAATAATGATTACCGGTCTAGTTATCGATTGCCTAGGGACAAATAACCTTCTTGTTGACAAAAGCTCTTTAGTAAAACTAATTTAGTTGTGTCTTCATCTAAACAGCCCCTACTTTATATTTACTTGCTCTTTATTATCTTGCATACCTATCCAACAACACCTACAAAGTACTTCTAGTTTCATACTTGTTTCCGGTAAAGCGAACGTCAAGTGTGCGTAGAGTTGTATCGGTGGTCGATAGAACTTGAGGGAATATTTGTTCTACCTTTAGCTCCTCGTTGGGTTCGACACTCTTACTTATCAAAAGAGGCTACAATTGATCCCCTATACTTGTGGGTTATCACAGAGTAGCGTAAGTATTTCCCTCAGTTTTTGAGAACCAAGGTATCAATCCAGTAGGAGGCCACGCTCAAGTCCCTCCTACCTGCACAAAACAATAGCTACTCACAACCAACACGATTAGGGGTTGTCAATCCCTTCACGGTCACTTATGAGAGTGAGATCTGATAGATATAATATTTTTGGTATTTTTGGTATAAAGATGCAAAGTAAAAAGTAAAGGCAAAGTAAAAAAGCAAAGCAAGATTAAAGTGATGGAGATTGATATGATGAGAATAGACCCAGGGGCCATAGGTTTCACTAGTGGCTTCTCTCAAGAGTATAAGTATTCTACGGTGGGTGAACAAATTACTGTTGAGCAATTGACAGAATTGAGCATAGTTATGAGAATATCTAGGCATGATCATGTATATAGGCATCACGTCCATGACAAGTAGACCAAAATGATTCTACATCTACTACTATTACTCCACTCATCGACCGCTATCCAGCATGCATCTAGAGTATTAAGTTAAAAACATAGTAACGCCTTAAGCAAGATGACATGATGTAGAGAGATAAATTCATGCAATATGAAATAAACCCCATCTTGTTATCCTCGATGGCAACGATACAATACGTGCCTTGCTGCCCCTTCTGTCACTGGGTAAGGACACCGCAAGATCGAACCCAAAGCTAAGCACTTCTCCCATGGCAAGAACTACCAATCTAGTTGGCCAAACCAAACGGATAATTCGAAGAGACTTGCAAAGATAACCAATCATACATAAAAGAATTCAGAGAAGATTGAAATATTATTCATAGATAGACTTGATCATAAACCCACAATTCATCGGTCTCAACAAACACACCGCAAAAAGAAGATTACATCGAATAGATCTCCACAAGAGAGGGGGAGAACTTTGTATTGAGATCAAAAAAGAGAGAAGAAGCCATCTAGCTACTAACTATGGACCCGAAGGTCTGAGGTAAATTACTCACACTTCATCGGAGAGGCTATGATGATGTAGAAGCCCTCCGTGATGACGGCCCTCTCCGGCGGAGCTCCGGAATAGGCCCCAAGATGGGATCTCGTGGATACATAAAGTTGCGGCGGTGGAATTAGGTTTTTGGCTCCTCTTCTGATCGTTTGGGGGTACGTAGGTATATATAGGAGGAAGAAGTACGTCGGAGGAGCACCGAGGGGCCCATGAGGCAGGGGGCGCGCCCCCACCCTCGTGACTGCCTTTTTGACTCCTTGGAGTAGGGTCCAAGTCTCCTGGATCACGTTCGGTGAGAAAATCACGTTCCCAAAGGTTTCATTCCATTTGGACTCCGTTTGGTATTCCGTTTCTTCGAAACACTGAAATAGGCAAAAAACATCAATTCTGGGCTGGGCCTCCGGTTAATAGGTTAGTCCCAAAAATAATATAAAAGTGGAAAATAAAGCCCAATATAGTCCAAAACAGTAGATAATATAGCATGGAGCAATCAAAAATTATAGATACGTTGGAGACATATCAGTAGACCGTAAGCGGGAGCGTTATGACAACGCGGTTGATGTAGTCGTACGTCTTCACGATCGACCGATCCCAGTACCGAAAGTACGGCACCTCCGCGATCTACACACGTTCGGCTCGGTGACGTCCCATGAACTCACGATCCAATAGAGTGTCGAGGGAGAGCTTCGTTAGCACGGTGGTGTGATGACGGTGATGATGATGCTACCGGAACAAGGCTTCGCCTAAGCACCGCTACAATATGACCGAGGTGGATTATGATGGAGGGGGGCACCACACACAACTAAGAGATCAATGATCAACTTGTGTGTCTATGGGGTGCCCTCCTCCCCCCGTATATAAGGGAGTGGAGGGGGAGAGAGGGCCGGCCTCCTAGGCGCGCCCAAGGGGGGAGTCCTACTCCCGGTGGGAGTAGGATTCCCCCTTCCCTAGTTGGAGTAGGAGAGGGAAGGAATGGAGAGAAGGAAAGGGGGGGCGCCCCCCTTCCCAATTTGGATTGGGCTTTGGGGGGGGGGGGGCGCCCCCACCTTGGCCGCCTCCTCCTCCTTTCCACTATGGCCCATTAAGGCCCATTGACTCCCCGGGGGGTTCCGGTAACCCCCAGTACTCCAGTATATGCCCGAACTCTCTCGAAACCTTTCTGATGTCCAAACATAGTCATCCGATATATCGATCTTTATGTCTCGGCCATTTCGAGACTCCTCGTCGTGTCCGTGATCACATCCGGCACTCCGAACTACATTAGGTACATCAAAACACATAAACTCATAATACCGATCGTCACCGAACGTTAAGCGTGCGGACCCTACGGGTTCGAGAACTATGTAGACATGACCGAGACTCGTCTCCGGTCAATAATCAATAGCGGAACCTGGATGTTCATATTAGCTCCCACATATTCTACGAAGATCTTTATCGGTCAAACCGCATAACAACATACGTTGTTCCCTTTGTCATCGGCATGTTACTTGCCGAGATTCGATCGTCGGTATCTCAATACCTAGTTCAATCTCATTACCGGCAAGTCTCTTTACTCGTTCCGTAATGCATCATCCCATAACTAACTCATTAGTTACATTGCTTGTAAGGCTTATAGTGATGTGCATTACCGAGAGGGCCCGGAGACACCTCTCCGATACTCGGAGTGACAAATCCTAATCTCGATCTATGCCAACTCAACAAACACCATCGCGACACCTGTAGAGCATCTTTATAGTCACCCAGTTACGTTGTGATGTTTGATAGCACACTAAGTGTTCCTCCGGTGATCGGGAGTTGCATGATCTCATAGTCATAGGAACATGTATAAGTTATGGAAAAGGCAATAGCAACAAACTAAACGATCATCGTGCTAAGCTAACGGATGGGTCAAGTCAATCACATCATTCTCTAATGATGTGATCTCGTTAATCAAGTGACAACTCATGTCCATGGTTAGGAAACATAACCATCATTGATTCAACGATCTAGTCAAGTAGAGGCATACTAGTGACACTCTGTTTGTCTAGGTATTCACACATGTACTAAATTTCCGATTAATACAATTCTAGCATAAACATTTATCATGATATAAGGAAATATAAATAACAACTTTATTATTGCCTCTAGGGCATATTTCCTTCAATAAGTTGGTATCTTAGATTGATTTACTTATTGCCATGCATGACATAATGTAGCGCAATTTTTAATATGATACCATATCATGGTATGATACCAAATTTTCTCTTTTCTCATTTAATTATATGTCACGTCATAAAAATGCATAGTTGAAATGTATGATGCCGCTTATGATACTCCCATTACGGGCAACACCATAGTATAAAGTAACGTAAAAGTAGAGTTATAGATGATTGCATTTATTATGTTGCAGCCTCATTTGGCGTGTCATGTTACGGTAACATATTGTGTTAGCACAAACATTTCACATCTCAATAACTTCTTGCTACATAAGCGAACTTGTCTTGGGTGTGCTATGTTACTAGCTAATTTACTCCCCAATGACCAGCCTAAGCGCGAGCCAACCCTTGTTTCTAACATGAACTACTCCCGATTGCGTTGTTGTTTTTTTCCAAGATGAACCGAGTTGTTGATATGTGAATATTGAAGGCATTTCCAACAGTGTATTTCAAATCGGACATACTAAACGGTCACGAACGGAAGTCGGCCATCCAATTAGTGCACTAAACGTTTGCCCTAGGTCCAACCTCGTGCAGTTGACATGTATACATTGAGTTAATACCATTTTTTACATATGTAAAAATAACATATGCATCACGACCAAAAAATTACCAGATGTTGAACAGAAATTTACATAGATCTCAAAAGTAATGAGCCTGGATATTTGTGGCAAATTCGTCACTATACAGCAGGCTATCGGTAAGCCCTTGTTTGCGTGGTAGGCTTGCGCGATCTTTGCCGCATCGGGATCCTAGTCCTCTTGCTTCAAGGGCAACATGTTGGCATTTTTCAAGTTAGTCGTGATCTCAGCCCTCTTCTCTTCGAGCATGATCTTCTTCTCCGTCGCCGCCTGTAAGTGCATCTAGTGCCACCCCAAGTTAGTTTTGGAGTATTGACGACAAACCTAGTTGAGGGACTAATGTGTTTGTGAGAATTGCAGGATAACATAGGTAGAAGTCCCTCATTGATTCCGTTTTCCTACCAGAGATGACCCCTAAAAATGTATGAAGACATTGAAGTCAAAGGTGGTATATGAAGATATTCACATTGAAGACTATGACAAGAGAAGACACCACATGAAGCCTATGGAGCTCGAAGACTTAGATCTTTCATAGTTCTCTTTTTTCTGTGTTGAGTCATAGGAACCACCGTACTGTTAAGTGGGGTCCAAGAGAACCAGTCAGAATGACTGAAGTGATGCTTAAACAAAACCTATGTCTTCGAGTGAAGACTTTGAGAGCGAATCTTGTCCAGAGTCGGGCAAGTCAGCTTTGCTTGAAGCCCAAGTAAAGTTGCCGTGTGAGTTTGAAATCTGACCGTTGGAACACGTGTCAGTTCCTTAGTGACCCAGGGTCATTTCGGACAAATCAGGTCAGGTTGCCGAGTGGCTATAAATAGCCCACCCCCTACAACCATAAACGGTTGGCTGCTCAGATTCAGAGTACGGCTTTTGTCGTTTGAGAGAAACCCACCTCGAAGCCTTTGAGAGAGAATTCCTTGCGAGGATAAAGCCCTAACCACCCAGAGCCAAAGAGAATTAGGCATCACTTAAGTCTTCTTGTCTGTGTGATCTGAAGACTTATTACACTTGAGGACTGTGCATCCTCCAGCCGGTTAGGCGTCGCGTTCTGAGCATCCAAGAGACATTGTGGATTGCCGGTGAACGAAGTCTGTGAAGGTTTGGGAGTCTACCTTGAAGACTTACCAGAGTGATTGGGCGAGGTCTGTGAGACCTTAGCTCAAGGGGAATACGGTGAGGACTGGGTGTCCTGAGCTGCGTGTTCAGGACTGGGTGTCCGGGACTGTGTGTCCTAAGGTTTAAATACCTAGCCACCCTAACCAGACGTATAGTTGTCACAGCAACTGGAACTGGTCCAACAAATCATTGTCTTCAGCGAGTCACTGGTTTCATCTTCCCTTCCCTTTACTTACTGTTACTCCTTGTGAAGTCATTGTATGCTCGCACTATCTTTTGTCTTCACTGAGTGACTGCATATTCTGCGTGGCTTCACAATATCTTCCTACCTGATCCTTACTACATTGCTGCTATTAGTCATTGTGCTTTCACTCTATTGAATACTTGACTATGGCTTGCCTAGTGTAGTCTACCTTCCGCTGCAGGGTAATAGGTTTATTTGTATCGTTTGTCTTCATAACTTCCACGTTTTGAAGACTTTCATAAAAATCGCCTATTCACCCCCCTCTAGTCGATATAACGCACTTTCAATTGGTATTAGAGCAAGGTGCTCCCTTGTTCTGTGTGATTCGGTTTAACCACCTGGAGTTTTAGCTATGTTGACTGCAGGGATAATTAAAGTCTCCGCTGCGTGCCCCGTCTTCGATGGAACTGAATATCCCTACTGGAAGAATAAGATGCGCATGCATCTTGAAGCCATTGACGTCGACCTATGGTATGTCGTCAAGAACGGCGTTCCCAAGGCTGGAGAAGGTGTCACTGCTGCTGATGTCAAGAAGTTCGTTCAACTGGACTCTACTGCCAAGAATATCATCTGTGGTCATCTGACCAAAGGACAGTATGGCCGTGTGAGTGCTTTGGAAACATCTAAGCTGGTCTGGGACTGGCTCTCCAAGGTCAATGAAGGCATCTCAACCCAGAGAGATCAGAGAATCAGTGTCCTTCGCAACCTCTTCAACCGCTTCAAGCGAAATGACAATGAGAATGTCCAACTCACATTTGACCGACTCACTGACATCACAAATGAGCTTCAAGCCCTCGGCGCTACTAAGATCACCAAACATGAAGTCGTCAAGACACGACTAAGATCACTTGATAGTTCATTTGACACCCTAGCCCTGATGATTCAAGAATGTCCTGATTTCAAGACACTCGATCCATCTGACATACTTGAGAGGCTCAACACACATGAGTTTCAGCTTTCTGAGAAAAGAGATATCTACGGTCCAAACTATGGGCGAACTCGTGCCTTGAAGGCAAAAGTTGTCTCCTCATATGAAGAAGAATTTGACAGCAGTTCGGATGATCCTGAAGACATTGGAAGGGAACTTGCTATGCTTGTGAAGAAGTTCCAAAAATTCACCAAGAAGAAAGGTTTCAGAAAGTCTTCCCCATCAAGCTCAAGGAATGATGAAGCTTCTGCTCACGACTACAAGAAGAAAACATGTCACAAGTGCAAGAAACCTGGCCACTTCATCTCTGAGTGTCCACAGTGGGACAATGAGAACAAAAAGAAGAAGAAGAGCAAGGAATATGACTCTGATGACAAGAAGAAGAAGAAATACTCAAAGTCTTCTTCCAAGTCTTCCTCAAAGTCTTCATCACACAAGAAGAGCTCATCTGGCAAGGCACGTGCATTTGTTGGCAAGGAAATGGATTCAGAGGAGGAGTCCGCTTCTGAGGAGGCGGAGGTGGAGTCTTAGGAGGAGTCCGATTCAGGCGTCGCAAGTCTGGCTACAACATACGTTGCCAAGTCCATCTTCAACACTGAAGACATTGACTTCATCACCGACACCGATGCAAATGACAAGGACTACTCCGCTTCTACCTACTGCTTCATGGCACGCGGTGCCAAGGTAAACACACGCACTACTCACTATCAAACATCTAGTGACGATGACTCTGATTGTGGTTCCAAACCCAGCTACAAAACACTTGCTAAAATTGCAACTGAACAACAGAAAGCTATGGAACATATTCAAAAACTGTTAGACAGAAGCGATGATCTGTTAGGTGCTGAAATGACTCGATCTGAATCCTTAATTGCAGACATAAAAAATCTTCACGTTAAGTATGAGGAACTTGAAAGTCGTCATGAAACTCTCTCAACAACTCATGAAAAGCTTTCCTATGATTATCTTCAAAGGAAGCAAGATCTTGAGAAATTGAGAGCGGCTCATGAAGATCTTCAAAAGGAAAATGAGTCACTTCGCGCTGAACAGATCAGCTCTGCTCGGGAAGGATTTGAACCACCATGTCTTAAATGCATTGAGCGTGATAATGCTACTACTGTTGCTGAATGTTCTACTGCTGCTACTGTTGCAATATCTTCAACTGTTGATGTGGGAACTAACCCCTCTGCTGAGGATTCCACTGCTATTGCTGATGAGAATGCTAGGTTGAAGACATTGCTTGAAACAGGGATGTACAAAAGTCTTAAAGGGCATCAGACACTATGTGATGTCCTCAAAAAGCAGATTTTGAACCGAAACCCGAGGAAAGAGGGTGCTGGGTTCGTAAGGAAAATGAATGTTGATGGCTCTTACTGGAAACCTAAGCAGTACCCCAAAACCACATGGGTTGCTGCAAAGGAATTTTCAGAAGATCCATCCACTCTATCTGGGTTCACTTGTGCTAACCCCATTGTCATTAATGAATCCTTTGATGCAAACTATAAACTGTTTAAGAATCAGAATGGTGAAGTGTTTGCCAGGTACATTGGTACTAACTGCTGAAATGGATAGCCTATGAAGAAGATCTGGGTTCCGAAAAGGTGTCTGGAGAATCTTCCTGTGAATGTCATCATGACACCTCACGTGAAGAAGACAAACCTCAGACCAAAGGCTTCATACGGTCCAAAGGCTTCATACAGACAGAGGACTCACCTGAGTCGCACTAACACAAATGTTTTGCAGGGAAACCATACTCAGGCACATGAATATGAGAGCGGTTCATTAAACCGCCATGTTCATAAGACCAAGAACTAATCTGCTTATTCTTATGAGTACTATTGTCCGCCTGCAAGACTATTTGCTAGGGCTCCAAAGCCAAAGTTCTCAGATGCTGCACTTAGACTTATTGCTTCTAAGCCACCCTTGAAGATGTGGGTGGCTAAGAAAGCTTAACTCTCTTTTGCAGGGAAAGGTCTCCAGCAGAAAACCAAAATCGTCTGACGCTATTGCTGGGGACCTTAAACATCTTGTAGGGCGCAAGATCAAATGCCCGAATGGTCTTACTATGTACTTCGTTCCTGAATCGCTTGCTACTCTCCCTATTAGTCCTAATCTGGATCTAAGCTTTCATAACCCACTGGTTCGTCAAATGTTTTTGCTTCACAACGCTCTTCATGAAGCCTATCCCCCTAACAACACTATAGGGTACGACACCAGCGTCTTCAGAATAAATTATTGATAGTGGGTGTACAAATCACATGACTAGCAAAAGAAGCCTTCTTATGGACTCAACCTTACGTCCATCTGACAAGAGCCACATCACATTTGCTGACACTGGTAAAAGTAAGGTATTGGGTCTAGGTAGAGTTGCAATCTCAAGGGATCAACACATGGATAAAGTCATGCTTGTTGAATCCCTTGGCTTCAACTTAATGTCTGTCTCAATGCTTTGCGATTTAAACATGATCGTAATATTTGGAAAATATCGTTGCCTTGTTCTAATGGAATCTGACAAGTCTCTAGTATTTGAAGGGTATCGAAAAGATAATTTGTACGTGGTAGATTTTTCAGCAGGACCACAGCTTGCCGTATGTCTTCTAGCAAAAGCTTCAGAATGCTGGCTCTGGCATCGGAGGCTTGGGCATGCTGGCATGAGAAACCTCCACACCCTGGCAAAGAAGAAGCATGTCATAGGCATCGAGGGCGTCAAGTTCAAGAAAGATCACTTATGTGGTGCCTGTGAGGCAGGAAAGATGACGAGGGCCAAACATCCCTCGAAGACAATCATGACCACTACTCGACCCTTCGAACTGCTTCACATGGATCTTTTCGGTCCCACTCATTACTCAACTCTTACTACTACTGCTTGTCTCTATGGCTTTGTCATTGTTGATGATTATTCTAGATATACTTGGGTGCACATAATCCTTTACAATACTGAAGTGCAGGATGTCTTCAGACGCTTCGCCAATCGAGCAATGAAAAACTATGGCGCCAAGATAAAGCATATCAGAAGTGACAATGACACTGAATTCAAGAACACTGGCCTTGATACATATCTTGATACCTTGGGCATCACACATGAATTCTCAGCCCCGTACACGCCACAGCAGAATGGGGTCGTCGAACGCAAGAACAGAACACTTATTGAGATGGCCAGAACGATGCTAGATGAATACAAGACTCCAAGAAAATTCTGACCTGAAGCCATTGATACTGCATGCCATACAATCAATCGTGTTTATCTTCACAAGCTTCTGAACAAGACATCTTATGAGCTCCTTACTGGCAAGAAGCCAAATGTCAGTTACTTCAGAGTATTTGGCGCCAGGTGCTGGATCAAGGACCCACATCACACCTCAAAGTTTGCACCAAAAGCACATGAGGGTTTTATGCTTGGATATGGAAAGGATTCGCACTCCTACAGAGTCTTCAATCTCTTTCATTACAAAGTGGTTGAAACAGTGGATGTGCGGTTTGATGAGACCAACGGTTCACAAAGAGAGCAACTGCCAAATGTGCTAGATGAAGTTCCATCCAGTGAATCAATCAAGCTAATGGGAACTGGAGAAATTATACCTTCTGAAGCTCATCCTGAAGAAGAACTTATCATCTCAGCACCTGATCAACATGAAGACAATGCTCAGCCTGAAGACATTCCTTCTAACAACGACAATGATCAGCAAGAGCAAAATCTTCGCCCTGTACATCCTCGCGTTGCCAATGAAGTGCAGATTGAAAGAATAATTGATAGCATCAATACAACCGGTCCACTCACTCATTCAAGGGCAACTCAGCTAGCAAATTTCTGTGGGCACTTCGCATTCGTCTCAATAACAGAACCCAAGAAAGTTGAAGAAGCCTTCATGGAACCTGAATGGATTCAAGCTATGCAAGACGAGCTTCAACAATTTGAGCTGAATAATGTATGGGAACTGGTCAAGCGTCCCGATCCTCGGAAGCACAACATAATAGGCACCAAATGGATATACCGCAACAAGCAAGATGAGCATGGTCAAGTTGTCAGAAATAAAGCTCGTCTCATTTCTCAAGGATAGACTCAAGTGGAAGGCATTGACTTCGATGAAATATTTGCTCCTGTGGCTAGACTTGAAGCCATACGCATATTGCTGGCCTATGCAAATCATCACAACATACTTCTTTATCAAATGGATGTGAAGAGCGCCTTCCTCAATGGCAAGATTGAAGAAGAAGTGTATGTTGCATAACCTCCTGGCTTTGAAGATCCAAAACATCCTGACATGGTATACAAGCTCAACAAGGCACTGTATGGCCTCAAACAAGCCCCTCGGGCCTGGTATGACACACTCAAATACTTCCTGAAGAGCAAAGGCTTCATACCTGGTTCTCTCGACCCCACTCTCTTCACGAAGACATATGATGGTGAACTGTTTGTGTGCCAAATATATGTGGATGACATTATCTTCGGCTGCACCAATCAGAAGTACAGTGAAGAGTTTGGATATATGATGCAAGAGCAATATCAATTGTCTATGATGGGAGAGTTGAAGTTCTGTCTCGGTCTTCAAATACGACAGCAACGCAACGTCATCTTCATATCTCAAGAGAAGTATCTCAAAGATTGCCTGAAGAAGTTCGGTATGCAAGACTGCAAAGGCTTCATGACGCCAATGCCAGCCAAGCATCATCTGGATCCTGACGACAATGGTAAAGAGTTTGATCAAAAGGTATACCGCTCCATGATTGGTTCTTTACTTTATCTATGTGCATCTAGGCCAGATATTATGCTTAGTGTTTGCATGTGTGCTCGATTCCAAGCGGCACCAAAGGAGTCGCATCACTTAGCTGTGAAGCGAATTCTTCGATATTTGGCTCACACCCCAACTCTAGGATTATGGTATCCAAAGGGCTCAGAGTTTGATCTGGTTGGATTCTCGGATGCTGATTATGCTGGTGACAAAATTGATCGCAAGTCTACATCAGGCACATGTCACTTTCTGAGACGATCACTTGTATGTTGGTCTTCAAAGAAGCAGAACTGTGTATCTCTCTCCACTGCTGAATCTGAATACATTGCTGCTGGATCTTGCTGCGCTCAGCTTCTGTGGATGAAGAAAACACTCAAGGACTATGGCATTCATCTGAAGCAAGTTCCACTCTACTACGACAACGAAAGCGCCATCAAGATTGCCAACAACCCAGTTTAGCACTTGAAGACAAAGCACATTAAAATTCGTCATCACTTTCTCAGAGATCATGTTGTGAAGGAAGATATTGATATCATACACATCAACACTGAAGAGCAATTGGCAGATATCTTCACCAAGCCCTTGGATGAGAAGAGATTTTGCAAGTTACAGTGTGAGCTAAATACCCTGGAATCCTCAAGTGTCCTGTGATCAGGCACACATCCTAACCCTTATGCATATTGATGACTTAGATGTGCAACACACGAAGTAAAGTATATCTTCAATCAATGAAGACATACATTCTAAGTGTGAATACATTAATGTGGAATTTGACTTCGGAGCTCCACGATAATTGTGCGTCGTGTCTGGGTCTAATACTTCCTATACGGTGGGTAACGCCACCACCAAATGTTCTATTTTGAAGTGTTTCACTCATGATGTTACCTTGCTATGTCTTCACATTTGGTTTGGCTTCAATCTCAACATGTCTCCATAATTATCTTCACTATGTTGATTATACATATATATATACTAGTGTTCTGTCCTCTACAGCATTCACTTATAGTTATGTCTTCTTGTTGAATCTTTTGAACTAAGTGAATGTGATCGGACCCTAACCTCTCTATGCTATCTATCTCAAACTCTATCTCTCCAAATCATATGCATTCTATTGAAACTGTCGAATCTCTTCTCTGCGTCCTTGTCAGCAGAAGATACAAAGACAAACCTTAAGTCCACTTTCAATGCTCATTCCTCCACATGAAACCCGGAGAAGTAGGAACGACCACCTGACAATCCAGGCGTGCGTGGGACGTGGAACAAACCCCAAAATTCTGCATGATGGTCACATGTTCCTCAGATGCGAATCGCCAGGGGCACCTATGTAATAACGCAGTGCCGCCCCTGTACCTATAAATACACACTTCACGGAGGTCATTATCTCTTCTTCCACTCTCGCACGAACCCTAGCACCACCGCTAGCCCTCGACGACGCCGGCGACGAAGCGCTTCGCTGCCGCAACCTCTCCGACGCCGTCTTCACGCCGACCGCGGACATCATCCTCCCTGCCGTCGCCGTAGGTGTCCTCCGTCGCCAAGTTAGGGCACGGAAGATCGAACTGCTCGGCCTCATCTTCCACTCTGTCTAGCAGTTCTTGGTGTGGTAAATAAAACTTCCTTTTTACGGCACCGTTGATCCTATGGCTTTGTCACTTTCGACCACAAGCAGTTTCTATTCACACAAGTTTGATCTTGCTCATACTGCATCTCATAACATGCCTAGTATATTCACTTATGCTTCACAAAGTAGTTAGATTCCTCACTTGTACTAATCTCTGGATTCGTACAAATCTGGAACCAACTCCTTATCTATGAGTGAATGTCTTTGCACGATGAGGTCAATGTCTTCTAAACTGATTTATATTCAAAATCTTCTGAGAATGCATATGACCTCTTCCCCTTCCCTCGCACCTTAATGTTGTCACAGGTACATGTCCGTGGGCGAATCCCTTGGTTCTCATAGTCTGCATTCATTTGCAGAATTCTTACAACATCATATAAATTCTCCCGAAGCAAGTTCCTGTTTGTCCAACAAGCGAAAATCTTTGAACCCTTTGAACGTGTTGAAGCCTTTCAGTTTAAAATTCATGGCTTCAGAGAAATCAGCAAGGAAGGGTGGCAGAAAGCGTCGTGGAGAAACATCTAGAGATCTGCCAGATGACCTCTCAGAACTGTACAAGACAGATCCTGAATAGGATTACAATCAACGCAAGACCCGAATCCAATGGATTCGAAGATATTGGGCAGAACAATGGTTCAAATACCGATTTGTAACCCAGGAATATGCTGAGAAAAATGCCATCAAGAGACCGTGGGGAGACATCCTATACAAGAATCTTCAACCCAGGTCCAGAGATGAAGCCATTGAACAAGGCTTCTATCCCTGCATGGTTCGTGGGCCACAGCCTGTTGATGCACACCCATCGTCACTACTATGGTGTCGTGACGACATTCTGTTCAAGCGCAACTTTCAGTTTGCCTAGAACTCAGCGAAGCAAAACAAGAAGACATTGGGACTAGACTTCAACCCTGGTCCCTCAGCTCCAAGGGCTGATGGCACACGAGATGCAGAACCCAATGTCGTCGGTCCTTTCTACAACCTTGAAGGCCTCATCACCCATATCTTGGTTCAAGGGACTGCAGTGAATGAGTCTACAGCTGACGCTGAATCAGATGAAGCGCCTGCAGCGTCGAAGCCAAAGAAGTTGAAGAAGCCTAAAGCTTCAAAGCCTGCCCCTTCACCAAAAATCTCACGAGCGAAGCCACTGGCAACTGCACCTCCTGAAGACAGTGTGCAGTGTGAAGATTTATCACGCATCTCCAAGCCCCAGAAGGTCAAGATGCCTCTGCCACACACCGGCCAAGAGCTAACAGCTGCTTCCATTCTGCGCAATGATGCCATTGATCTGTCAAGTGATGAAGATCTTGCAGATGACGCTCTTGAGCAACTCATCAAGAGCAAAGAAGAAGCAGAAATCTTCAATGATCTGCCTTTATTTGATGTAACAATCATCCACAACTTCATTGATGAGTGGTTTGACACGCCAAACATCAGCTTCGAAGATCTGCAACTACCCATTGGCCTCAGTGTCGCCTTCCATGGTGCCATTGCTTCAGAACTAGCTATCGCCCAGCGCATTGTTGAACTGAAGCTGAAGATTGACTTTGAAAAGGCTCAGTTCAAGAAGCATATGGCCAAGCTCAGCGTGCAAGAGGTGAAGAACCTCAAGATTATGTTGCACGAGCTCAAGGAAGCCTTTCTCAAGAAACGTGCAGAAGCTCAGGGTTCTCATGAGCGCATGAAGGTTCTAGCTGACAGATGTGTGCAAGCCTACAATGAGGCTGAGAAGCGCAAGGCCCTTGGACGTCCTGGCATCGATCCCAGGATGGCTGCCAAGAAGCAGAAGAAGCCCGCTATGGCTGAACCTGAAGCACCAAGGCAGGAGGCAGATCCCCTTGTCTTCCTAACTAGCATGACTGGCCCGAAGCCAAAGGCCAGGTCAACCGCTTCAGAACTGAAGAAGACCAGGACTGCTGAGGCTGAAGCAAGGAAGAGAAAACATCCTGAAGCCTCTGCTACTGCCCCCGCCAAGAAGAAAAGAATGACAAAGAAGGAACGGGCTGCTCCCACAGAGTCCTTAATTGTTGAACCCATTTCCATGGTTCACCCCGACGCCGATCCACAAGAACGTCAACTGACTGTCCATGAGTCTGCTTTCACAGAGGCTCATGAAGCTGAAGACTTTCCAGCAGCTGATCCCCTCGCTGCTAAGGACATTGGTCACCATGACCATGTTGAAGATGATGCAGCCCTTCCTCAGCTAGAGCACCAACAGGTATCATCGCCTGTGCTCACGCACAGTGAACTCATCAGTATTGGTCGTCCACTGACACCAATAGCACAGGATGCTTCATGGGCGGATCGCCCACAAGAGGAAGAAGACTCTGAGGCCCAGCCAACACAAACTCCACAGGCGTCGCCCGCGTTGTGCAGGCTTCGCAAAGGTCCAAGGCCTCAAGTCTCTACGTCTGAAGCTAAAACTGCTGAGGACATTCCGGCTGCATCAGTCGATGAAGAAGAAGTACCATAAGCTGCTACTCCCCTGTCCCACCAAGAAGCAGTTCTCAAGGAGAATGTGATTGAAAATCTTGCGGCTGCCACCACCAACACCACTGAAGCCACTGACGCTGTCATGGCTTAAGTTAATGTGGAGCCCTCACCAACAAAAGCACCAGAAGTCAGCGAAGCCACTGATCCCGCCACTTCTATTCCTGAGTCTGCTACCGGTCCCCAGTTCGACTATCATGTTGAGCACAGGCCTCAGGTACAGAAGCCAATCCCAAGATTGCCAAGGTTCCCAGGTCCTGCATCAGCACCTGGCTCCTTCAATATCAATGGCTTCAGAGCAGACAACATATTCTTCAACAGCTCCAGGAACCCCTACTCCAGGGAAAGAATATCATCTGATCAGTTCTGGAGTTATCCGTAGCGAAGCTATTACTCATGCGTTCTTTACAACCAAGGTCGCATCTTCCCACACAAGCGCCTTGACATTGACGCAATAGCTGGTCTGCCCTGTCTAGAAGAAGCTCTGGATTGCTTCAAAGAGGTTGGACTGCTATCGTTCGTCACTGACCAAGAGCATTGAAATGAAGAGTTGCTGCTCCAATTCTATGCCACACTTCACATCCGCGGGTATAGCAGAGATCCGAAGACTTCGGTCTTGGAGTGGATGACAGGGAATGTTCATCACGAAGCCAAAACCTTTGACATCATTGCGCTCACTGGTTTTCCCACTCCTGGCGATCTCTACGAGCATGGCTGTCAGCTTCATAGTGAAGCTATTGAGAGCATCTTTCAGAAGACTGAACCTAATATGAGTCAGATGCTCAGTATGATGAAGCCGTTACCCCAAGATGCTACTTATCCCACGGAGTTCTTTGTTGAAGACCTTGAGTATCTGCCAAGAACCATTTATCACATCATAAGGCGAACTCTCTGGCCAATCAAAGGACATTCTTCCCATGCCAAGCTGGAAGGTGCAATGAAGACTTTGGTCTTCTACATTCTTCATGGAAAATGCTTCAATACACAGGATTTCTTCATTCGCCAACTTGCTGCATCTGGCTCTGATCTGTTTGGTTTGAAGTTCTACGCCCCTTGGGTGATGCCGCTGATTAAACTTCACTCCGCTATCTCATATCAGCCCTCGGCCCGCAACCATCGGATCTTTTTGCCTGATGTGGATATGTCTATTGAAGCCATCTATCCTGAGCCTGCCAAGGAACCTCTCAGCCTTCAGAATGCAGAGCATCAAAGTTTCACTCAGAACGCTGAAGGCGTTGAAGCCGTAACCCGTGTGTATCCTTTGGCTGGCACTACACGTGCACCGCATCCTGCTCTCACTGAAGCCACTGATAGTACAACTGCTCCATGATCCAAGAAGCGCACTCGTGTTCTCAACGACCGAGAGCTTCTTATGGCTCTTCATCAGAAACAGGATAGGCATCATGACTGGCTGAAGCGTCAGATGCAAAGCCTCTTGGTGGATGTTAATCGCATTCGCAATCTTGCCACCAAGAATGCTTTTGTTGCCCATGAAACCTCTCGCCGCACATGGAAAGGGCTAACACTGATGTGTTCTGAAGATGATCTTCAAGAGGATGGCTTCACTGAGCGATTCAAGTTTGACTCCACACCTCCTCGAAGGGCAGTGCTGCGACGAACTCCATCCCTTGAAGACTCTGAGTTCTCTTCCTCTGCTGCAACTGTGAATGCCAGAGTAATCGAGGATGAAGACGATGCTACTTCACCGCCACCTCCTTCAGCACGCTTCGACTCTGCTCCAAGCTCTTCAGCACCGTCAAACACCACCAACGACCCTGCTGCTTCACCTACTCCTCATGGGAACGAGTAGATGCTCTATGTCTTCAAACATTTTTGGTCCTTACTGACAAAAGGGGGAGAAGCATATGAGGTTGATAGTCTTCAAGCGGGTCCATATGGGCGGGTGCTTTATATTTTGCTTCGTGCTTACAACTCTTGTATTGCTACATTTGGTTCTTTGAGTTGTAACACTTAAACTCGATGGTCGTCTGCTACTTATTTGCCACCTTGTGTTGCGATGATAAATTCCGCATGTGCGACGATAAATTTCGCATTTAGATCATTCTGCAGACGTCCATTTTCCATTATGCATGTCATTATCTTCATATACTTTCACATGCATAGTGGATTGTCATCATAAGTTGAAGTGGATCTCCACAAGTACATCCTGCCATGTGCATTTGCATTCCAAAAGCAAATTACTTATATGCACATCTTCAGGGGGAGCCCTTGCAACTTATGAAGACAATTCCTTATCCTTTACAATTTCACAGATTATATTCCCCGTTGAAAACTTCAACTAGTTTGTCATCAATCACCAAAAAGGGGGAGATTGTAAGTGCATCTAGTGCCACCCCTAGTTGGTTTTGGAGTATTGACGACAAACCTAGTTGAGGGACTAATGTGTTTGTGAGAATTGCAGGATAACACAGGTAGAAGTCCCTCATTGATTCGGTTTTCCTACCAGAGATGACCCCTAAAAATGTATGAAGACATTGAAGTCAAAGGTGGTATATGAAGATATTCACATTGAAGACTATGACAAGAGAAGACACCACATGAAGCCTATGGAGCTCGAAGACTTAGATCTTTCGTAGTTCTCTTTCTTCTGTGTTCAGTCACAGGAACCACCGTACTGTTAAGTGGGGTCCAAGAGAACTAGTCAGAATGACTGAAGTGATGCTTAAATAAAACCTATGTCTTCGAGTGAAGACTTTGAGAGCGAATCTTGTCCAGAGTCGGGCAAGTCAGCTTTGCTTGAAGCCCAAGTAAAGTTGACGTGTGAGTTTGAAATCTGACCGTTGGAACACGTGTCAGTTCCTTAGTGACCCAGGGTCATTTCGGACAAATCAGGTCGGGTTGCCGAGTGGCTATAAATAGCCCACCCCCTACAACCATAAACGGTTGGCTGCTCAGATTCAGAGTATGGCTTTTGTCGTTTGAGAGCAACCCACCTCGATGCCTTTGAGAGAGAATTCCTTGCGAGGATAAAGCCCTAACCACCCAGAGCCAAAGAGAATTAGGCATCACTTAAGTCTTCTTGTCTGTGTGATCTGAAGACTTATTACACTTGAGGACTGTGCATCCTCCAGCCGGCTAGGCATCGCATTCTGAGCATCCAAGAGACATTGTGGATTGCCGGTGAACGAAGTTTGTGAAGGTTTGGGAGTCTACCTTGAAGACTTACCAGAGTGATTGGGCGAGGTCTGTGTGACCTTAGCTCAAGGGGAATACGGTGAGGACTGGGTGTCCTGAGCTGCGTGTTCAGGACTGGGTGTCCGGGACTGTGTGTCCTAAGGTTTAAATACCTAGCTGCCCTAACCAGACGTACAATTGTCACAGCAACTGGAACTGGTCCAAAAAATCATTGTCTTCAGCGAGTCACTGGTTTCATCTTCCCTTCCCTTTACTTACTGTTACTCCTTGTGAAGTCATTGTATGCTCGCACTATCTTTTGTCTTCACTGAGTGACTGCGTGTTCTGCGTGGCTTCATAATATCTTCCTACCTGATACTTACTACATTGCTGCTATTAGTCATTGTGCTTTCACTCTATTGAATACTTGACTATGGCTTGCCTAGTGTAGTCTACCTTCCGCTGCAGAGTAATAGGTTTATTTCTATCGTTTGTCTTCATAACTTCCACGTTTTGAAGACTTTCATAAAAATCGCCTATTCACCCCCCCTCTAGTCGATATAACGCACTTTCACCGCCATGAACTTCTCAAACCTATCAGCCTTCTTTTTCTCCTTCGGCGTCGTTGCTCTTGATCTGTCCCTCCTCCTTCTTTGTCATGATGTCTTCGAACCGCTCTGGCATCTTAGCTGCCACCCCTTGTCGCTTCTTCTTCTCCCCCCCACTTGCTCCTCTGAAACGCCTTTTGACCTTCTTGGCTGGTTCAAACCCTCCTTTTGTTGGGTTACCATCTTGGAATTATTGACGATGATGCCCACGGTCTTGATGGAATTGGCAATTGATAGGAGCTATTGGGGTTGCACATTCAACTTCAACCAACAATGCGTGAAGATGAAGTGCTTCTTCTCCACATTGAAGAATAAAGTGCACGCACATGATAGCTAGCAAAAAAGGGCATGGTTAACAAGTTGCATATCTTGTCGAATTACCAACGCATAAAACAACTTACTTGTTAGTTAGTTTGCGCACAACTTGCCATTGAGTTTGATTTCTTTCTAATGGTCACAATACTTATTGACACATCTTTAAATGGTGCATCATTGAATGACGAGCAACTTCAGAACACGTTCTCGGATCGCTTCCTTACGATAGAGATCTTTTGCTTGTGCTCATGGAACCAACCATGAACGTTCGACAAAAAGGTTGAGCCCTTCTACGTGTGATGAAACGAATCAACGCTAGTGGCCAACCAAGCATCACACAACAGTTCATCCTCTCCCGAATTAAAAATTTCTCCCTACCCTTCTTCTTTGGGTCGCCACCGACCAGCCAATCATCCTGCTCAAGGCCCGGTGCTCGTTGTTCGTACTTGACTGCTCGTTGCACGTGTCCGACTGCTGGGTGTACATGCCCGGCTCCGGCTCGGAGTCATCCACTTGCCCGTTCTCAAAACCGGATCCGCCACGGATGATGTCCAACATCTCCACATAGTCAGCCGGTGTCGCACCCGGTTGAGACAAACCGACAAACAAAGAGTGTACACCTAGTGGATCCACGCCCGACGTCCGCGACCGGGCAAGCTGCGGCGATGGCGAGTCGAGGAATTGGATGGGTGCGTTGAGGTCGACACTCCATGGGACGTGCGGGGCGGAGGTGGCCGGGGATGGTTGCTGATAACCGATTTGTTGGCGGCGTATTAATATGGTGGCTGCCACGGTTCTGGCCAAGCCTATGAGTGCAGCGGCGGCGGTTGCCCCCTTCCCCTCCATCCGCCCTTGGACCTTCTTCACCTACGAGGTGGCAGCTCAGTGCCCACCGTAGCTGCTAGCTCCCTAATCTTCTGTTTGCGGCGGTGATCGTTGTGTGTCGTGGAGTTGATCTTGCGGCTGACCACCACCTCTAGATCCTCCCCCATCCTCTAGCGACACTCCAGACATCTCGATTGGGTCCATGCGGCGGTTAATGTGCAATAGGGTGGGAACTGCCGTAGAGGGCAACAATGATCGAAGCGGGAAGGATGGGAAAGCATGGGATTTGACACGAAAATAGTGTGGAATGGTCCAAATTCGCGGCCTCAACCTCAATTTTGGATGGGCCGGGGTGTCAGAGTCCTTCGCGGCGGAGGTCCGGACGCCCGTAAACCTCTCCTCGTTTTGGTGTCGGTTTGCGAGAATTTGAATACGTGGACACGTCCGCGGACTTTTGTGACACATCCTAGATGGTAAAAAGCATCCGGGCACCGCTGTCCGAACCACTTAGGTGCGGTTTAGGGTATATCGTTGAAGATACCCTAAGGCAAACTTCAAATGTACCGACAGGGTTTTTCTACCGGGAAATGTAGAGACAAAGGTCTGTTTTTTCTTTGCAGAGAATGTACAGGCAGAGTTTAATGGACGTTCAACATACTTTTTGCACAGCAATGAAAATGATGTAAATCGCTTCGGACGAGACGCGCGCGGAATTTTAGTGATGCTCTACGACTAATTGCACCCCTGGCACCGCAGCTGCTTAGACAGCTTTTGGGACAAGCGAGCTTAAATTCGTAGCATCAATGCATCCGTCCTGTTTGGGTTTCATGCCACATTTCTCATTGTTCAATCAGTCATGAGAACTCTCTCAAACCACCTTGAAATACCAGTGCACTTTTTATGACTTGAATCACGGTTTCCACTTCCACAGCCGTACCCTCTGAAGATTGTAGGTATCTGCCTCTTTACGGGACATCCGTATGTTCGTTACAACTAACACGCATATGCCCAGGACTCCTTTCACGTACATGCACATGTCCTAAGGCTACGCTGCTACAGTGGTAGTTATTCGGTCGGGTCCGCACAAGAAGCCTTGTTGGATGATGAGAGTGAGATAATGACGACGACCATGATGATTACATACTCCAACCACTGCAGTTATTCTGTCGCACTACGTTTTACCTGCTTGGAAAAACGGACCGTAGCTGATGAGGTCCATATATAGGACGCATGCCACACACAAGACAAGAATCCGTGTAGTACGAACCCGTTGCAATGGCGACAGGCGGAACTGTACGCGAAAGATCCAGTGCCCCCACAAGGCCACACTGAGTTCATTCACACGCATAAGTCTTTGCACGTCCGGAGTTCATTCAGATTTTTCCTTGCACCTTCTCCGGCCCCGTGGATGTGGAGTCATATCATCCCATTTCCTGAAGCAGCAACTATTATACCTTTGTGAATAAGCACACACACATGGGTAGTACAGTGCTCAACTGAACGATGCCACCCAAAATCATCTTTGCGATCCTTCCATCGCTTGATTTGCACGCAAATTAACCCTAGCGGGTTCGTGTGCCTCCGGCCGTCCAGGACCAGCCTCATCGAGCACGCCATGCGCCAACGATCCGGCGACACCGTCCTTATCCTCTGCTGCGCTCTCACCGTCTGCTCAAGCCAGCCAGATCGATGCAAGCATGCCGCCCTTTGCTCCCGACGCACGTCCCATTTCCCAACTCCACTCACTCCACACACGCATCACCTTATCCGGAACAGCAGTACACTGCGACGAGTTACCGTCGTTCGTCTCTCCATTCTACCCGCTGCGAGTTCGGATCATCGGGTGAATAGGCGCCATAGCCGTAGCATCTCGTCGATATCCATTGCTTTTCCTGGCAGTGACATATACGGGCTCGTGGTCACAGAGGGATCACTCTACACGGTCGACCGCTGAGTTGGCGTCATCTGGTAAAAGCTTCCGCGTCGCCGTCGGTCTCCTTTCCGTTTCGGACTGCACCTGCATGAGGGGGCCGCTGAGTGCTACGCCCGGCACCTTTTCGCGGGTTTTGGCACGGTTCTGTAATGGAGCTGCTCCTACTACCCACCGTGCGATGTGTAGATATTTTGTGTTCAGTGGGCATCGCACGCTGTACATACATATCAACGTACGTATCCATCGTTGAAATCGTGGCTAATTGGTTTGAACGAACTGCGAAACTCGTACGGCGTACGTGCTCCAGCCTCCACGTTATCCAGAAGTGCTACTTTTCGCAGCAAAGACAACTGGAAGCATATCGCGAGTATGCATTTTTTTTCCACGTCGATCGGCTAGTTCACCAGATTCCTGCTGATCCGCCGCTTCAGCGTTAGCACGTCAATGCTGCTTGTGTGGCGCTGCCTGTGGCAAATATCCCAGGAAGAGGCGAAAATAATATCTTCCCAGATTTAGGCTACCTTCGTGCAACAGATTGAAATACGGAAAGCGAAGCACGCCATCTTGTGCCGAAAGTTCCTGCACTGTCGTGTCTTCCCGGTAAGCTTTCCCATTATTTCGGGCTTATTAGTCTATACTTTTAGATCTGGTTATTTTTTATCGATATACTGTCTTCATTCTATAATTTAGTGCGCACACGCTTTCGAGATTCAAATTTAATCGTAAATTTAACCAATCATGGGCGACTGTGGCTGGAGCAAAAATTATACTTGGTTAAATCTATGGTTAAACTTAAATCTCGAAAAGCGCGGGCGCACTATATTACGGAATGGAGGGAGTATAAAGTAAGGGCTAGTTTTTCTCACAAAATAAATAAATAAAATAAAGTACGGGCTAAAGAAACACAATTTGTACAGAGATATAATTTTTAGACGGAGTTTCAGTTCAAAGAAAATTCTTACATTTCTTTTCAGAACACAATTTTTCTTTTCTTTTTGAGAATTAACACATTTTTTTTGAGAAATATTAACACAATTTTTCTTGACAGAATCAGCTCAAACAACTTAGCACAATCGGCCCGCCGTGTTCTTTTTTGAGAATGATATGGGCCATATTGTTAATGAAAAATATATATCTTGCCCAGAGACCCCCTCCTTAGAGCCTGCGCTAGATATAGGATCCAACGCTCATGCTCCCCCGTTCCGCAGACGGCCCAACAACAAGGCGAGGCACCTCGCTCATGACGCGCCGGTTCTACCTGTCCCCCCTGGTTGCTCTCGTTTCGCAGTTCACTTGTCATGGTTGACCGGTCCATAGTTGACCCTTGACTTTTCAAGGAAATGTGAAACTTAAAAAAGAATTCAAAAAAATGTTCACAGATATTAAAAAGTACATGAATTCAAAAAAAATTCATGCGTTCAAAAAAGTTCACGGATTTGAAAAAAGTTCGGGAATCCAAAAAAATGTTCACGGGTTCGGGAAAAGTTCATGCATTCGGAAGAAGTTCACAGGTTCAAAAAAGTTTACGGATTTGTAAAAACCTCACGAATTCGAAAATTTCATGATTTCAATTTTTTGTGGATTTGAAAAAGTCAGCGAATTGAAAAAGTATATGGATTTGAAACAAATTCATGCTATTGTAAAGTTCACGAATTTGAAAATCTTCCCACATTTGAAAAGTTCATGAAAAATAAAATAAAATAAAATTTAAAAACTGAATATAAAGAATAAACCATTGGAAACTTCTAGAAGCATCCCAAAACAGGTCTAAGACTTCTGGAAGCTTCATAAAATCGCCTGGAATATTTTTCGAAAAGCGGTCACTTAGGCTAGTCAAAGTGGGGAGTAACTTATACTAGTGACACTAGTCTATGTTATTATCTTCATAGTGCAAAGTGTCATATAAGTAGTTTCATATATGTTTGCATTTATTAGCTTGTAGACTCAACTTTTCTTGCGAAATGCTATGTAACAATAACATAAAAGCAAGTATAATAAGATGATGTAAGTGGGCTATAAAGATTTAAATAATATATTGTTGCTGAGCTAGAAGAGAAAGAAGAGAGAGAAGAGAGGCGGGCTATAGACTTACAGTCGGCTGTAGCACGAGCTCCAATAAATTTTGTGATAGTGGAAAGTGGGTCATATGTTGGTAAATTAGTATTTTATTATAGCTAACTACTGACTCCGTTTCAAAATATAGTACGTCCTTGCTTACCGTGCTTCAACTTTGACCATAAATTTAACCAACGAGACCCACTGTGGCGGGAGCAAAAATTTATCCAATTTAACCAACGAGACCGATTGTAGCGGGAGCAATTAATTTTTTCTCCCGTCGCAATCGGTCTCGTTGGTTAAATTTATGGTCAAAGTTGAACCTCGGAAAGCGTAGACACACTATATTTTGAAACGGATGGGAGTATTATACATGTTGACTATTACATTGCCTATAGATGACATGTCAACATACTATAGCCAGCAGCGGGCTATATTATTAACCATGTTCTAATATGTTACTCCAAACACCTCTTTTCTCATTAACCAGCTGCCACATAAGCAAATTTGTCTTGAAATGTTTTATGTTACTAGCTAAGTTACTCCCACTATGATTAGCCTTACATGAGTTGGCCCATTCATGTAAGATGTGTAGGTTGTGGAATGAAAAAAAAACTAAATGGGCCAGCCCAAGGTAGGAATTTCTTATTCGACGCCTGTTTCGCCCATTAATGTGTGAAACGCAAACCGACGCACACCCCCACCCGCGTTCGGCTTACCCATGTTGCCTTCTTTTCATGTTAACCTTTTTCTCTGCAAAAAGGTGCGTTATAGGAGATTTGAACACATGACCTGCTCTTCCTATATAAGCTCTAGTAACCAAATAAGCATGCTCACGTGCATGACATACTTCCATCCTTCATCTCTTTTTGTTTCAGTTCATTTCCCGGTCCGCAGGATGTTTTTTATATGGTTTTTTCTTTCCTTCTTTTTTTCTTTTCAAATGCGTGGAACCTTTTTTGATTGAAACCCTGATTTTTTAAAACAATCCATGTTTTTTTCAAAATTGAAGATTTTTCTCTCAAATTAATCAACTTTTTTCAAAAACAATGACTTTTTTTCAAATTCGTGAACTTAAATTTGATGAGCTTTAAATTTTTTTGACGACCTGTTTTTCAAATTCGTGATATATTTTGGAATCGGTTAACTTTTTAGCAAAATTTTCAGCTTTTTTTTCAAACCTAGGAATATTTTATGTCAGTCCATTTTTTTTACAGAAAATCATAAAC
>NC_041380.1:488059181-488090756 GCF_002162155.2 Triticum dicoccoides
GGAAACGCCAGGGACTGGCGTTGAGGGCGCCAATCAGGATTTGGGTCTTGGCCATTGCGAGTCGAAAACAACGCTCGCCTACAGTGCTCTGCTCATAGGCTACGATGCAAGAAACGGTTTTCCTCCCATTTCTGGCGGTTTGTTAGTTGTGTTTGTGTGGTTCTTTTTTGTTCGTATTCTTTGGTTTTTTCTTTCCCTTTCCCCATTATTCGTTTCTTTATCGTTCCTTTTTTATTTACTATTCTTAACATTTCTTTTTTCATTTGTCCTATTTTCCATTTTCTTACTAACCTTTTCTTTTAATGTTTCCTTCGTTATTTCATATTCCCCCCTTTTCATCTGGTTCTTTTTTTTGTTCATCGCGCATTCAACAAAGGTTCAGAGTGTATTTAAAAAATGTTCATCGTTTATTTATAGAAGTATTCATTGTAATTTTGTTCATCAAGCACAATCTGTTCATTTTATTTTTTTCCAACTGTTCTCTTCTATTTCAAAAATAAATGTTGTGTAATAAAAAATACGGAAATACTAACTCGCAAACGTCTTTTGGGAGACCCACAAAAAGAAAAATATCCTCTTGGAGAACCTGAAAAAGAAAAAAAGAAAACATCCTTTGGGAGAGGGATGGATACCGAACTGTTTTTTCGTGGCATTATTTAGGTGGTAGCAGATGGCAATTTCTGCCGCAAAATTTCCTTCTTTACAGAAACTACCGCGCGTCTCTGAAGAAATTGATATGCGTTTCTGAAGAAACTACCAGCAAAAATGTTAATAAATGGGGCCCCTCCAAGCGAACGTTCGCTGGCTATTGGGGTCCTAACAAAATATCACGTATTAAAAGTTATTCATCTTATATTTGAAAATAGACATACTATAGTTTTAGAACAATCATCAGTTCTTATAAATAAGTTGTCGTATAATAGTTCATCATGTATTAAAAATTGTTCATTGTTTATTTTAAATATATTCATCTTGTATTAAAAATGTTAGTCATATTTTTTAAAAGTTCATCTTGTATTAATAATATGTTTAAGTTGTGTTAAAAGACGTCCATAGTGTATTTTACAAATGTCCAGTGTATTAGAAAACCTTTATTGTGTATTTAGAAATGTTCATCATGCACCAAAAATTTGTCACCATATAATTTTGAAGTATTCCATGACTATTTTGAATTATTCGTCATGTATTAAAAATATATTTGTCTAATGGTAATAATGCTCATTATATTTTGAAAATAATGTTCATCGTGTATCAAAAAATGGTCATCGTGTATAAAAAATGTTCATCATGTCCTAAAACTGGTTCATCTTGTATTAAAATAGGTTCATTTTGTAAACAAAAATGTTCATTATGTATTTAAAACATGTCCATGTATTTTTGTAAAAATGGTCAAACATTTTAGAAAAAAGTGTTCATGTAAATTAAAGATGATATTGCTGCATTTTTTTAGTTTTTATATGCGCGATCAAATACTTATTCACGATGACCATTTTTCACTACATGGTCAACAATTTCATGTTTTTACCCAACAGTGTCGAGAAAAGGGAGGAAAAAAGTGGGAAAAAAGAAAATAACAAAAGCAAATTATATAAATTAGAAAGTTTTTTTGTACCCGGTCTTTATATTACCTTGTCATATTTTAATAGATTGGAAACTTTTTTGCACAAAAAACATTTTGTTTCTCCAATACATAAATGTATTTTTCAGGGGATTTAACAAGTTATTTTGATAGGATAAAAATACTTTTGCATACAGGACAGTTTTACATGATTATATCTACTCTTAGAAATATTGTTCATGTGGAACATGAACATACTATTCATTATTTCTGATCAAATATAACATGCCGTATTAATAAGATTAAAACATATGGTTTTTCTTAATCTATTGGTGTGTTTTTTACCACAAAATACATGACCATTTCTTCTGAATTGTATGAACAATATCTTGAAAGTCATGAACATTTGTTTAGACAAAAGAACAATGGTTCTGAGATAAATGGCAATTAATCTTTGTAATTTTATGTTTTCTTGTTGCTGGAAACATTCTATTTTTTAGTGAGACACAAAATGATTATTTTGAATTTCATGAACATTTTTATGTGATACCATACACATCATTTTCAAAATTTAAGTTATGCATATTCTATTTGTATTAATTATTCCCTTTTTCATTGTTTCATATTTATTTTGGCGATGTGTTCATGTCATAGAAACAATACTAGATCAGAGAGACGCACACCCACCCCTCTATGGTATGTGTTATGCAAGAATTACATGATAAATATTCTAGAAATTATCGATAAAAATATCAATTTGACAATACAAAATAAAGTCCATTAATGCCCGACAACTCAATAGAAGAACAGCCTACATGGATCTGGAGAGGAGTCATGTGCTCGATATTCAGAATATTAGCATATTGCATGATTACTAATGGTGTTAGTAATGTGAAAATAATTTATATAGTAATGTAATGCCTCTTGAGAATGTGATTTAAACTTTTAGAAAATGACGAAGAACAATATGTACCTTTTAATTTGAACCAATGTAATTTGTTGTTCATCAAGGAGATTTAATTCATCACTTCGTGCTCTATTTGATACTACCAACATAGCTTGTATAAAGTTGAGCATAGTCAAACCCAAAAATATGTTGTGGGACTAGCTTATGGTCCTTGTCATGAACAAGAAAGAAACAAATGTAGTTGCCACCTTTAGACGGCCTATTGGACAATAAATATTGTTAATCACTCACAAAGAAGATACAAGGCGAATAATGTAGCAAGAGCAACACACTATCAAATTAAGAATTGACACTGAAAGTATCTAGAGTGAAAACTGTATATATTTTAGCTTGCTTTCGTACCTAGAGATTACTCCTTTTGTTAACCGAGGCACCAATTCTTCCAACACAGATGATAAGCAACTGGTACAAACTCACATATCATTGTTGTTTTGCCCAATAGAACAATGACCTGTTCACTTTCCTCTACCTAGATATCACTCCTTTTGTTAACTGATGTAGCAATTCTTCCAGCACACAAATGATAAGCAACAGGTACAAACTCACAGATCATTATTGTTTTCCCTGATAGAACAATGACATGATCACTTCCCTCTATCGGCATAGGCCAAGTTGGTCACAATCACAAATCATGTAGATATAGCTCGGAAAGATATGTTCTCTTATCAAGAGAACATCTATCCAAAAAAACATCAACGTATGTACATCTGCACCTCCGCTTGGTCCAAGTCATTTTGGAAGGAAACCCAAGTAGTTGCACAACTGCTGGAGTGGATGCAACAATGATCAACAGAAAATAAACTTTCACTAGAGTAGTTAATCCGCATAGCAACACAAAAGAATGTGGCTAAACACGTACCAAGAATAATTTGCAGAGTTGAATTGAAGCGTGGATTAAAGCAAAGGAGAAATAAGAACACTCTCATGGACAAAATAGGAGATTTGTAATATAGACCAATAAAAGTGTTTCTTACATGGAGCAGAAAGAATTAAACCTGTAATGGAACCATCCAAAATAACACACATGACAACTTCCCTGCTCAAACAAAACTATACATAATCAAAACATACAAAGAAAGCACATAGCAAGCAGGTGATTGCTAGCCTATTCAAGTAAATATGATTAAAGAGAATGGACAAAACCCATGTTGGAAAAGAAAACAAACGAAGAAAGGAGAACACACAACTAGGAGGAAATTGTAAAAAACACCTTTCTCAGGCACCATTCGAACTCATCGCCTAGGATCCCGCCATGTTTTCTTGCAGCGGAAAGACCAATAACTCTAGCATAGGGAAACAAAGAGGAGAGGGGAATTGCGAAAGGAGAAGGAAATATACCAATGGCGAGTGGAGGAAGGCGAAGCATGAGGTCGAATGTAGCCGCCTCGCGTCATGGGTGCATGGAACGAATGGCATCCTTGCGCCAGCCACCCATCCGCATACAAGATCACACCATGTCCAACCCTAGGATGCAAAGGATCAGCACCGGCAACCTAGATGCTAGCATAACCAACACTACTTGGGTTGCTTCCCCACCATACTCAGCACCAACCCATCCTAGGAGCCAACGCCCCTTGCCTATATCTCTAGACAAGTCGAGTAGGCCGCGGCTCATGGTGCATGCATGGATCAATAAACATCTAGCATTTCCACGAGGAAGTGGAAGACACGACGGCCGCAGCATGCGTTGCCATGCAAAGACTAACGGATCCATCACGAGGAGAGATGGAGATCCCTTTTCTTACTTGTTGATAACTTCTTTTTAGAGCTTCTTTTTGAGACCTGGAATGGGAAGTGTTTACACGTTTGACTGGACTTGGACCTATCATCTCTTACGACCCAATTACAGAGAGAACCCCTGGCTCATTCTGCAGAGTAGCGACCCCCGACCGCCTCGAGCGCATGAATGACATGGGGGAGGGTGTGAACAACCTGGGAATAAATCTTCCACGTACGTAATAGTGATCCGACTGTTGAGAGATTCAAATCGTTGGGAAGGCTCGTACGTAGGTGAGTCTAACTGTTTAGATGACACTTTCCATCTACCTTCCATATCATTTAGATCTTCCTCACTCCCTCTCTCTCTCTGCATGGCAATAGGGGCGACGCTAGGTCGAGACAGAGAAGAGTGGATGTAGTCTTAGGCATCACTCAGCCATTGCCTATTTGGTTGATGCACACATGGAGCAATCACGACAGTACGTTAGGGGTCGAACAAGAGGCTTGGAATTTTGTTGCTAGAGTAGCGGCCCTAGATAATCAGCCTAGGAGCAGCCCATGCCATTTCAATATTTTTAATAGATTCAGTCACCTTGATGGATCACGACCCATCATCAAATCGGGGCGCACGAGACTTATTGAGAGGGACTCCAAGTTTCTCTTCCTTCACGTCAGTTCGAGTTGTAAGGGGGAACCTAGATATGGGACTAGGGTTCGCCAAATGGGTCCTAGAACTATCTTCTTATCCTTCTTTTTCTTTGGGAAAAATTTCCAATCTACTCCCTCCGTAAAGTAATATAGGACTTTTTAGATAACTAAAGTAGTGATCTAAAAATACCCATATTACTTTATAGAGGAAGTATTTTCAACAGTCATGGTAGTACTAATAACACCAGAAATAAAAATATTACACCGGGCTATGTATATTCTTCCCCTTCGGTTCTATTCAAATTAGAGATGAATGAGCCTATATCCCTTGGAGGCTTATACTAAAAAAATCAAGGTTACTCTGTGGAAGGATGAAGATGTGATGTACTCCCTCTGTCCCATAATATAAGACGTTTTTGCAAGCTAACAGAGCTTGCAAAAACATCTTATATTATGGGACAGAAGGAGTATGTTACATTGTGCACTGGCCCCACTTTCTTCACTTAAATGGACTTCTTTATTCATGGGCATTCCTATTGGTTTGAACTTGGTTTGACTTTGCTTGACTTTTTATCAAGGCTACTCTATGGATGCCGTGTATGACTATTCCCTCCCTCCACTATTTTGGAGGCGAAAATGGTCCTTCGATAGTCTAGAGATCTCAATATAATTTTTATTATGCTCGGGTGCTTTGTATTTCCAGTATATTTTTATAATGGACCTGGATCCTTTTCGAAAAACATGACTCAGTGGAACGGTCTGATGGAAGCTGAAGGACGATGGCTCAGTTCTCCAATGAGCACTACATCCACATTAGAGGAGATTAATGGGGAAGAGGACACATCACCCCGTAAATCCAATTTTCCTCCGTAAGTTTACCATTTCCTCTTATTGGTGACAAAAACACTTTCTCTTTCGAATTAAGTTGGTTCGAAAAAGAGAACTTCATGGCCATCGTAGAACGAGAATGGCCGAAGCCTGTCAGTGGGCGGTCCAGTATAGAAAGATGGCAAAACAAGGTTAGACATCTAGGACAATTTTTACGGGGTTGGCCCAGAAACATAAGTGGGATTTACAAACAAGAAAAAGAAAGACTCACCCAATTGATCGATGCTTTGGACCTAAAAGCAGAATCGAACCTGCTCAATGTGTCAGAACAGGCCACAAAGTCTGAAGTCGAGCAAATCCTACGAGCTCTTCTTAGAGAAGAAGAACTAAAATGGGTCTTGCATGCTAAGGTTCTCAAGGTTGTCCAAGGGGATGACAATACACACTTTTTTCACATGATCGCGAATGGTAAACATAAAAAAAAGAAAATCATCCAGCTCGAACAGGACGAAGGTACCGTCATGGGCCATGAGAACCTCAAGTCGTATATTTTCAACTATTATAAACAACTATTTGGGCATCTGATAGATAATACAATATCCCTGGATGAGTTTGTCATTGGAGATATCCCTCAACTTCGGTCAGATGAAAATGAGATTTTATCTGCACTGTTTACTGAGAAAGTGGTTCTCGATGCAGTATCACAAATGAAACCGAATAAAGCAACGGGACTAGATGGGTTCCCTGCGAAATTCTATAGGAAATGTTGGCATATTATAAAGGATGATCTTATGTCTATGTTTCATGATTTTTTCAATGGTCACTTGGAACTCTTTCATCTTAATTTTGGTCTGATTATGTTATTGCCAAAGAAAGAAGAAGCAATTCACATCGAGCAGTTTAGGCCAATTTGTCTTCTTAATGTGAGTTTAAAAATATTCACAAAAGTGAGTACTAATAGACTGACATGGATCGCCCATTCGGTGGTGCAACTGAGTCAGACAACTTTCATGTCGGGGAGACATATCCTAGAAGGGGTTGTTATCTTACATGAAACTCTCCATGAAATTCATTCGAAGAAACTAGATGGGGTCATCTTCAAAAGGGATTTCAAGAAGACATATGATAGAGTTAAGTGGCCTTTCCTTCAGTTGGCTATGCACATGAAGGGATTTAATGAGACATGGAGGAACCAGGTGAGTTCCTTACTCCAAAAAGATAGTGGCGGAGTGAAGGTTAACGATGATATCGATCACTATTTTCAGACTCATAAGGGCTCGAGACAAGGAGATTCGATGTCTCCTGTCCTATTTAATATAGTGGTGGATATGTTGACCATTCTTATAGGCCGGGCCAAGGAGAACGACCAAGTTGGTGGACTCGTTCCTCATCTGGTTGATGGGGGAGTATCCATCTTACAATATGCCGACAATACTATTCTTTTCATGGAGCATGACCTTGCAAATGCTCGGAATATGAAATTGTTTTTATGCCTCTTTGAACAATTGTCGGGTCTAAAGATTAATTTTCACAAGAGCGAATTGATCTGTTGGTAGGGCTAAAGAGGAGCAAGATGCGTATAGACAGTTGTTCGGATGTGAATTAGGATCTCTGCCCTTTAGTTATTTGGGCATCCCGATTCATCATCGTAAACTTACTAACAAAGAATGGAAATGCATCGAAGATCGAATTGAAAAAAAGCTTAGCTGCTGGAAGGGCAAGCTAATGTCGTATGGAGGTCGGTTAGTGCTCATTAATTTAGTACTAACTAGTATGCCGATGTTCCTGTTATCATTCTTCGAAGTACCAAAAGGGGTACAAAAGAGACTAGATTTTTATCGATCGAGATTTTTTTGGCAGTCAGATGAGGCTAAGAAGTATTGCCTGGCAAGATGGGATATCATCTGTCGACCCAAGGACTAGGGGGGTCTCGGAATTGAGAACTTGAAAATTAAAAATAAATGCCTTATGAGTAAATGGTTGTATAGGTTATCAGTAGAGACTGATGGTATGTGGGCACAGATATCACGCAATAAATATTTGCAATCTAAATCTCTTGCCCAAGTCACCGCAAGACCTAATGATTCGCCATTCTGGAAGGGGCTTATGAGAATTAAAGATGTTCTTTCGTAGGGCCAAATTCATTGTTGGCAATGGAATGACAACAAGATTCTGGAAGGACACGTGGTTAGGGGAGACACCTTTAGCCATACAGTACCCAACCTTACATAATATTGTACAACATAAGAAATATTACGTGGGCATAATATTACAATCGGTACCCTTAAATATTAAGTTTAGGAGATCTTTAGTTGGGGAGCGTTGGAACTCCTGGCTACACTTGGTACGGAGGTTGATGGAGATTCAACGATCTGACCAACCTAATTCCTTTCACTGAAAGTTAACTAGAAACGGAGTGTTTACGCTCAAATCTATGTATATGGATCTGATTAACTCTAGCCCAATCCCGAGATCGATACATATTTGGAAAGTTAAGGTTCTCTTGCATATTAAAATC
Organism: Triticum dicoccoides; assembly: GCF_002162155.2. NCBI lineage: Eukaryota > Viridiplantae > Streptophyta > Magnoliopsida > Poales > Poaceae > Triticum > Triticum dicoccoides. Next base: position 488,067,420 of record NC_041380.1, read on the forward strand.
TTCATGTGGTTTGTCTACAAGCAAGTGATCTTCACCAAAGATAATTTACTAAAGAGACGTTGGGTAGGCAGTAAACGATGTTGTTTTTGTGATCATGATGAAACAATACAACACCTTCCATAGATTGCCCTCTCGCGAAATTACTTTGGCGAACAATTCATATAGCCTTTAACATTACTCCTCCAGTTAGCATTGACTCATTATTTGGGACGTGGTTAGCTGGAGTAGAACATATTACTACGTCTCGTATTCGGATTGGAATATGTGCGTTTATTTGGGCTATATGGAACTCCAGGAACGATATGATTTTTAACAGACAACATATTTTATAATTCTTGTAGGTCATTTCGACATGGATCCATACGTGGTCCTTACTCACTCCTACGAACTCTAGGGAGTCTTTGGTTATTGGGTGCAACCAGTAGGAGATGATAGCACGGGCTATATTCAATGGTTTGGATGTCGGTCTCATAATATGGTAGAAGTCTAGGGATCTTGTCCTATTGTACCTACCGGCTGTGACAATGAGTTTTTATTTTTCTTTTTGTTCTGTTTGCGAGCTGTAATGAATCTAAAACTTCGTATTGCTTTGAACTTTTTTAATAATATGGCCGCATGCACCTTTCAGATGCAGAGGCGGGGGGCAAGTCTCCTTTTCCAAAAAAAGTTTACCATTTCCTATACCCTGTGAGCCGTGAGGGAGTCCTGGATTAGGGGGTCTCTGGACAGCCGGACTATATCCTTTGGCTGGACTGTTGGATTATGAAGATACAAGATTGAAGACATCGTCTCGTGTCCGGATGGGACTCTCCTTGGCGTGGAAGGCAAGCTTGGCAATACGGATATGTAGATCTCCTCCCTTGTAACCGACTCTGTGTAACCCTAGCCCCCTTCGGTGTCTATATAAACCAGAGGGTTTAGTCCGTAGGAAGACAACAATCATATCATAGGCTACCTTCTAGGGTTTAGCCTCTACGATCTCGTGGTAGATCAACTCTTGTAATACTCATATCATCAAGATCAATCAAGCAGGAAGTAGGGTATTACCTCCATCGAGAGGGCCCGACCTGGGTAAACATCCTGTCCCGCGCTTCCTGTTACCATCCGCCTTAGACGCACAGTTTGGGACCCCCTACCCGAGATCCGCCGGTTTTGACACCGACATTGGTGCTTTCATTGAGAGTTCCACTGTGTCTTCATCATAAGGAGGGATGGCTTGTCTTGTTGTCAAGAACAACATCACCTCTAGGGGAGCCCTGGATGTAGGCCAAACTCTCTGACTAGGCGGCTTCGTCATGACCGCCCGCTCGACCGCTGCGCCGATGATGACTTCTCGGGTCATCGAAAATAGCCTCCACATCGGCTCGAAATTCACCGAGTAGATGGATCCAATGGAGCTCTCCTCTTTGAACGAGCTCTTGGATCGCATCGCCGCTCTGGGAGTCGCTACGGACTATGATTAGATTTGGCTTAAACCCGACCAAAGGGAGATTAACTCTCCGACGATCACCCATCAGATAGCGATGGTGTAGGAGCAATGCGGTGATTCTTCCTCTATCCTGAGGATGAACTATGTCCGGATTCCCGAGCTCTCCGAGCCGGATACCCGTCCACGGGAGGACATCGCCCTAACCCTGAACCTAGAATCAGGCAGCATGCCGAACCTGCGGGGCAACATTCCGGAGCCCGAACTTCCAAGATCGGAAACTCCCCCGCCCCTGGGTCTTAGATGGGGTCAAGGTCTAGACTTAAATCCACCCACCCACCCAGATATAAACGATCTTTCCCACATTAGGCAAGAGCCCCAAGAGACAGTACATCACTATTGGGCCAGATTCCTCCTTGTACATCACAATTTCGTTCTTTTGCAACAATTGCACGGACAAGGGAATCCTCAACGCCATAAGTCGCTATGACATATCACACTTCGCTGACTTGGCGGCCATAGTACAGAAGTACTGTGCGATGGAAAGCGCCTGGAAAACCCAAACAAAATTTTGGGATAATCCGGCTCTGACAAAACCCCCAGTCCGAACTAAAAGGGTGCACTCTCATAAGTCGCCCGACTCAATTACAAAGCAAAAGCCCACTACAGGGCGTGGAACCGTATTGGAGGGATGGCTTAAAGAGCCCTGAAAAATTCATAGTATAGCGGATACCATACCAACACACAGCCTTAGAGCATGTTGGGTACTCCGGCAGGTGGCCAAGAGCGGTGAGGATCTCCTCATTCAAAACACCGCAAAGCACCATCCCGTGGATAACAATACAGTATTGACAGTCTTCAAGACCTTCGCCTCAAATAATAGGCGTAAGCAAGCACTCCGCGGCCTTGCCGAAGTCTGCCATGTGGCAGCAATAAATCCATGGAGCGACACGGCTATCACCTTCAATGCTAGTGATGAACCTAAATTCCGAATAGCCCGAGCACCAGCTGCCTTGGTCCTCAGTCCAATTGTGGATGGCTTTCGGCTTACTAAAGTGCTCATGGACGGCGGCAGCAGACTAAACCTCATTTATGAGGAGACTCTTCAAAAAATGGAAATAGACAGAAACCATATTGAGCAAAGCAACACGGCCTTCTGAGGAATCATCCCCAATCGGGAGGCACGTTGCGCTGGGAAAATCACACTAGATGTGGTATTAGGCACTCCGGAGAATTACAGGTCCGAAGAAATTACATTCCAAGTGGCCCCGTTCAGTAGCGGATACCACGCCCTCCTAGGGCGGGAGGCATTCACGATCTTCCAAGCCATACCCCATTACGGGTACATGAAGCTCAAAATGCCCGGGCCCAATGGAATCATCACTCTAGCTAGTGATCCGGACATAGCACTCCGCGCCGAAAACAAAACAGACGCACTGGCCCTCGAGGCATTATCCGAAGCCCTTGCGGCGGAGGAATTAACTGCGCTGCACTCGACAGTGGACAGGGACGACGTGATACTCGACAAAAGATCCAAGTCCATCTCTTTTAAACCAGCGGATGAAATAGTCAAATTCCAAGTCCATCCAACGGACCCCACAAATACAGCATCCATCGGGGCACAGTTAAACCCCGTTGTAGACGCCGCACTACGGGAGTTCCTGCGTGAGAATTGGGACATATTCGCCTGGCATCCTTCAGACATGCCAGGAATCCCACGCAGGCTGGCCGAGCATAGCTGTCGGTGCCAAAACTAGCGGATCTCGGGTAGGGGGTCCCGAACTGTGCGTCTAAGGCGGATGGTAACAGGAGGCAGGGGACATGATGTTTTACCCAGGTTCGGGCCCTCTTGGTGGAGGTAAAACCCTACGTCCTGTTTGATTTATTCTTGATGATATGAGTATTAGAAGAGTTGATCTACCACGAGATCGGAGAGGCTAAACCCTAGAAGCTAGCCTATGGTATGATTGTATGTTGTCCTACGGACTAAAACCCTCCGGTTTATATAGACACCGAAGAGGGTTAGGGTTACACAAGGTCAGTTACAAAGGAGGAGATATCCATATCCGTACTGCCTAGCTTGCCTTCCATGCCAAGTAGAGTCCCATCCGGACACGAGACGAAGTCTTCAATCTTGTATCTTCATAGTCCAACAGTCCGGCCAAAGGATATAGTCCGGCTGTCCGGAGACCCCCTAATCCAGGACTCCCTCAGTAGCCCCTGAACCAGGCTTCAATGACGATGAGTCCGACGCGTAGTATTGTCTTCGACATTGCAAGGCGGGTTCCTCCTCCGAATACATCACAGAAGAATTTGAATATAAGGATAGTGTCCGACCCTGCAAAATAAGTTCCACATACCACCGTAGAGAGCATAATATTTCCACAAATCTAATCTGCTGACACGTTTTGGCAACATGACATTATGCCATGGCCCGGTAATTATTCGAACCGTTTCCTTTAACTAGCCCCGCACATAACGTGAGGCAGTTTTTTGACACGTCTTGTCAAAGCAGAGATCGTGTTCCCTAATTACGGGATTCTCATCAATACGGTCGTGGGTAACCCAACCGTGCCCAGGACTCCTAAATTTTAGGCAGGGCCGACCTTGTGTTTCGGGAGGCCCTAGGCAAACTTGACGGCATGGGCCCCTATGTCCTAAGTCCTAAGACAATATATATGTATGTGTGTGTTATATATATAACTTATTAAAACTAACTTTCAATCACACATCTTTAGTTTAGAATTTCTAGATCACTTTCTTTCCTTTTCCTCCTTTTTCAGCACCCGACAATTACTTCTTCTTAGGTAACATGGCAGGCAAATATCCTAAAATCATGAAGAAAAGATCAAAAGAGCATAAAAAATAGGAATTTATAGATCGGATGATTGGAACCCTAGACATGTTACATAGAATGAAAAAAAAATGATAGATTGGATTTCAATACGTGCATACTAAATAAAGAATAAAAAAACTACTAAGATTGTCAAATTGAGGTTTGGGGATGGACAGGAACATGGATGCGTACTTCTTGACTTCCAGTCGGATGTGTACTTGTATAGCTATTGCCGTATTGCCGCGGTGCCGGATGCCGGATGGCCGATTGGCCAGGCTGCCGCCTGCCTGTCGGACTGCTGTGTGGCGGCGATGGCGAGCCGGCGAGGCGAGGGCGACGCGGCAAGGCGCGAGCGAGCGAGAAGGCCGACGGGCGGGCGAGGGCGACGAACCTATAAAGGAAACGTTGAAACGAGCGCGGGTGACGGCGCCGCTTCGCCTACGCGTATCCATCAGCGATCGCTAGCTAGCTATATCTGGGCCACCTAGCCCATTCTATTTCTTTTCTTTAATTCTTTTGTGCTTTTGTACTTGCTTTTTGCTAGGCTATAGTATATGTATATACTCCATCATGTGCCCCCCACCCCTCGCCTGGGCCCTGGGCCTTCGCCCCGTCGCCCATGCCCTAGGGCCGGCCCTGATTTTAGGCAAGTCCCAAATGGCCACTAGGAGGACGCTTGATATTCACCCTCTTTATAAAGGGACAAGGCCTTTACTTTTTTCCCTCCCGTGCTCAATCGAATCCTTCCCCCGCCTCGAGTTCTAACACCCAAAGCCCAGGGCAGGTGCTTCGGACCTTCAATCATGTCCAGATCTAGCCTTCAAGGCCGGTGAATGCCCTCCTCCGTTACGGAAGAGGATATCAAGAAGTTGAGGGAGGCCAGATACCTGACCGCCGAGGTTTCGCATCGGCTGCCTGCCCGAGGGCAGGTCGTCCCTACTCCTGAACCCAATGAGAACGTTGTGTTCGTCCCCCACTCCTCTGAGGTCTAGGCCTCACTCTGGATCCCTTCGTTAGGGGTTTGATGTTCTATTACGGGCTAGATTTCCATGATCTAACCCCGGACTCCTTTCTCCACATCTTGGCATTTATCGTCATATGTGAGGCCTTCCTCCGCATTACCCCTCACTTCGGCATGTGGCTCAAGACCTTTGATGTGAAGCCGAAGATGGTCGAGGGGCAGCATGTAGCGTGCGGAGGCGCATTAATAAGCAAGATCGCTGGAGCTCCATGGCCAAAGGGTTCCTTTCCAGAGGTGTACGGATTATGGCAACGGGAGTGGTTTTACATCACAGCTCCTAGAAGTGCCAAGTGGGTGGCTGGCCCTGCTTTCCACTTGGACCCTCTACCACAACTGATGTCATGGATTAGCAGAGGGTTGAGCTGGGGTCCAGCCAAGGACGTGCCTATACTGCAAAGCTGCATTCAAGATCTCTTCGAAGGAGATTTTAGTCTAGTTATGGTGGTGCAAGTCATGCTGGTTCGTCGAGTCCAGCCTTGCAGACGTCGGCCCCTCCGCATGTGGGAGTTCAACCCAGAAGGACCGCGCACTATTCAGAATTTCCTCGGCCTGACGCACGAGGAGATGTATAAATCATTTTTCGTACCCCAAATAGAGTGTCCGGATACTACCGAGGACGTGAGCCTGAGCAGCAACCGCGCTGCCGACCAAGTAAGTAATCCTCTAGCCGAACACACCGTCTTTCATTTATCCTGACGTCATTCTGAGAAATCGCTCTTTGACCAGGACTGGCTAGCAAAGGCGAAGATGATTCGGTGTTCGACCCCCCTTCCCGAGGGTTTGGATAATCCGGTACTAGAAAAGATGCTCGAGCTAGCACCTTGCCCGGAGCCCTCAAAGGAAGATAAAAGGGGAATAATTAGGGTGAAAGCGGGCCCCCATCGCTACCAATTCCAACCGAGGGAACGAGCGCCTCTGTGAGGGAGGATAACCAAGGAGAGGAATCTGACATTCTCTCACCCCGGGGAAGGAAGAGGACTATCTCTGAAGATCCGGAAACCAAGGTTTCCAAACGGGAGAAGAAATCTCCACCAGAGGGTCCTACCTTGGAGGGTGCTCTTGATGCACAAAGTCCACGCGGGGGTCAGCCCTCTAACGAGTTGTAAGTAATAAAAAAAGTACTTTAATAGTGAAGATATACTACCTTACCTCTGAGTAAAATAACCGAAGCATTTATCTTGCAGTTCGGATCTTAGCCCTTCTCAGCAGAGCTCATCTTCGGGGGATCTTCTTCCGGAGATGATGGAGAGCGAAACGCCTCCCCCGGACTCCTCCACTCAAGAAGCGGGCGACCTTGAAGTGTCGTCACGAAGGGCCTTGCCGGATCAGGTGAGGCCAGAAGATATTCCTATGGTCACCCGAAGTCCCTAGTATCCGGCTCTTGAAGAGAGCAACCAAAAGAATTCGGCACCATTTGGTATGCAGTCAGATGCACTGAGGGATCTGCTAGAGTGAGCAACTATGTCAGAAGAACACCGTACATTTATGGGTACGGTGATTTAAAGGATTTCGTCCGCCGAAAGCGGGTTGCATGAAGACTTTATGAGTCTACTAACGGGTTTTGAGGTACGTGAAATGATATACATTTGTGATAGTACCGCACATTTTTAGGTGTGCCATGTGTAGATAGTAGCCCCTGAGACTCTGGTTGTTGTCGAGGACGGCGGCAAACAGAGGATCGTAGTCTCAGGTAATAACCAGACCGCTTTATGTGCAGGTGGTGGAAGCTCTGGTGGCTAGCCAGACTAATGAGTTTGCCGAACTAAAGCGGCAACTGGATGCGGCAGATGCCGACATCGAGCTTGTTAGCAAGCGGCTTGACGAGGCACAGGGTAAGTAATGTTTTCTGGTGAATGTCACATAGTAAGGGCAGCGTGATGCCAGTATCTTTAATATGTTGTGACTGCAGACGGAGCTGCCACGGTGGAGACCCTTCGGGCGGAGCTTGCCCGAGCCAAATAACAAACAAGGATTAGTAATGCGGCCGCTTTAAAGGCGGCCGAAGAGTTAAGAGCTGAAAAGGCTGCACATTGCGAGAGCAAAGGTTAAATGGCAAAGATGGCTATAAAGTTAAAAGACACTGCCGACCGTTGCCAGTTCCTCGAAGAAGAAAACCGGGCGAGGGAGACGGACCTTGAGAAGGCCACAATGGCGACCAAGGACACCCGTTCTGTCATGAGAGCGAAGAAGGAGGAATTGCGTGAAGCCGGGGATATTGCGTCTAGGAAGCCCTTTATGCTGCGAAGGAAGTTCGGAGATCCGTGGTATGCCCCTCTGGATCGGCTGTGGAGTTCGGCGGATGCATATACGGACTTGGCGGCGAGCGCTATTGATGTGGCCGAATACTTCTGAGATCAAACAGATCGTGAAGTGGACAAGCTGTTCTGGTCGCAGTTTAACGTTCCAGAGCGTCCGCTTCCATTGACTGATCAGCTAGCCGAATGGGCCGAACTCAATAGATTGTCCGGACTTGCCATGAGGTCTGTCGTAGATCATTTGTGGCCGGAAAAGCCGAAGCCGAACAGCTATTTCAGCTTAGTGCAGCGGTTCCTTGGTGCGGTGCCGCACATCAATGCTATGAAAAGGTCGGCGTGTATAGAAGGCTCGCGGATGGCCTTTGCCCATGTCAAAGCATACTGGGCGGAGATGGATGCTGCCACTGTTGCTACGCAGGGTTCGGCCATAGGCCGAGTTGCTGCCGAGCACTATTTTGAAGAAGTTATTGAGGGTCTCGTTTGATAGAGTCCCAGTGCTCGAAGAATATTATGTTTGAGTGACATGTATTCCCATTGTGAAAACAATGTTTATGAAATTTATTAAGGCTGTATTTATACTTTTGCCTGAAAGTGATATGATGCCTCCTGTGCGGCCGTTTATGTATATATGTATATAACCTGGAAGATTGCAGTCGTTGGCTTCAACCCCCATGCATATAATGCGGAGGTGTTCGTAGAAGACGCGTGTTCACACTTAATCCAACGTCTTGGTCCTATTAAGGAGGTGATAGCGCAGCGAACGAGACAACCGGACTATAATGCTTTAACACTTTCACTTAGCCATAGGAGTTTGACGGTGGGGCTACTATATAGCCCCTGGTGGCTCCGCACTCTCCCAAATTCGGAGTGCGTACATGCCTGGCCGGGAAACGACCCTTCATTAAGGCGGAGCAATTCTAACATTCCGATAGGTCATCGAGTGGTTGACCAGTCTCACGCTATATCATGACAGTCAGTTTTCGGCTTTCTCTACTAAGGTGCTCGTCCGGATGAATCGGGGCACAATCGCAGTAGTTCTCCTGGTGCCGCCTTAGCCGATAGAGCGGAACGTAAGGCAGCAAAACACAGGAGCTGGGCAACCCCAACATTTGACCAAAGACATGATTCAGAGCTGATGCATATAAGGCCAAACTCGCGACGCCGAACACTCCCTAAGGTATTCGGTCTTTATGGTATAAACGGGGCCTAAAAAGTGCCCTTTGTAAGAAGCCCCTGGTGTCCAGGTACGTGCATTATTCTGACATGGCCACATGCCAAGACGTCAGCATCCTTCTCAATAGTACTGAGAATCCGAGGGATGTGTATCAACAAGAGACAGTAAGAAAGGTTTAAAGCAGGGTCTTAATCTAAAAAGAATGCTTGGAACGGGTCCCTGCTGCACGTCTGCGCCTGTGTCTCCGTTGTGCCGTATTCTGGACGGGTGTAGCACGATGGTCATCTGTAAAAGAGAGGAACTTAGGTGAAAAGTTGTTGTGCAAAAAGGTAGGTTTAAAGAAACCATGTACAGTTCAAGATGAGTAAAAATTGCCACTTGTCTGCGTGCGTTGAGCCCCTTGTATTTGTAATAGGGGTGTGGCCATCAAACCTGTATGAATTACATATAGCTGCGCCGAACTCGTCTAACCGTGTCCGTGGTCTTGACGACCTATCGAATGCTTTAGTTGGTGAGGCCGTTTTAGTGTGCGGCTGCCAAGGCCGCCGCACTCTCTTTGGCGCGCAGGGATCGCTCAATATTTCTATTTACTGTAATGATGCCACGTGGACCGGGCATCTTAAGAGTGGGGGAAGCGTAATGCGGTATTGCATTAAAGCGAGCGAAAGCTTCGCATCCAAGTAGTGCTTGATAGCCACTTTCGAATGGCGCAATGTGGAAGGTTAAATTTTCGCTACGGAAGTTATCGGGGAAGCTGAATATAACCTCTAGTAGCAGGGATCCCGTGCAATGAGCCCCTAGGGCCTGGCGTTACTCCTTTAAAGGTAGTATTGCTGTGTCAAATTTTCGTTGGGTCTATCCCCATTTTGCGGACTGTATCCTGATATATCAGGTTTAGACTGCTGCCACCATCCATCAGGACTCGTGTGAAGCGGTATCTGTCTATTATTGGATCTAATACCAAGGCAGCCCATCCTGCGCACTGAATACTTGCCGAGTAATCCTAATGGTCGAAGGTGATCGGTTGAGACGGCCAGTGGCAGAACTCCGCGGTGATAGGCCCTTGGGCATATTTATCTGGCAGTGCCACTTTGTTTCTCCCTTTTATCACGTGTAACACGTTTACTGTTTTGACTTCTAGTGGAAATTTCTTCTGTTCCCCAGTGCTTTGCTTGCGAGGCTCATCCTCGTCTTCGCTTGGTGTATCCTACCCCATATGTTCGGCATTGAGCTTGCCAGACTGCTTGAAGACCCAACATTCTCTGTGGGTATGATTTGCAGGTTTATCGGGGGTGCTATGGATCTGACATATTTGGTCCAGAATTTTGTTTAGGGTGGACAGTTCATCTCTGGCGCCTTTAGAGGGCGGATTTTGCTGACCTGGCCGAGAGCTTCTGAATCCGGCGTTTACCACCGTGCTCTTCGGGCTGTCTTCTTTATTCCGGTGCTTATTATTTTTGCTGCGTCGTGATTTCCCGTTTCCATCTCTAACTTCGGATGTACTTGGGTCGCTGGTGCTGCATCGGGCTAGCCAGCTGTCCTCGCCCGCGCAAAAGCGGGTCATGAGGCTTGTTAATGCTGCCATTGTTCTCTGCTTTTCTTGGCTAAGGTGTCTGGCAAGCCATTCGTCTCGGACGCTGTGTTTAAAAGCTGCCAAGGTTTCGGCGTCCGGACAGTCGACTATTTGGTTCTTTTTAGTAAGAAACCTGTTCCAGAGCTTTCGGGCTGACTCTCTGGGCTGTTGAGTTATATGACTTAAATCGTCCGCATCAGGAGGTCGGACATAAGTCCCTTGAAAATTTGCCTGAAAAGCGTCTTCGAGCTCTTCCCAGCTTCCAATGGAGCTTTTGGGGAGGCTTTTAAGCCAGTGCCGAGCTGGCCCTTTGAGTTTGAGGGGTAAATACTTAATGGCGTGCAGATCATCTCCTCGAGCCATATGGATATGGAGGATATAGTCTTCCATCCAGACCCCCGGGTCTGTTGTTCCGTCGCATGCCTCTATGTTTACGGGTTTGAATCCCTCTGGAAATTCATGGTCCAGCACCTCATCGGTGAAACGTAGGGGGTGTGTGGCACCCCTGTATCTGGGTGTACCGCGTTGTTCGGATGTTTGTTGTGTTGCATCTTATGCTGGAGCGCGCTTGCGTGGTCCATAGATGGATCTGGTTGCCCCGTCCTTTTGATGCGAGCCCTCGCGTGGATCGCGTATTGGCTTATGTGTGGCGTTATTTGACGCTCTATGTTGGCCATGAGGTCGTCTATCCGGCCAGATGGCCATTTTAATTTTTGGTTGCGGGGGATCTAAGGCCTCCTCATCAAATTCAGGTAGCAACTTCCGCTTTGGGTAGCTCTTGGTGGGGCGATTACCGCCGTACTTCGCTGTTGTATTGAGTACTTTACTCCATCTGATTCTGAGTGTGTCTTCCGCGGCCTTGAGCCTTTGCTTCTACTTTTTTAGACTCCTCGCGGTGGCAACAAGCCTTTGACGGGCATTCTGTTGCTCCGAGTGTCTGTCCGGTGTGATGTTGTCTGGACTATTATCTTAGACAGAGTCGGGTTGTTTGGTTTGATTCTCCGTGTTGCCGTGGTCCAGTGATGGTTCACCCTGCTCTAACGCTGGGTCTATATTATCGTTGTTTCTACCGAGGCGGGATTTGGAGTGGCGCTTACGTCGCCGCTTTGACTGCTTCTCGAGGGGACAACCCTTCGTTGCGTCCTTCCGTTCCTCGTCATCGTTTTCTTTTGGTGTGTCCACCATGTATACGTCATGTGATGAAGTGGGCGTCCAGTGCCCTGTGGGCAGTGGTTCCTGTTTGTCTCCTGCATCGTTGTCCATACCGTTGATGTCTTCGGAGTCGAAGTCGAGCATGTCGGTTAAGTCATCGACAATGACTACTAAGTGGGTGGTGGGTGGGCGGCGAATTTCTTCGTCATCCGCATCCCAATCCTGCCGGACATAGTTCGGCCAGGACTCTCCTGACAAGGAGAGAGACCTTAATGAGTTCAGTACGTCGCCGAAGGGCGAGTGCTGAAAAATATCCGCGGAGGTAAACTCCATGATCGGCGCCCAATCGGATTCAATAGGAACGGGCGCAGGCGGTTCGGAGTCCGTGGCCGAAGAAGGATCCGGCAGTTTGACAACACGGCTCTCGTGAAGGGTAAGGTCGATATTCGGCTCGATCGCCGCTAAGGATACGACCTCCGTGACGGGGTCTATCCACCCGTCCATGGATGGCGCAATTGCCTCCGAATTGAGGCTCGAAGCAGCTGCCGGTGCGATCTCCTGAATACGGTCCGATGTAGAGCTAAATTGTACTCATCGTGACCGCGTGGCGACAAGGCAGGGGCTCGAATCCGTCGAAGATCAAGTCTCCACGGATATCGGCCGTGTAATTTAAGCTTGCAAACCTGACCTGATGGCCAGGGGCATAGCTTTCGATCTGCTCCAGATGGCCAAGTGAGTTGGCCCGCAGTGCGAAGCCACCGAACACAAAGATATGTCTGGGGAGAAAAGTCTCACCTTAGACTGCATCGCTATCGATGATAGAAGGAGCCATCAAGCCTAACGGCGACGACACAGAGGAACTCTCAATGAAAGCACCAATGTCGGTGTCAAAACCGGCGGATCTCGGGTAGGGGGTCCCGAACTGTGCGTCTAAGGCGGATGGTAACAGGAGGCAGGGGACACGATGTTTTACCCAGGTTCGGGCCCTCTTGATGGAGGTAAAACCCTACGTCCTGCTTGATTTATTCTTGATGATATGAGTATTACAAGAGTTGATCTACCACGAGATCGGAGAGGCTAAACCCTAGAAGCTAGCCTATGGTATGATTGTATGTTGTCCTACGAACTAAAACCCTCCGGTTTATATAGACACCGGAGAGGATTAGGGTTACACAAGGTCGGTTACAAAGGAGGAGATATCCATATCCCTACTGCCTAGCTTGCCTTCCACGCCAAGTAGAGTCCCATCCAGACACGAGACGAAGTCTTCAATCTTGTATCTTCATAGTCCAACAGTCCGGAGACCCCCTAATCCAGGACTCCCTCAATAACCTTAACATTCTAAAGGGATTCAAGCTGGTCAAGCAGACTCTTCGGCGTTTCTCTGAACCTAAGCGACAAGCCATGGGAGAGGAGCTATCCAAGTTACCGGAGGCCGGATTCATTAGAGAAATAAAACATCGGGACTGGCTAGCAAACCCGATGATGGTACCAAAGAAGGACAAATCCTGGCGCCTATGCGTCGACTTCAAGGACCTTAATAAGGCTTGCCCAAAGGATCCCTTCCCCCTCCCTCGCATCGATCAAATTATCGACGCCACCACAGGACACGACTCATTGTGCTTCCTCGACGCATACTCCGGTTACCACCAAATTAAGATGGCGGAGTCCGATCAAGACACAACGGCATTTATCACTCCATACGGCCCCTTCTGTTTTAACACAATGCCCTTCGGGCTCAAAAACGCCGGCGCAACGTATCAACGCATGATTCAGACATGTCTGGAAAAGCAGATCGGCAAAATAGTAGAGGCATACGTAGACGATGTGGTCATTAAAACCAGACACGTCGACTCCTTAATAGACAACTTGAGGCTCACGTTCGACAATCTCCGAACATACGACATTAAGGTCAATCCGGAAAAATGCATTTTCAGCGTGCCCATCGGAAAGCTCCTGGGCTTCATCGTCTCCAGTAGAGGAATTGAAGCAAATCCGGCTAAAATCCGAGCTCTGTCGCAGTTGGCTATCCCAACTGACCTCAATAAAATCCAGAAGTTAACTAGATGGGTGGCGGCCTTACGCCGCTTTATCTCCCGATTAGGAGAAAATGCACTCCCCCTTTATCGCCTTCTTTGGTGCACCGAACATTTCGAGTGGACGGACGCAGCCACGACCGGATTGGAAGAAATAAAAGCCATCCTGGCCACCAACCCAATCTTGGCCGCGCCAAATGTCGGCGTACCAATGCTGTTATATATAGCGGCAAATCACCAAGTTGTAAGCGCAGTGCTCGTCGTTGAACGAGATACAGACGGACATAAATTCCCACTTCAAAAGCCGGTATATTATGTATCCTCTGTCCTCACTCCATGCAAATCACGATACCCACATTATCAAAAGATAGCATACGCGATATTCATGGCATCCCGGAAATTACGACACTACTTTCAAAAGTGTTCAATTACGGTGGCCTCAGAAGTACCACTCAACGACATAATAAACAACCGCGATGCCACGGGCCGGATTGCCAAATGGGCTATCGAGCTCCTCCCGTTCGACATAACATATAGACCATGGCGAGCCATTAAGTCACAAGTACTGGCCGATTTCGTCGCCGAGTGGACAGAAGCCGAACTCCCTAAAGAGTACGACGCGTACTCCAATTGGATCATGCACTTTGACGGCTCTAAAATGCTGGCTAGTCTGGGGGCTGGCGTCGTCCTGACGTCCCCCACCGGAGATACAGTCCAATACGTACTCCAAATACTATACACAGACTCCAACAACACGGCCGAATACGAGGCCCTATTACATGGTCTCCGGATGGCAGTTTCCATGGGCATTCAACGCCTGGAGGTGCGTGGGGACTCGAACCTCGCAATATCTAAAATAAATAGAGACTTCGATGCCAAGGATCCGAAAATGGTGGCATATCGCAACGCCATCCTCAAAATGTCAGCTCGGTTCGAGGGGCTTGAATTCCATCATGTGGCTCGGGAAAACAATCAGGCGGCGGATATCCTCGCCCGTATCGGCGCTAAGCGCGACCCTGTCCTACCTAACATCTTCTTGGAAAGGCTGTTTAAGCCATCCGAGGTATGGGAAGGGGACATCGGTAACAATAGTCCGGACCCGGCCACAACACCAGATACCGAACACTCTGACACAATCAGAGGCTCTGCCATCGAAATAACACCTTCAGCCCACATGATAATGGCCGTCATCGCCCCGTGGACAGAACCATTCCTGGCCTACCTAACCAGGCAGGAACTACCCGAGGACCAAAATGAGGCACGCTGCATAGTGCGGCGATCTAAAGCCTACAAGGTCCACGAGGGAGAGCTTTATAAGAAAAGCACTACCGGAGTCCTTCAAAGATGCATCTCCAAAGAGGAAGGGCAGAAGCTTTTGGCAGAAATCCATGCTGGACTCGGCGACCACCACCCCGCAGCCCGAGCCCTTGTAAGCAAGGCCTTCCGTACAGGTTTCTATTGGCCGACGGCCCGAGCAGATGCACAGGATCTAGTCCAACATTGCGTCGGTCGCCAGCTTTTTGCAAACCAAAGCCATATGCCGCCTACCCCTCTCCAAACAATCCCCATTACTTGGCCCTTTGTGGTCTGGGGGCTTGATATGGTCGGACCCCTCAAAGGGGGAACCCATAAGAAAAAAATACTTACTGGTCATGGTGGATAAATTCACCAAATGGATAGAAGTGAAACCCGTTAAAACGGCTGAATCCGGACCGGTGATAGATGATACGTCTCCAACGTATCTATAATTTTTTATTGTTCCATGCTACTATATTATCAACCTTGGATGTTTTATATGCATTTATATGCTATTTTATATGATTTTTGGGACTAACCTATCAACCTAGAGCCCAATTCCAATTTCTGTTTTTTCCTTGTTTTAGGGTTTCGAAGAAACGGAATATCAAATGGAGTTCCAACAGAATGAAACCTTCAGAAAAGTTATTTTTGGAAAGAAATCAATACAGGAGACTTGGAGTGCACGTCAGGGGATCAACGAGGAAGCCACGAGGCAGGGGCGCCCACCCCCTGGGCGCGCCCTCCACCCTCGTGGGCCCCTTGTGGATCCCCTAATGTATTTCTTCTGCCTATATATATCCATATACCCTTAAACTATCGAGGAGCACAATAGATCGGGAGTTCCACCGCCAGAAGCCTCCGTAGCCACCGAAAACCAATCTAGACCCATTCCGGCACCCTGCCGGAGGGGGTATCCCTCTCCGATGGCCATTGTCATCATCCCGGTGCTCTCCATGATGAGGAGGGAGTAGTTCTCCCTCGGGGCTGAGGGTATGTACCAATAGCTATGTGTTTGATCTCTCTCTCTCTCTCGTGTTCTTGAGGTGGTACGATCTTGATGTATCGCGAGCTTTGCTATTGTAGTTGGATCTTATGATGTTTCTCCCCCTCTACTCTCTTGTAATGGATTGAGTTTTCCCTTTGAAGTTATCTTATCGGTTTGAGTCTTTTAAGGATTTGAGAACACTTGATGTATGTCTTGCGTGGGATACCCATGGTGACAATGGGGTATTCTATTGATCCACTTGATGTATGTTTTGGTGATCAACTTGCGGGTTCCGCCCATGAACCTATGCATAGGGGTTGGCACACGTTTTCGTCTTGAGGTTCTATGTGTTGGTTGAATAGATGAATCTGAGATTGTGTGATGCATATCGTATAATCATACCCACAGATACTTGAGGTGACATTGGAGTATCTAGGTGACATTAGGGTTTTGGTTGATTTGTGTCTTAAGGTGTTATTCCAGTACGAACTCTAGGGCTGTTTGTGACACTTATAGGAATAGCCCAACAGATTGATTGGAAAGAATAACTTTGAGGTGGTTTCGTAACCTACCATAATCTCTTCGTTTGTTCTCCGCTATTAGTGACTCTGGAGTGACTCTTTGTTGCATGTTGAGGGATAATTATATGACCCAATTATGTTATTATTGTTGAGGGAACTTGCACTAGCGAAAGTATGAACCCTAGGCCTTGTTTCAACGCATTGCAATATCGTTTGTGCTCACTTTTATCATTAGTTACCTTGCTGTTTTTATATTTTCAGATTACAAAAACCTTTATCCACTATCCATATACCACTTGTATCACCATCTCTTCGCCGAACTAGTGCACCTATAAAATTTACCATTGTATTGGGTGTGTTGGGGACACAAGAGACTCTTTGTTATTTGGTTGCAGGGCTGCTTGAGAGAGACCATCTTCATCCTACGCCTCCTATGGATTGATAAACCTTAGGTCATCCACTTGAGGGAAATTTGCTACTGTCGTACAAACCTCTGCACTTGGAGGCCCAACAACGTCTACAAGAAGAAGGCTGTGTAGTATACATCAAGCTCTTTTCTGGCGCCGTTGCCGAGGAGGTTAGCGCTTGAAGGTATATCTTTAGATCTTGCAATCGAGTCTTTTAGTTTCTTGTTTTATCACTAGTTTAGTTTATAAAAGAAAACTACAAAAAAATATGGAATTAAGTTTGCCTCATACGCTTCATCTTTTTAATATCTTTCGTGAGTATGATGGAAAGGAAAATTGTGCTCAAATGCTAGAAGAAGAATGCATTAAAATGTTTGGCACTAAATCTTTGAATGATGAGCATGATTGCAATGTTATTAGTATGAACTCCTTGAATATCCATAGTACTAATGATGATTGCACTAGTTATGATGAAAATGTCTCCTATAAACATGTTAATTTTTGTGGAGTGCATTGGGTTTGCAAGTACACACCAATTAGGGAAGATAGATTTTGCAAGAGGCATAAGTACTTAGAAACTAAATTATTGCAAGAAAGGCTAGATGTTTGTGCTGAAAATATAAATTTTCTTGGACATACTTGTGAGCTTTGCAATGAACGTGGTCATTTAACCATCCGATGCAAAATGTTTCATGATCTAATCGTTTCCAAAAATTGTGATGACTTGATTTCTCTTGCACATCATAATGAACTTAGTTTGCTTATGGGTTACGAAGAAATGAAACGTATAACTAACTATCTTCCAGTATTTGCCCGTGATAAACTTCTTGGCTTTGATCTAGAGGAAATTTATATGTATTGTGCGGTGAATTGTATTGAAAATCCTTATATTGCCAACTACATAAAGAAAAGAAAACAAATAGAATATGAAGAGAATACTAATGAAAGGGAAGAGGCTTCCCAATACCCTCCTATTATTTCTTATGATGAATCAGGTAATGAGGAGGAGCCTCCTATTCAACCAATCTCATTAATAAGGAGCTCCAAAAAGAGGATTGAACCCACACATGATGTGGTGAAGAAGAAGAAAAGAAAAAGGAAGAGAGGTAAAAAGATATCTCTCCCAAATAATGCTGCTCCTATTAATATTGTGTCTCATGAAAATATAATTGTGGAAGATAATGATACTTCTTATGATCTTGAAAATCTTTTTGGCACTTGCTTGGAAGAATATGATAATTGCTATACTATTGGTGCTATCCATACTATCGATGATGAGAGTGATTATGCTTATTATATGAAAAGGCCCAAGCTTGGGGATGCTATGTTTGAAGAAGATGATGTTTTTGAGAATATATTTGCTGCAATTAATGTTTGTCCCAAGCTTGGGGATGCTACGTTTAATGAAGATGATATTTTTAGTCTCCCAAGTTTTGATATGCAAATTTATAATGATGATAGCATGCCTCCTACATATGATAATTATTGTGAGGATACATATGCTATAAAAAGTAGTGACGATTATATTTATAAAACTTGTCATGATTATGATTACCCTTTTTCTGAACATTACTCTTTTAATGTGGAAACAATTTATAGTATTCGAGTCTCTTATGATACTCCCACTATACCGATTGAGAAGAATTTTGCTTATGTAGAGAGTAGTAAATTTTCTATGCTTGTAGATCATGAAAAGAATGCTTTAGGTGCTGGTTATATTGTTGAATTCATTCATGATGCTACTAAAAATTATTATGAGGGAGGAATATATGCTTGTAGGAATTGCAATAATATCAAGTTCCCTCCCTATGTGCTTAAAGTTTTAAAGTTATGCTTGTTTTGCCTTCCTATCCTAGTTGATTATTGTTCCCATAAGTTGTTTGCTCACAAAACCCCTATGCATAGGAAGTGGGTTAGACTTAAATGTGTTAGTCATATTATTCATGATGCTCTCTTTATGTTTCAATCTTTATCTTTTATGTGAGCATCATTGAAATCATCGTGCCTAGCTAGGTGTAACGCCCTCGATGCGGCTATATCTCCCACGTGTCGAAGCACGACTTAGAGGCATAACTGCATTGAAAGCAATGTCACAAGGGAGGTAATCTTCACACAACCCATATAATACATAAGGGAAAGAGATACATAGTTGGCTTACAATCGCCACTTCACACAAATACATGAATAAAGCATTACATCATCCAAATACAATCAAGGTCCGACTACGAAACCAAAATAAAAGAAGAACCCCAAATGTGACAAAGGTCCCCGATCGACCCCAACTGGGCTCCACTACTGATCAACTAGAACGAAACAACACAAAGGACAAGATCTTCATCGAGCTCCTCCTGAGCTTGGTTGCGTCACCTGCTCGGTAACATCGGCACCTGCAAACTGGTTTTGGAAGTATCTGTGAGCCACAGGGACTCAGCAATCTCGCACCCTCGTGATCAAGACTATTTAAGCTTATGGGTAAGGTAAAGGTAAGAGGTGGAGCTGCAGCAAGCGACTAGCATATATGGTGGCTAACATATACGCAAAAGAGAGCGAGAAGAGAAGGCAAAGCACGGTCGAGAAAGTATGATCAAGAAGTGATCCTATAACAACCTACGTCAAGCATAACTCCAACAACTGTGTTCACTTCCCGGACCCCGCCGGAAAGAGACCATCACGGTTACACACGCGGTTGATTCATTTTAATTAACGTCAAGTTCAGGTTTTCTACAACCGGACATTAACAAATTCCCATCTGCCCATAACCGCGGGCACGGCTTTCGAAAGTTCAAATCCCTGCAGGGGTGTCCCAACTTAGCCCATCACAAGCTCTCATGGTCAACGAAGGAATAGACCTCCTCCCGAGACAGTCCGATCAGACTCGGTATCCCGTACAACAAGACATTTCGACAGGGTAAAACTAAACCAGCAACACCGCCCGAATGTGATGACAAATCCCGATAGGAGCTACACATATCTCGTTCTCAGGGCACACTCAGATGAGACTAGCTACGAGTAAAACCAACCCTCAAGTTTCCCCGAGGTGGCCCCGCAGGCAACTCAGTTCGGACCAACACTCAGAGGAGCACTGGCCCGGGGGGGTTAAAATAAAGATGACCCTTGAGTCCGCGAAACCCAAGGGAAAAAGAGGCTAGGTGGCGAATGGTAAAACCAATGTTGGGCATTGCTGGAAGAGCTTTACTTAAGGCGAACTGTCAAGGGGTTCCCATAATAGCCCAACCGCGTGAGGAACGCAAAATCCGGGAACATAACACCGATATGACGGAAACTAGGGCGGCAAGAGTGGAACAAAACACCAGGCATAAGGCCGATCCTTCCACCCTTTACCAAGTATATAGATGCATTAATTAAATAAGATATATTGTGATATCCCAACAAGTCAACATGTTCCAAAAGGAACGGTATCTCCATGTTCCAACAAGGAACAAACTTTAATCTTCACCTGCAACTAACAACGCTATAAGAGGGGCTGAGCAAAGCGGTAACATAGCCAAACAATGGTTTGCTAGGACAAGGTGGGTTAGAGGCTTGGTTCAACAATATAGGAGGCATGAAAAACAAGTGGTAGGTATCGCAGCATAGGCATAGCAAAAGAGCGAGCATCTAAGCAAGCAAAGATAGAAGTGATTTCGAGGGTATGGTCATCTTGCCTGAGATCCCGCGAGGAAGAAGAACGAGTCCATGAAGAAGACAAATGGACGTTGTCGAACGAATCCTCACAACACGACGTTACCGGATTACCGAGACGAAGTACACCAGAAAGAAAGCAAGCAACATAGTAAACAACCACCACAACAACATGGCATGATGCACAACAAGTATGATGCATGTCCGGTTTAATGAGGCATGGCATGACAAAGTGCAACAAACAATACTACAAATTAAGTGGAGCTCAATATGCAACGGGTTGCATATTGACGGAACACCATGACAAGTTATTTAGTTCGATCTCGTTTATGTACCCAACAATATTAAATGTTGTTAAGCATGGCAAGAGGGTGAAGCAAAGTAAAACTACCTATCTAGTCAAGTTTAAATGAGGCCGGAAACAACGAACAACAATTCCGTTAAATCCCCATGTGCATATATTAGGTTTGGTCCTGTTCTGCTCTAAACCATATTTTATAGTTATTAAACATGCAAGATGATGCCACCATGTTAAACTAGGCAAAATTCTACCCCATTTACATATAAAGTTTATTAAAATCCGAGCTACGGTTAATTAGTTATGAATTAAAGCATTTTAACATGGCATAGGAGCAAATTTAAACAAACATCATTTTAGACATTTTAAACATGGATGGAAATGACATATTATGAAACTACACAAAATTCTAAGCAACTTTCATATATAAATCATTTTAATCCGGTGCATAATGATGAGTTATAAAATGCATGAAGTTAAGGGTCTAAACTGTAAACATGCAGTTTCAGGATTAATAGAAAAAAAACGTTCTGCAGAAAAAAATATGTCCCGGGCCAAATCTGGCCTACCGGGCTGCAAAGGACAGTGGGCGCTGGGGGTGGCCTCGCGCTAGTGGGCTGAGGCCCAGTTGGTAGGGAGGAGGCCGGGCAAGCCGGCCCGCTTGCTGGATCGGGTCGAGGCAGACCCAGCGCGGTCAACGCGCTTGTGCGCTCGTGCGTCTACAGAAGAGACGCGGGGCGGGGGCGTCCTGCTCGAGCAGAGGCGAAGCAGAGCAGGACGACAGGGGCGCAGCGGGCATGATGCAGAGTAGCAGATGAACTCCGGCGAGCGGGCAAGGCGGAGGGAGAAGGGCAGAGACGAGGACCACTTGGGGCTCCGGCAGCGCCGGGAACACGCAGACGGGTGGATCTGGTCCGCTGGCGCCGGATCCGGGCAAATGGCAGCGCGGACAGAGGAGCTTGGGCGCGGCGGCGCTCAGCGAGGCCATGGCGCGGTCTCCTGTCAACAGAGAAAAAGAGAACAGAGAGAGATGAGAGAGGGGTAACGCAGGGAGGAAAAGGGGAAGGAGAAGAAGGGGGGCGACGCTCATCTAGTTGGCTGCTGGGCATGAGCGAGGCCGACGAGGCGGCGGCAGGAGGGCTCCATGGGCGCCATGGCTGGGTGTTGCAGTCACCGACGCGGACGGCAGACGCACGACGGCGCAGCAGGGGCATGGCGGGAACGGCGTGGGAATGGAGGCAGCGCAGCAGGGGCACGGCGGGAACGCGTAGGCCGGCGGTGACTTCCATGGCGCTGGGGTGCTCCTGTGAAGAGCAAAGAGAGAGACGAGGTGAGGGGAGAACCAGAGAGAGAAAAAGAAAGACGGAGGGAGAGAGAGGAACAAGGAGGGTCCACGGCAAGCAATTCCTGCTGGTGCTCGGCATCGAGGCTCGCTGGGGAAGAGAAGGAGCTCCTCTCCTTTGGACTTGAGCGAAGCAAGGAGGAAGACTCATCGGGAGGGAGAAGAGCTCGGGCGCGAGGCTGCATGGATGGATTGGATCTGGGTGTGGGTGCGGCTCTGGTTGGCTGGGCGATGGGATCGAGGGAGATTGAGTGAGGGGATCCCGAGAGGATTGGAAGTGGCGGCGGGCGATGGGACACCTCTCCTAGATTTTAGGGTTTGATCCGATTTGGGTAGGGGTTGGTCTATATATAGGGACAAAAAGATTAGGTTTGG
This sequence comes from Triticum dicoccoides, assembly GCF_002162155.2. Classification (NCBI taxonomy): domain Eukaryota; kingdom Viridiplantae; phylum Streptophyta; class Magnoliopsida; order Poales; family Poaceae; genus Triticum; species Triticum dicoccoides. The sequence goes on from NC_041380.1 coordinate 488,089,762, forward strand.
ACCCTCCGACAAAATCGGACGGTATCGGATAAATAGGCTAGGGAGCCCAATGAAGAAAACGGAGACGTTTTGTAGATGTTTGGGGATGATCCGGATCGAACGGTGACGACTGCTCGGGTCGGGTCCGGGACAATTTTCGGACGCGCGCGTGAGGGGTCGGTTGGAACTTGTGGGCTGTGCGGAAGGGCTCGAGCTGAGAGAAGAGAAGAGAGAGAGGCCCGGCGACTGTTTTCGGAGACCGAAAACATCCGACGAAAAGACCGGCTATACTGCCGCTATAGTTATCCGTTGGGGCGTCAAACGGACTCCGAACGCGATGAAACTTGGCAGGCGGTCTACCAACAACAAAACAACACCGCACGCCAACTTTCATCCCATTCCGAGAACATTTTCTGGCCACTTATAAAATAATATTTCGGACATGCCGAGGGCGCGTGCAAGTGTGTCTGGGCTCAGGACGGATAGGGATGGCACCCGCAGGGTTTGGGTACGGGTGGAGCCACCCCATACCCTTACCCATCGCCCCAAATCTTACCCATCACCCGTACCCATATCTAGCGACGGGTACAATTTTTTCCCATACCCATCACCCGTCAGGGTAAACGGATACCCACGGGTAAAATTACCCGGATTTGCAACACATCAATTTGAGCACTACGTAGACATAAACAACAACTTATAACAATAATTTGAGCAATGCGTCAACTTACATTAGTTACACCAAACTGTAGAAGTTAGCTTGCATTTGCCAACTTCAGTTTCCTCTCCTAGCTCCTCCTCTTGACCATCTTTGTCGTCTAAAATGACAACACAATCTCCATCTTCATCCATTGGGGCAAATATATCATCGACGGATTCAGGAGGAACATCTAGTTGGATGTTGGTGCTTGTATCACTGCAGAAATCGATGTTCGTATACATGAATAGATCTCATCATCTATATAAAAAACATATTTCCATGAAAATTAAATATTCATAGTCAAACATCACACACA
>NC_041380.1:488090878-488132643 GCF_002162155.2 Triticum dicoccoides
TTTTTTTATCACGTCATATACACACATCATGCATCTCTATGCAGATATCAAGGGTGTTGTGTACTGATGTACACGAATATATCACAAAACCTACATACAAAAATAAATTGTTGTTGAAACAAAATATTTCATTCTTAATCATCATCATGTATAGACACAAAACTTGTCTTCATCACGTCATCTATATACATAATGTCTATGCAAAATCAATGAATGCTCATATACATCAATACATCACATCCTCTATGTACAACAAAATATATTCAAACCATAAGATTAGTGCTCATAATATTCAAAATATATTCAAACTATAAGATCAGGGCTCGGGGTAGGCTTGCCTGCTCTTGTCCGTGGTGGTCGCCGAGCTGCAGCTCCACCTCGCGGTTCCCGTTCACGCGCGACGGCGCAAGCTATGCTCATAATCCCCTGGGTCCATGTCCATGCAGCACTGGCCGCAAGCGGCTGGAGGCGCTGGCAGGCGGCGGCAAGTGGCTAGAAGCGCTGGCTGGCGGCGACGAGAAGATGAGATCGATATGTTGGTTGCCGCAAGCCTGCATGGCAATTCTGGACGTCAATCACGCATAGAATTTCTTTTGAGGGGTTCAATCATGCATAGTAGCCATATAGGGATATGTGATATATTTTTAAGGGATACGTGATATACGTATGGGATTCTGGAGGTGGGCTCGTGGCTTCATTCGTGGGCTAGCTATTATCGCGCGACAGCCTAACATGAATTCATGATGAGGTCCTTGGCTGCACAATTTATGTACAGGTAATACATTTGCAATATGTGGATAAAATAATATTTAAGGCCTATTTATCAAATTATATGCGGGTACATAGGCACACGGGTATGGGTTGTACTAAACCGTACCCGTACCCATTATATCCGATGGGTATGAAAATTTTCTATTTATGTACCCATGGATATTTTTTTGACCCATACCCTTGCCCTAATAGGGTTTTTACCCACCGGGTACATGGGTAATGGGTACCCATTGCCATCCCTAAGGACGGACAACGGACGAAACGAGGAGACCGAGATGGATGCAAGTTTCGAAAACATGATGATGCAATGCGGATGATGACATTACAAGATGCAACACGCAAGCAAAAGACAAGGCAACAACAGCGAATAACTGGAGGACACCTGGCACATCGGATTCGGGGCGTTACACTAGGGGCGTTAAACGATAGCGCTTGTTGGGAGGCAACCCAATTTTATTTTTGTTCCTTGCTTTTTGATCCTGTTTAGTAATAAATAATTCATCTAGCCTCTGTTTATATGTGTTTTATGCTTTTAATTAGTGTTTGTGCCAAGTAGAACCGTTGGGAAGACTTGGGGAAAGTCTTCTTGATCTTGCTGTAAAAAAACAGAAACTTTAGCGCTCACGAGAATTGCTGCCAGTCATGAGAATTGGAGAGTGCTATTGATTTAATTATTTTTTAAGATGATTAATAGACAAATTACTCAGGTCCACCAATTTATTTTAGAATTTTATGAGTTCCAGAAGTATACGTTTGATACAGATTACTACAGGTTGTTCTGTTTTTGACAGATTCTGTTTTCTATGTGTTGTTTGCTTATTTTGATGAATCTATGAGTAGTATCGAAGGGTATGAACCACAGAGAAGTTGGAATACAGTAGATATTACACCAATATGAATTTAGAATGAGTTAATTACAGTACCTTATGATGGTGATTTGCTTTCTTATACTAACGGAGCTTACGAGTTTTCTGTTAAGTTTTGTGTTGTGAAGTTTTCAAGTTTTGGGTAAAGATTTGATGGACTATGGAATAAGGAGTGGCAAGAGCCTAAGCTTGGGGATGCCCAAGGCACCCCAAGGTAATATTCAAGGACAACCAAAAGCCTAAGCTTGGGGATGCCCCGGAAGGCATCCCCTCTTTCGTCTTCGTTCATCGGTAACTTTACTTGGAGCTATATTTTTATTCACCACATGATATGTGTTTTGCTTGGAGCGTCATTTTATTTTATTTAGCTTTGATTTCTGTTTGAATAAAACACCATGATCTGAAATTCTTAAATGTTAGAGAGTCTTCACATAGTTGCATAATTATTCGACTACTCATTGAGCTTCACTTATATCTTTCGGAGTAGTTTGTTGTTGCTCTAGTGCTTCACTTATATCTTTTTAGAGCATGTTGGTGGTTTTATTTTGTAGAAATAGATGAACTCTCATGCTTCACTTATATTATTTTGATAGTCTTTAGAACAACATGACAATTTCTTTTTAGGCATAATAAAAAATTTCATATAAGTGCATTGAATACTAAGAGAAGTTTGATACTTGATGATTGTTTTGAGATATGGAGATAGTGATATTAAAGTTGTACTAGTTGAGTAGTTGTGAATTTGAGAAATACTTGTGTTGAATTTTGCAAGTCCCGTAGCATGCACGTATGGTAAACGTTGTGTAACAAATTTGAAACATGAAGTGTTATTTGATTGTCTTCCTTATGAGTGGCGGTCGGGGACGAGCGATGGTCTTTTCCTACCAATCTATCCCCCCTAGGAGCATGCGCGTAATACTTGGTTTTTGATGACTTGTAGATTTTTGCAGTAAGTATGTGAGTTCTTTATGACTAATGTTGAGTCCATGGATTATACGCACTCTCACCCTTCCATCATTGCTAGCCTCTTCGGTACCGTGCATTGCCCTTTCTCATCTTGAGAGTTGGTGCAAACTTCGCCGGTGCATCCAAACCCCGTGATATGATATGCTCTATCACACATACACCTCCTTATATCTTCCTCAAAACAGCCACCATACCTACCTATTATGGCATTTCCATAGCCATTCTGAGATATATTGCCATGCAACTTTCCACCGTTCCGTTTATTATGACACGCATCATCATTGTCATATTCCTTTGCATGATCATGTAGTTGACATCGTATTTGTGGAAAATCCACCATGCATAATTTATCATACATGTCACTCTTGATTCATTGCCCATCCCGGTACACCGCCGGAGGCATTCATATAGAGTCATACTTTGTTCTAGTATCGAGCTGTAATCTTTGAGTTGTAAATAAATAGAAGTGTGATGATCATCATTAATAGAGCATTGTCCAAAAGGCCAAATAAAGAAAGGCCAGATAAAAAAGGAAAGGCCAACTAAAAATAAAAATTAATAAAAATAAAAGGGGCAATGCTACTATCCTTTTTCCACACTTGTGCTTCAAAGTAGCACCATGATCTTCATGATAGAGAGTCTCTTGTTTTGTCACTTTCATATACTAGTGGGAAATTTTCATTATAGAACTTGGCTTGTATATTCCAACAATGGGCCTCCTCAAGTGCCCTAGGTTTTAGTAAGCAAGCAAGTTGGATGCACACCCACTTAGTTTCTTTTGTTGAGCTTTCATGCATTTATAGCTCTAGTGCATCCGTTGCATGGCAATCCCTACTCCTTGCATTGACATCAATTGATGGGCATCTCCCTAGGCCATTGATTAGCCGCGTCGATGTGAGACTTTCTCCTTTTTGTCTTCTCCACACAACCCTCATTATATTCTATTCACCCATAGTGTTATATCCATGGCTCACGCTCATGTATTGCGTGAAAATTGAAAAAAAGTTTGAGATTACTAAAGTATGAAACAATTGCTTGGCTTGTCATCGGGATTGTGCATGCTAGAGCATTCTTGTGTGACGAAAATGGAGCATGACCAAACTATATGATTTTGTAGGGATGAACTTTCTTTGGCCATGTTATTTTGAGAAGACATGATTGCTTAGTTAGTAAGCTTGAAGTATTATTATTTTTATGTCAATATTAAACTTTTGTCTTGAATCTTATGGATCTGAACATTCATGCCAAAATGAAGATAATTACTTAGAGAAATATGTTAGGTAGCATTCCACATCAAAAATTCTGTTTTTATCATTTACCTACTCGAGGACGAGCAGGAATTAAGCTTGGGGATGCTGATACGTCTCCAAGATATCTATAATTTTTTATTGTTCCATGCTATTATATTATCAACCTTGGATGTTTTATATGCATTTATATGCTATTTTATATGATTTTTGGGACTAACCTATTAACCTATAGCCCAATGCCAGTTTCTGTTTTTTCCTTGTTTTAGGGTTTCGAAAAAAAGGAATATCAAATGGAGTCCAAACGGAATGAAACCTTCGGAAAAGTTAGTTTTGGAAAGAAAGCAATACAGGAGACTTGGAGTGCACGTCAGGGGATCAACGAGGAAGTCACGAGGCAGGGGGCACGCCCTCCACCCTCGTGGGCCCCTCGTGGCTCCCCTGATGTATTTCTTCCGCCTATATATATCGAGGAGCACAATAGATCGGGAGTTCCGCCGCCAGAAGCCTCCGTAGCCACCGAAAACCAATCTAGACCCGTCCTGGCACCCTGCCGGAGGGGGGTATCCCTCTCCGGTGGCCATCTTCATCATCTCGGTGCTCTCCATGACGAGGAGGGAGTGGTTCTCCCTCGGGGCTGAGGGTATGTACCAGTAGCTATGTGTTTGATCTCTCTCTCTCATGTTCTTGAGGTGGTATGATCTTGATGTATCGCGAGCTTTGCTATTATAGTTGGATATTATGATGTTTCTCCCCCTCTACTCTCTTGTAATGGATTGAGTTTTCCCTTTGAAGTTATCTTATCAGATTGAGTCTTTAAGGATTTGAGAACACTTGATGTATGTCTTGCGTGGGATACCCATGGTGACAATGGGGTATTCTATTGATCCACTTGATGTATGTTTTGGTGATCAATTTGCGGGTTCCGCCCATGAACCTATGCATAGGGGTTGGCACACATTTTCGTCTTGACTCTCCGGTAGAAACTTTGGGGCACTCTTTGAGATTCTATGTGTTGGTTGAATAGATGAATCTGAGATTGTGTAATGCATATCGTATAATCATACCCACAGATACTTGAGGTGACATTGGAGTATCTAGGTGACATTAGGGTTTTGCTTGATTTGTGTTTTAAGGTGTTATTCTAGTATGAACTCTAGGGCTGTTTGTGACACTTATAGGAATAGCCCAACAGATTGATTGGAAAGAATAACTTTGAGGTGGTTTCGTAACCTACCATAATCTCTTCGTTTGTTCTCCGCTATTAGTGACTCTGGAGTGACTCTTTGTTGCATGTTGAGGGATAGTTATATGACCCAATTATGTTATTATTGTTGAGAAAACTTGCACTAGCGAAAGTATGAACCCTAGGCCTTGTTTCAACGCATTGCAATACCGTTTGTGCTCACTTTTATCATTAGTTACCTTGCTGTTTTTATATTTTCAGATTACAAAAACTTTATCTACTATCCATATACCACTTGTATCACCATCTCTTCGCCGAACTAGTGCACCTATACAATTTACCATTGTATTGGGTGTGTTGGGGACACAAGAGACTCTTTGTTATTTGGTTGCAAGGCTGCTTGAGAGAGACCATCTTCATCCTACACCTCCTACGGATTGATAAACCTTAGGTCATCCACTTGAGGGAAATTTGCTACTGTCCTACAAACCTCTACACTTGGAGGACCAGCAACGTCTACAAGAAGAAGGTTGTGTAGTAGACATCAATAGACTTCATATCTGGGGTTGTACACCGTTATGGCATCCCCCACAGCATCATCACTGACAACTGCACGAACTTTACAGCCGACGAGGTAAAACTTTGGTGCAGCAACATGGGCATCAAGCTCGATTATGCTTCTGTCTATCACCCGGAAACTAACGGTCAAGTCGAGCGAGCAAATGGTCTTATCACGAGCGGCATCAAACCTAGATTAGTGCGGTCCTTAAAGGAATCAAACACGCACTGGGTAGAGGAGATCGATTCCGTACTATGGGGGCTGCAGACCACGCCGAATCGCACTACCGGATACACGCCGTTTTTATGGTGTACGGCGCAGAGGCGGTTCTGCCTTGCGACATAATTCATGACTCACCTCGAGTGCGCATTTACGAAGAAAAAGAGGCCGAGCTCGATCGACAGGACATTTTGGACGCCCTGGAGGAGGAGCGCGGTGTGGCAAAAGCTCGTTCCGCATTCTATCAGCAACAGGCTCGAAGGTATCAAATCAGAGAAGTATGGGCCAAAACCTATAACGTTGGCGAACTAGTTCTACGCCTGCCGAAGAAGAAAAGAACAAGCTCAATGGGAAGGTCCCTTCATTATTGACCAGGTTCTGACTGGTGGAGCGTACCGTCTGCGGGATGCATCGGACAATCGACTCAAGCCAAACCCATGGAACATAGCCAGACTCTGAAGATTCTACGCCTAGTGCCGGACTCTATGTTCGTCTCCTTACCCCCGTCAATTTTTTGCATATTCGTTATATGTCTTTTCTCTCTTTCTCTCTTATTTTTTCTTCTCCTCAAGGCCTTAAAAGGCTAACTTGTGTCTTGACTACACAATCTTGACGCGCTAACTGTGCTCATTATACCTGGGGGCTTCTTATACAGAAGCTTAATATAACTATTTTTCTGGGCTTTATGCCCCACACATGTGTTATTCTTCCACATGTACCTTTTTTCGCCATTATATGCATCGATATGACTTAAGTTTTGGCCAAGCTGGGTTTCTTGGCTCTTGTATTTATGCCCTACGTTTCCGTTAATTCGGCTAGGGCATAAGGGGAGCACCTCTGCGATTGTTACTGCCGGGTCAGCCGGATGTGTACCTTAGACTAGGTGAAGCCGAAAGCTAGCATTCTTAAGGGAATATTCGGTCGGCGAACAAAAGATGACTTTTATTTATTTTGATACATGCCCCCAGATGTTTATAGCCTGCGTCTCTTTTCGCAGTTCGGACATGCACATTAGGGCATGCGTACCCAGGGAAAGGAACCCTTAACGGAACTATTCTCCCTGGAAGATGTTTCTTACTATCCATGTAATATAACATAGCTAGTTGGGTGCTTTTCTGTTCAAGCACTTATGACCCCTATGCCTGGTTTCCACGCATACCCTGGTTTTTACATAACCGAGCGGGTATTCGGATACACTCCGGACTATCGGGTCCAGAGGTCGAAGCGAAAAGGTCCGCCATGACACATGATTTACAATCTGGCTAGGGACATTATATATGTCACTTAAATTACACAGTCACTAAGACTGACTAAATTCTTCTTCTATACCATCCAACAGGCTGTCTAGCCTACAATCCTATTGGAAATACTTTGCGGCTAATTCTACTTGGTCATACACCAAACTGACGGGGATCTCTTTCCCATCGGGCCCCACAGGTCCGACCTCTACCATGTGGTTTGGGTCAGCTTTGGTATATCGCGTCTTCACCATGGCCTAGGCTTCCCTTGCACCATGTCGGCAGGCTGCTATCTTCCATAATCGGAAGCGCCGCCGCGCTCCCTTGAGCTTCTCTATAAGCTCCCCCATGCCTCCTGGCGGGGAGGCGGATGGCCACAAGGCTTGGGCAATACCCTGCATCACCTGCCGAACTTGTTCGTGCAGTTGTGAGAGCTCTGGTAGAAGATCACCCGCAGACTCGGGCATCTCCTCCGCGAGACGACCCGTCAGCATACCTGCAGACATAACTCTATTAGCCGGTTTCTTCGCCGAACTCTTTCAAAAGTTCATTCAAGCACTTACTAAAAATGCCGCGTCGAAGCCGCTTATTCTTCTTCACGGAGTCCGCAAGCTCGGCTCGGACATCTTTCAGTTCCACGCCCAGCTGGATATTGGCGTCCCGGAGATCATTTTTCTCCTGCCTGACCCGCGTAAGCACGCACTCGCCAGCATTTAGCTGTCGATTAGCACGTTGCGCATTCCCCGGCACGGCCTCCGGATTCACTCCGGAGTCATCCGCAACATCTATTGTTAGATTTGCATGCATGTCGCATACTATATGGTACATGTCATTCTTTGCAATGGAAACAAGTGTTACCAGAGGGGGCCTTCTCGGACTCCTTCAACGCGGCAACCGCGGCCCGTAGCTGGGCTTTGCACTCTTCCAGCTCTTGAGACAATTGGGTATTCTTCTCTATAAGAACCTGCACAAATAATGATCCTTAAATCAGTTGTGTCAACTGTTTCAAGTCTCAGGGGCTACTGATATATATAATCGTCAGATTTTCTTACCCGTATATCCTTTACATACTGGTTCATGGCTTTGGCAAGACCGTTTTGAGCAGCACGGATGTACGCGTCTGCTTAGTTGAAGGCATCGAATGCCTCTTGGGAGAAACAAGCGTAACGGAGTACGGCCCGGCGACGCCTGTGATTCATGGCACTCTCAACTTCGGAATTTGTAGCGAATAGTCTATCCGCATCCTCTGTAGGAGGAGCATCCGACGTTCGCCCCGTGTTAGCTTTTGCCTCTATGTCCGGCCCTGGAGCCCGACTGGTGGAGGTGTGATCGGCAACCTCTTCAGATATAGTCCGGCGAGCGTTTTTCCTACTAGGAAACATGGACGTCATTATATTTTAAGAAAGACAACAACCACAGAGCGAGGTTCTGTATCATACCTCTGCACCGGCGTCTCAGTCCTGACTGCCTTCCTTTTTAGCCTACCCGGCTTCGGTGTCCCTTGTTGGCGAGTCACTGCGGGTTCGGCATGGCGTCCCGAGGGCCTTCCCTGTAAGACACCATATGTGTACGGTAGGTGAAGTGCATAAAAGGGATCCTTCTCGGAAGTTGGGACTCCGATTTTTCTTACATGCGATGCAGGGAGTAGCCCAGGATAGTCGCCTATGATGGCCACCATGGCATCATCGCAGCTCAATTGATAGAATGTCCTGTCGATCAGCTCCACAAATATGTCTGGATCCTCTTCGAGTCCGGGGTCGAGGGACCGGTCAGGGTCCTCCGGTTGTGGAGGTGGGCTGTTGACCTCCCTTACAGCTTTTCGTAGTTCCTGCCATGAAATGGCAAGGTGAGTATTTATGACGAAGAATGCGGGAAGGTTGGGAGTAAAAAGTGACAGCTCACCCAACTTGGAGGGTTGTACATGGAGAATCCATCCCGTGGCTTAATACGGATGAACTCCTCTTCCTCTCCCTTGTACAAATCGGACATAATTTTTGCTAGAGCAGCAACTGAGTCCGGTCCCTTACGCCCGCAGCGGGTGGCATCATCTTCCCCGTTAAAGTGCCACATGGGGTGCCCTCGATATTGAAGTGGCTGCACCCCCCGCATTATACATATTGACATAACCTCGATTATTGTCAGTCTTGATTGAGCCAGCACTTTTATTCGGCCTATCAGGTAAAGGACTTCTCCGTTATCTTCCTCCTGAGGGCTCCGTGGGCGCCAGCTTCGGCGTTTCTTCAAAGGGGCATTGTCGAACTCGGGAAGACCCATTCGAATAGGATCTAGAAGGGGGACATCCTCCATGTAAAACCACTCCGAAGGCCAGTCTTCGGACGTCTTCTTCGGGGTACCGGACAGGTATCCGGTCCCGGCGATGTGCCATATTTCGGCTCCGCCCACTTGATATATTGACCCCTTCTGTGTACGGGGCACAAGGCAGAATAGCCTATTCCACAGCTCGAAATGAGCTTCACATCCCAAAAACAGCTCACAAAGGGCAACATAACCAGCGATGTGTAATATGGAAGCGGGGGTGAAATTATGCAACTGGAGGCCATAAAACTCCAGGAGCCCGCGGAGGAACGGATGGATTGGAAATCCAAGCCCCCTTAGTAAATAAGGGACAAGGCATACCCGCTCCCCCTTGGAGGGATTGGGGAAGCTCTCTGCTTGCTCCCCGCCATTATAGGTGGCAAGCCCGGCTCGAACAGGGACCATATACGCTGGAGGGAGAAATCCCTGGGTCTGTAACTCTACTAATTGGCTATGCGGGATGGAACACTTCTCCCAATCACCGGGCTTAGGGATACAAGAGCAAGAGGAGGAGCTGCGATGGCCGGCCATGTTGGAATGGATTTTTTCGAGCACGCTCCGATGGATACTCGCCGTGGGAGGATGGTGTGGTCTGGATCTAAGAATCCCCGTCTCTTTAATAGACATTTTACTTACATGGCTAGGGTGGCAAATGTAAAAATGCCCTGACTCCTCGCATTCGCTCGACACGTGGAAGATAGCCCTTATTGGGCGCGGAAGCCAAGAAGTGCAACATTTATGGGGAGTCGGACACTACTCAGCAGATATTCAGAATTTGGAGAAGAACCCACCTTGCAATGCCGAAGACAATCTGCGCGCCGGACTCATAGTCATTGAAGCCTGGTTCGGGGGCTACGGAGGGAGTCCTGGATTAGGGGGTCTCCGGACAGCCGGACTATATCCTTTGGCCGGACTGTTGGACTATGAAGATACAAGATTGAAGACTTCGTCTCGTGTCCGGATGGGACTCTCCTTGGCGTGGAAGGCAAGCTTGGCAATACGGATATATAGATATCCTTCCTTGTAACCGACCCTGTGTAACCCTAGCCCTCTCCGGTGTCTATATAAACCGGAGGGTTTAGTCCGTAGGACGACAACAATCATATCATAGGCTAGCTTCTAGGGTTTAGCCTCTACGATCTCGTGGTAGATCAAATCTTGTAATACTCATATCATCAAGATCAATCAAGCAGGAAGTAGGGTATTACCTCCATCGAGAGGGCCCGAACATGGGTAAATACCGTGTCCTCCGTCTCCTGTTACCATCCGCCTTAGACGCACAGTTTGGGACCCCCTACCCGAGATCCGCCGGTTTTGACACCGACACCCTGATTGGTACGATTAGCCGTCTATACCACTTTTTTTAAGTATAATCGCCCCACTTTGTTACGATTCCAGAATAGTTACATCATGTACCAGTAGAGGGGAACCGGATCCTTTAACATTGAGAAGGAATGTTAGAGAAGCTACAATACCCTAACTTTCCTTCTTTCTCTTCAAATGATTATGGCTAAAATGATTTAAATTAATTTGCAAATTGATAATCTACCGTATATATTTATAGTAATTACATGCAAACAAATTGATGATGAAATAAAATAAAATTTAAATTATTTATATCTACAGTAAATACCAACACTAAACAACCTATTAACTATCACCGTCCCTAACTTTTCTTCTTTATTTTACACTAGACTAACACTATAGCACTGTGACATTCCTTTCAATGTTAAGAGGATCCGGTTCCCAGTAGAGGGATGATAGTCGAGTAGACCACTTGGCAAGCAGTGAAGTGCATCACCACAAAAGGGGGACCTTCTTCACATGCATCCTCCAACCTTGCCTCTGCATCAAGCTTCCGGCAGGACCATCTCCACTGTGTATTGAATCCTGCCAGCCGGCCACAGATCTGTTCCGATCTGCGAACCACACGAGCGACCCCTGTCCACAAAAAGCTTGCGGTCTGTCGACACCGCATCGTGTATCTCGTCAGTGCAGAATTTCCATGCTCACCGAGATTTATTACCACGTTACAGCTCGTATCCGTTGAAACTGAATCAACATCCAAATGTACCACATTGATCTTCATGCAAAGTGCTGAATGGTCTGATGATTAACATTGTGCAGACTACACAGCTAGCACACCATGACCAGAACGACAGTGCAAAATTGCTGGTTCTGCAATTTAATGGGTTAACGGCCCGGACACAACATGCATGTCTAATCATTGAAGAACCCAGAGCGCATGGCATCTCGATCATATATTCCCTGCGCTCGCTGCCACTCTTCTTCGTTAACCTCCCACTATCCACTCACGTTTCAAGCATCGAGTGAGAAACAGCATCGTCGACGTCCATCGACCTCTTCGTGCATGAGAAACGGCATGGCCGCTCCTAGGTTCAGGCCGATCGAGGAGTGCGCCACGGAAGGGCGGTCGCGGCAGACGGTCGCCGCCGACCTCGACGGCACGCTGCTCCTGTCCCGGAGCGCGTTCCCCTACTACCTCCTCATCGCGCTCGAGGCCGGCGGCCTCCTGCGCGCGCTCGCCCTCCTCGCGTCCGTGCCGCTGGTGTACCTCACCTACATCTCCGTGTCCGAGCCGCTGGCGGTGCGCACGTTCGTGTACATCGCAGTGGCTGGCCTGAGGGTTAGCGACGTCGAGGCGGTGGCGCGGTCGGTGCTCCCCAGGTTCTACGCCGGCGACGTGCACCCGGAGGGGTGGCGGGTGTTCCGCTCGTTCGGCAGGAGGTGCATCGTCACGGCGAGCCCCCGGGTGATGGTGGAGCCGTTCGCCAGGGCGTTCCTCGGCGCCGACAGGGTCATCGGGACGGAGCTGGAGGTGGACGGGTCCGGGCGGGCGACGGGGTTCGTCGCGCAGCCCGGCGTGCTCGTCGGCGAGCACAAGAGGCAGGCGGTGACGAGGGAGTTCGGCGACGCGCTGCCGGACGTCGGCATGGGGGACAGGGAGAGTGACTTCGACTTCATGTCCATCTGCAAGGTATGCTCAAGTGCTCGACTACTCCATGTTCAGTTAATTGACAACCTTCTCTACACACATTTCTCGCGTGTACAGTTATCGAAAAGTAGGCCGTCAGCCCTGATTTTTGTTGGCGTACATTTGACCACCAATACATTAGTGCAGTGCAGTACATTGCTTCCCCATCTACATCGTAGTCTGCAATTTTTGCCGTCCTAGATAGCAGACATGACCGATGTTGCAACTCTGGTGCAGTTCGACCCATTATACTCAAGGATTGGCCCCTTGTCGACATATCACATATTCCATAACGGGATTACTAAATCTCTGTCGACTGATACATAACTAAGTCTAGGTCGATGTTATATTCGTGAGACCTTATGTGGAGATTCATGCGAATGCGATATATTTTTTAAAAAAAACTTCCATTCCATTTATATATTCTTCCACTTGACTGAGACTTGGTTAAGTTTTAGTCGACTGGAATCTAGCCACACCCATTCCAGAATGCTCTTGTTAGTTGCATCAAAGCTGCATTTATAGGAACCCTTATAACGACATTTGATGGGATCTATACTCTCAAAAGCCCTTGAGTAAGATATTTGAATATAATAGTAAAACAAACACGACCACATATGAATAAACACACTATATGCATTGAAGTCACACAAATTTATTTGTAGAGAACATGTCTCTATTTTCTTTGTTAGAATTGGAAGCAAAACAAATTTAGATAAGGATTACTCTAGTCCCAAATATTCATTAAAAAATCCAATGAAAAATATAATTTTAAATCCGAACGTATCTTCCACAATTGACAACCAAAAAAATATAGAATAAGTACGTGTTTTAATATTTATCAATGCAGTTAAATGAGTAGTCTTGAAAATTGGTAAAGTATTTAAGGGTCTCAATGAAAAAAAAATACATTTGGTAGTACGGTAACTTTTGAAGTAAAAAGGATTAGTACAAACAAAAAATTGTTGTGTCATCTCGAACACTATTATCTAATAAAAGTGGTGGAAACCACTAAGACACCTAAAAATATTGCAAACACATATGTACAATCGCAAGCAAAGACCCTGTTTATTTAGGTTTTGTTATTGCACAAAAAATGCAAGCAATTTACTTGTAATAGAATAATAGCTTCATTGATATAAGCATTCACATAAAATCTGAATTGTCAACTCACAGTAGTTTTTCATGTATAAAAATGTTTACACTAACAAAAACTTAAATGTTTTTCTCATGACTAAACCACCCAAGTCGGTTATTCTTTTTGAGAAATTTGATTTTCTTATTAAAACTTAGTAAAAAATTGGGAAAAAAATCATAATTTCAGATGAGTTCAAGAATATTCTCAAACTCTCCTAGGGTATGTATGAGCCTAGATTGAATTGGCAGAGTCTCTTCAATTTTATTTTAAAAAACTATATCCAACTTTGGCTGAAGGTTCTACAATTATTGTAAACTTTAAATTGGATGGTCATAATTATCTCAAAATATCCAAAAGTATTTGGCGGACATGGTTTATAGTGCGAGAATATTTTGATTTTCTAATATAGTTTGTATCTCAATTTGGATAAAAAAAAAGCAGGGCAACCAATGGCATGTGAGGGTGCAGTTGGAACTGGGACAAATTGGTCGGACCCAGTTGCATGTCGATTGTGGACTTTCAAATTGGACAAAATATGTTAGCAGTTGCGTATCGAGGATGGACTTGCAACTGGGACAAAAAAGACGAACCACTCAATTGCATGTTAGAGATGGAGATGCAACTGGGGGAAAATGGCTAGCCCCCACCCACCCAACCCCAATTGCTTGTCGAGGGTGGAACTGCAATTTGGACAAAATTGGTTAGGGCCCAATTGCGTATGTAGGGTGGATTAGCAACTAGGACAAAAAATGTGCCCTCCAATTGCATGTCGGGGGTGTGAAGGTGCAACTGGGACAAAAAGAGTTGCCCCCTCCACTGCATGTCGAGGGTTGACTTGCAACAGGACAAAAATGAAGTTTGAGTCTAGGTGCATATCGATGGTGGACTTTCAATTAAAAAAGGCGGGCCCCGAATTGCATGTCGGGAGTGGAGTCGCTACTGAGACAAAAAAAATGGCAGGTCGCCCCAATTGCATGTCGGAGGTGGATTTGCAATTAGGACAAAAAGGGTAGGGCCCCGAGTTGCATGTCAAGGATGGACTTGTAACTTGGACAAAAAATGGGTGAGGCACTAGTTGCATGTCGAGCGTAAACTTGCAACTAGGACCCCCAAACTCCATGTTGGGGGTGAAGTGGCAACTGGGGACAAAAACGAGTCGGCCTCCTAGTTGCATATCGAGGGTGTACTTGCAAGTTGCTACTAAAAAAGGGACCTGCTTGCATGTTGGGGATGGCATTACAACTGGGACAAAAATGGTTCCCGTCCCCAACCAAAAAAAGGTTGTGTGCCGAGGGTGGACTTATGATCAGGACAATAAAAAAGGCTTTCCTGAGTTGCATGTCAGCGTGGACTTGCAACTAGGATAAAAATGGATCGGACTGACTTGCGTATCGAGGGTGGATTTGCAACTAGGACAAAAAAGGTCTATGAATAAAAACCACAAAATCCAAAGATGAAAATAGGGCAAAAGGGATACAAATGGATCTGAGGTCACTCGTCACGTCATCATTCACTGCCATCTTTTTCGTCGCGAGAAAAAAAAATCAAACCCCTCAGTCGACTCCCTCCTTCCTACTCGCGTCGGCTCTACTCCAAGGCAAAGGGCAATGAAAGAGAGATAGTGACAAATAAAACTAAGGAGGCAGCAACCATCTCATATTTTCAACTTGTACAACACATTCTTAAAAGAAATGGGCCCTCGAGGCCGTGTCATGAAGACAACCTAACAAAAGACACATGCACGAACGGGCCAACAAGTGGACACTGGACCTACGATGAGACATGGAAGTATAGGACGTACGTGACAAAACAACCTACGATCAAGATTTGTACAACATTTAAAACGAACAGGTCAAACGTCGGGAATTAGATGAGACCTTGCTAAATCTATTTAAAAAATAATGAATTTGAAACAAATAAATAAGAAGGAAAAGGAAAAATAAAAAATACATAAGGAAAAGGAGAAATTAAAAAACCGATATTTTATAGAAAAAAGTTATGAATTGAAAACAATTGAACTTAAAAGAAAGTTCAAAAAATCAAAGCAAATAAATTAAAAACAATAAGGAAAAGTGGAAAAGGAAAAGGAAAAGGAAAGTAACACAACTCTGACTTGTACTCCCTCTGTAAACTAATATAAGAGTGTTTAGATTACTACTTTAGTATTCTAAACGCTCTTATATTAGTTTACGGAGGTAGTATATTTCTACCCCCACCCCATAGGGGAAAACAGTGAAAAAGGCCCACTCTTTGATTGCATTGCATGAGACAAAAATATGTCCTTTTAGCCATTTTTTGTCAAGTTATATTTGAGCAAATAAAAAAGAAAAATTTAGAAAAACAATGCACTGCTGAGTTGCTGAAGTTTGAAACTCCTCCCTTACATATATGCATAAACTGTATGCTAGCGTCGTTGCGGGCAGCGTGAAAAACAAAATCGATACACCATTTACTGAGCATAAAAGAAAAAATTACAAAAATGTATTGTTCAGTTTGTCTCATCCAAAATGCACACTTTTTCGGTTAGTCCTATCCTCTCAAAACACAAAACTAGAGTCATCAGTAAAAAGATATAAATAAAGTTCGAAGCCCTCAACACAGAGGCAAACATGGCCCAACAAAAAGTTGAAAAACACTAACAAAGCACCGAAAATACTAATTGAGGAGTACTTTTTTCAAGAGTCACTTACACCACCGGTGCTCAAACTTGGCGCGAAAAGTCATTTTAGTGCTAAAACTTGCGAAGTACATTGAACCGATGCAACAACTTGGCTTAAACATGCAAATACGGTGCAAAATGCAACTGAATACGCCCACGGGGCTCACCAAGCGTGACAGCATGGCATGGGTCCACTGTCAGCGACCCAAGTTGAAGACTTTTGGCCCGCTTCTTTCCAAAAACACCCTCAACATTTTTCTACTCACAATAAAGCCAGTGACATAGGTAAAAATAATTAGTTGTCTCAGCATCCTACGTACATTATATGACAAAAAAATTTGGTCAACCACGGACTCAATCCGAGGACCTGTGGTACAGGGCGTGCGCAACTAGCCACAGCCTTGGGAATTTGTTGTCTCATATGAATA
The DNA here is from genome assembly GCF_002162155.2 of Triticum dicoccoides. Lineage (NCBI taxonomy): Eukaryota > Viridiplantae > Streptophyta > Magnoliopsida > Poales > Poaceae > Triticum > Triticum dicoccoides. The sequence continues at coordinate 488,107,467 of NC_041380.1, forward strand.
CATATCTTTTATACAATTTTCCTTAAAGAATGTAAATTAAGATTTTTGACACGTACAAGTTAAAAAAGATGGCTTAAGAACTCAAACTAGCGACCACATAAAGACCTGTAACCGATCCTTCCAGTCCAATTAGAAAATTTTCATGTAATTTCATAAAATACTCAATTATTAATTTTATACTATACATATAATTAAATTAAGAAATACACAAATATTTGTATAACTCATTTAAACAAGTTTGTATATATTCAAATAAATGCTCATATAAGTAAAAAAAATCACAGTTTTACTAAAACTAGTCATCCTTTAGAAAACAATTATGTTGGTTCAAGAAGTTGTTTTAATAAAGATTGTGTGTTTTCTAAAAAAGCATGTATTAACACACAAATAGAAAAATATATACAGGTGTGTTATATCGGCGTGTTATAAATATTATATACATAACAATGAAATAACTTACTTAAAATTGTCACGTATTATTTTGAAATATCCATGTACTTAGTTTATGAATTATAAAAAATGTTTGTATAATTAACGAATACAAATATTTCTTAACTTATAATTCATAAATATTATTTTTCAATTATTGAAACGTTTAAATAATTATACACATAATTTTATAACTCATAGGCATGTCCTTTAAAATAATGTTAGTATAATAAAAAAATATTCATAATGCAGAAAATAAAATGTTGATACGAATATTCAATAGCGTTAATACTTAAGTTATGTAAAAAAATATAGGTCACAAGTGAAAATAGGTCACAAGTGAAAATTATACAGAAGTTGATGGTCATAAATATTTAGTAAATGTTTTTATTCAATATTTTGTATAATTTAAATATGAGCCACGAATGTACAAAAATGTTCGTATTCCTTAAACATTTTGAATGATTTTATTTACTAACCATAAATTTCCATGTATAATATTTATAGCATAGTAATATTTGAACATTATTTTATTACTTACTACATGTATTTTGCAAATATCTTGAAAACAATTATCGCGTACAAAATGAGCCACACTAACTGCAGTCCATGCCGAGTGAGCGTCATTGTTATAAGATATTTAGGCTAGCTATCCAATATGTCTGAGGAAAATGTTGGGGCTGCAGTGGCTAGTACCTTCAGTGTGCACGTTGCAGTTTTCATGTTTACACGGAGCAGGACGAATTTTTGTGATTATTTACAATTTGTACTACTGACTGGGGGCCCCAGCTCGCTGGCGCTTTCTTGTGAAAAAAAATAACAGAGCACACGCCCTGCATCCTGCGTCCTAACAATGGACCCATGCCACCCTGTCACGTCTAGTCAGCCCTGTGGGTGTATTCAATTGCATTTTGTACCGTATTTGCACAAAAAAGCCAAGTTGTTGCATCGATGTGGAAGCAAGACCGTGCCTTTCACGAAAGGAAAAAAAATGTGACATAGTCTAATGTATTTGTAGAAATACAGGGGCAGAGCTGCCTATGCATTGAGCATGCAACATTCTCTTGGACCTCCATGACATGATGTGCATATGGGCTAAAGTTTTTTAGAGACAGCATACTGTATATGACTCTTTTTATAACCAAGAAACATATATGGCTAAGACGCCCCCATGCATGCAGGAAGGGTACATCGTGACTCGGAGTAAGTACAGCCCGGTGCCAAAGAACCAGCTGGAGGGCCCCGTCATCCTCCACGACGGCCGCCTCGTCCAGCGCCCGACCGACATCAACGCCCTGCTCACCTTCCTGTGGTTGCCGATCGGCTTCGCCCTGGCGCTCCTCCGCGTGCACGTCAAGCCGCTCCTCCCCGACCGCGTCGCCTTCTACGCCTACAAGCTCATGAGCGTCAAGCTCGCCGTGCGCGGCAACCCGCCGCCGCCGGCCACGAAGGGCCGGCCGGGCGTCCTCTTCGTGTGCAACCACCGCACCGCTCTCGACCCGACCATGGTCTCCGTCGCGCTGGGCCGCACGGTGACACGCGTCACGCACAACAGCGCCTCCGGCGTCCTGACGGACCACACCTCGCCGGTCAAGACCGTCGTGCTGTCCGGGGACCGCGACGGCGACGCGGCCCGCATCCGGCGGCTGCTCGAGGAGGGCGACCTCGTCGTGTTCCCCGAGGCCACGGCGTGCCGCGAGCCGTTACTGCTGCGGTTCGGCGCGCTCTTCGCGGAGCTCACGGACCGCATCGTGCCCGTGGCCATCGCCACCAAGGAGAGCATGTTCCACGGCTCGACGGTCCGCGGGCTGAAGGCCATGGACCCCTACTTCTTCTTCATCAACCCGCGCCCGACGTACGTGATCACGTTCCTCGACCAGCTGCCAAGGGAGCTCACCTGCGGCGGTGGCAAGTCGCCGGTCGAGGTGGCGAACTACGTCCAGAAGTTACTGGCCCGGGTGCTCGGGTTCGAGTGCACGAGCATCACGCGCGAGGAGAAGTACGGGGATCGTCGGAGCCGCGTGGCGTCCAACGACGACGGACCTGGACAAGCCAACAGCGTAAGCACTTGAGCTAGGGGTATATATGAATGCATTCTCGATTTCTTATGTGTTAATAATGGCCATTCATCGTTTCCAATTGTTGTCATGTGTTCTAATTTTCTGTTTCAAGTTGTACAGTAACCCTTAGCAAGATCAGAGCCGCGAAGCTACCCAACCATGGTGTGTTTGACTTGTCGTGGATGTCTTGCTAGTTGCTACTTTCTTTTAGGGCATATTTGGTTCTAGGCAAAGTAGATTGAATCCTTCGGTATAGCATTATTTACATTTTTGGTTCAAATGAATAGAGTAAAGGAAAAGCAAAGAAATATTCCTTCGATATCATTTGATCTCACTTTTAAATGAAGAACACAGTAATTTAACGATCCACTTGGACCCTTTTTGGGGGGCACAATAGCTAAATGTCAGCCGACTGACTTTAGCTTTTGTCGTGACTCGATTTTCAGAAGGGCAAAGAAGTTTGCATGAGGGAGGCCGGAGGGAAGGAAGGAGCTCGCCGGAGGGCTGCCCCATCATCTATCTTAGGGTGGGGGTTGGAGGCGGCAGCACGATGGTGGTCGGGAGCGGTAGCACGGGGCGGTGCAAGTTCGCCGGCGAAAATCTCCGTCGGTGCCGGGGCTAGGGGGAGGGGGCGGCGACACGGTGGTGGGCCGCGGTTGGGGAAGGGCGGTGCGGCGAGGCTATGCGTGAGCGCCATCGTTTGCGGGTGGCGGGAGCAGGTGGTTAGGCCGGCGACGGCGGGGCGGTGGAGAAGAAGGAAGCACGATGTTGAAGAAGGAAGTTGGTCCATTCATTTTCGCATCCAATGGTTGGTAAAATCGACTGACCCAAAAGAAAATTCAGGCGGTTGTCGAAGGGAGGGGGGCATTTCAGCCCACGCTTTTCTCCACCCACCGCCGCTTACGATTCCGGCCATACCAGCCGTCGGGATCACGATGGTGGGCCACCACACATCCGAGATTGTCCTTCACCACTTCCTCCTTCCTCGGCCGGCGGGAAAGTTGCAGATCGGCGGCTGTTTGTCGTGGCCGCCAGATTTGGCGTTTCCGGCCACCGACGGCTGCGCCAAACCATGGATTGGTCGGGGAGCACCCCGCACAACCCCGACAAAGCCCTAACGATGTATGCGGGTACTGGCTCGTCCTCTAGCCGTCGTCGTCGGTTTGCCGGCTAGGACTCGGCCGGCGCTCGCGCAGCGGCTCGCCGGCTCGCCGATGCCGCTCATACAGTGTGACTACTGCATACAGATAGTGCTGCGCCTAACGTCTAGCACGCCGCAACACCCCAGATAGGTATTCTTCAAATGCGAAAACGACGGAGTATGTTCTTATTTTCATTCAGCTTTGTCAACCTATTCGCTTCAATTTCGATAGCTTATTGAGATGGTCATGTGGGTAGGAAGGTGGACGCTCATTTTGGTATTGGGAAAAAAAATACATCAATTTATTGATAGAAATAAACTTAATATATGTTCGTGCGCTCGGTGGTAGAATTGAGGCAAATAATAGGACTGCATGTGCAATTAAAAAAGAAGCTAGAGGGGAAGCACCGTCTTCTTTTTTTGAATCAAAAAAGAAGAATGAAGAATGCAAGATTAAGAATTTGCAGATTAACAATGAAGGCATGGAAAAGATGTTGGTCCAACTAATAAGAGCAATTATGGAAATTGGATATCTTCTAAATGCTTAATTGTGATTCTTGTTTTTTTGTATTACTATTCTACCAAAGATTTGGTGAATTATTATGTATCTAATGTCTTTGAAAAAATAAAGAAGCAAAAAAATGTATATTCATGCCCGAAATTGAAATGCAAATTACTGATTTACGGGCCGGTGCAGGCGGCGGCCGAGCAGACCCTGCAAAACGGACCGTAAAAAAGGACATTGCTGACGCCCGCGCTGGTCCGCAAAGCCGTTTTTTCACTAACTGTAAACGAATTTTGCGGGTCGACATTACACAAGGTCCGCTAGAGATGCTCTTGGTCGTGAAGGTGGTTCATGCCAAAGTTTCGAAATGAGATCATACTTAACTTCATTAATAATAAAATCATAACAATGTCTTCGAAAAAATAAACAGTGGTTTTGGCCCTCTTCGGCGCGACTTGAGCGCTGGTCACTCCTGGATATACAGGGTAGCCGACCAGTCCATGATATTTCTTGATATCGTGCAATCATACAAATCCATTACGTATCTGCTGCGCAACATGTTTTACATACATACATGCATGTGACATGTCCAGGTGACCACATCGTCCACAGGTCGCCATGTCACATCTTATGCGCTGGTACTGTAGTGGTACAACACACAGGGCGGCCAGATGCGGTGCACTGCATCAAGGTGAAGGTGCATGGGACACGAACTGCAGGAACTCGTCGTCGCACAGGAGGCGGCCCATGGTGTCCGGGGCGAGGCACACCTCCACGTCAACGCTGCCGTCCCCGGCCTGCCCCGGGAACGCCGACATCTTGCCGTCGAACTTGTTCGCCCGCCCGCTCCGCACCGCGAGCGCCCTGCCCCAGCCGAAGTCGTTGCCGTCGTACATCGGGAACCGCGGCGAGCTGCCCATGGTGAGCGCCGCGCCGTCGGGGTTCCCCAGCGGGAAGCACCGGGGCGCCGCCTCCCAGTCCGCCGCGGCCTTCCGGATGGCGCCGTCCTCGTGCGCCACCACGGTCGCGTGCAGCCTGGCCGCCGCCCACCCGAGGTCGTGGGACGCCAGCTCCGCCACCGTCGCCGTCGTCGCCACGCTCTGGATCGCGTTGCCGAAGTAGACCGGGGAGATCTTCGGGCGCAGGCGGTGCCGGCAGTTCACCGCCATGCGGAACGTTGTCGTCGCGTCGGCGGCCAGCTGCAGCCGCGCCCGCGTCACGGCCCTCCACATGTGCGCGCACATCGACTGGAAGGAGGAGATCTCCCCGCAGCCTCCCTGGACCTTCAGATCATGCACGAGCTTGCCTTTAACCTCGTCGTCTTCGTTGCTTTTTCTGCAGCGGTTGGCCGCCGCCTTCAGGCCGCGAATCGACGCGGCGCTGAAGTTGATGACTCGCTCACGGAGGGGCGCCGATGCGTCGAACGTCACCGCGGGGCCGTCGCGTCCGGAGAAGCGGAGGACAGCCGTGGAGCCGCCGAAGAAGTTGCGGCTGAAGTCCGGCGGCTGGACTGGCTCGCCACGGCACAGCCCAGCCCACGTGTTGAAGAAGTGCCAGAATGAGGTGCCGTCCACGACGGCGTGGTTGGCGACGAGGCCGACGAAGACAGCGCCGTCGCCGAGCACGGTGACCTGAAACGACGTGAGCGGGCGGCGGTGGCCTTCGTAGCTGACGGTGCGGTCCATCGGGAACAGATCCTTCGTCAGCCTGGTGGGCACGTCGGCGTCGCGCACGAGGAAGTCGGCGAGCGACAGAGCGGGCGCCACGGCATGGTAGAACTCGACGGCAGCGCCGTCGTCGCACCGGATGACGATGCGGTCGTCGGGGAGCGTGACGAGCCGTCCCGCGAGCGCCGGGAAGACGCCGAGGGCGCGGGAGAGCGACAGCGCGAGCGACGACACGAGGCGGGCGTTCGGCATGCCCGCGGGCGGGAAGAAGAGCCCCTTCTGAATGTAGTGGCACGACAGCATGGGCATGTCGGAGACGGACAGCCTGAGGTCTCCGACCGGCGGCGCGCCCTCCGGCAGAACCAGCTGCTTGGAGACGACGGTGATGCTCGGCGCCGGCGCGCCCGCGCAAACCATTTGGTTCAGCACGGCCATGGACGCAGGCGCCGGTGCGGCCTCCACCACGACGTCGGCGGAGATCGGCGGAGCCATACTGTGTGTAGTGGCTGCTGCGCGCGCTCTCGGTGATGGCGTCACACAGGATGGCGTTGGGCATCGCTCGGTGGTCGACACGTTATATAGACACGGAGCTGGGTCTGGGTTCATGCATCTGGCCTTCTCCTGTTCATCTTGTACATTGTTGCGAGGTGACCGTGGGCTGTGGCTCCCAGGTACACTTTGAGTGGATGTGCTGATAAGAAGTTGTGCTTCCTGGCCAGAGAAAGCAGAGAACCATAGAATAGACGAGGGGCCGCCGTTGCATAAAAATCCAACGGTTCACAACCCTGAAAATATATTAGTTTCAATCGACTTTCTCCGAACCCTGGACCATCCCTCTGATAAACATTCTCTTATAAATTCCGTCGTCGTGAGGACGGGCGTTGACCTATTGGCTGGGCAGCTGAGGTAGCTGTCAGCCCCCCCGGGTTCAAGCCTTGGCTCTAAGACGCGGCGTTGACCTATTGGCTGGGCAGCTGAGGTAGCTGCCAGCCCGCCCGGGTTCAAGCCTTGGCTCTAAGACGCAGCGCTCGCAGAATTTCTTTTGTAAAAAAAAGACCAATAAGGATTAGCTCTTGGATTGGTTTTATTTTTAGAAAAAAAATGTCGTCATCACCCCTCCTCCGAACTGGTCAACCATACGCACCAACGTGTTTCTCATGAGACCTCATTTCTTCTCCACCAAAATCGTCTGAAAACATAAAAAAATATCTTCAGTTGACGAGGAATAGGAAAACCGAGAGGATAATTTACCACTGGCTCAAACGATGCAGCATTTACCAAACCTGTCGCTCTCACAAAGAAAAAGGCATTGCAAAGTCACATTTGAGCGCACGTTTGCATAGGTGGGATTCTGCCCAGATATTTGCGGATTGGCATAGAAATTCACAGTAGTGTACGTATTCTCTCTGATCCTCAACGTGGGTAGTCTTGGACAGTGATGTGCACCTGGAAAGTGGCACCTTTTTCTTGCGGGGACTGGAAAGTGGCACTTTGACAGGGAATTACATTAAAACGTGTTGCTTGAAATAAAACAAATGTGTTTTTTTTGCGGGAATAAAACAAATGTGTTATTATAAAATAAAATTTTCTATTCTAAGTTAACATAGAAATTACCATTTACATGTTGATAATTTCTAGTGGCGTTTTTTTCAGCAGAATTTAGTACGTAATTAAAGAAATTGTAGTCTGTGCACAACTAGATCGACTTAGGAATAACTATTTCCAGTGCTATGTAGAATCCAATTGAAAACTACATCTGATGATGAATCTATTCCTATCAATTATGTTGATGGTTCTAATATTATTTGTGTTAACTAATTACTTGATCAGGCAAATTGTAAACCATGTTTTCTCCAACCAGAACAAATTTCTCTGGTTGAGGGGAATCAGGCCTCTGTGTAACAAGTTCATTTTTTTCTTAAAAGAGAAAACGGGTTTATAATTAGTAGACATATGTTGAAAGCAATGGTTATAGGTGGATCATTAGTTAAATCAAATGTTGCCGAACAAGCAAGTGGAAGGACTTGAAGAACAGTAAAAGCCATATATGATGGTCCATAGTTGGTAGTGCCATATATTCGAGAGTTAGACACTGATGCTACTACATGAAAAATACATTATGTGTTATCCCAAAAGAACACGAGCAAGGTTCAAATTCTCACAGTTCCCACTATTCTCTGCGTTTGCAACACTATCCTTGTTTGCCATTGCAGCATCACACCGCTCCATCATCTACACGCTCGTCTCTCCACACCATTTGCACATCTGCTCCTCGACTTCGCATCCTGCGTTCTCAAGCATAAGAGGTGATGTAAAGCACATACTATGTCACAACTTTACATAACCAACAACACAATCATGAACATTTTTTTCTTAGGACATAGGTAGCATGAGTAAGGGCATGTACAATGGTGGCATATGGTTACATATGCCCCATGACAAAAAGTAATTTGAGGCATTTATATTTATTTTTTTCCTCCCCAATGCAATCTACCACTAGTGACCTCATTAAAAAATAGAAAATAAAGATTCTAGGACACATGCATCTTTACTTTTTACTCCAACCTTTTCAGCTTTTGTCACCGGATCATATTGTTTCTCTTCAAGTACCCGCCTCCTGGAGAGGATCCCGCTTCCCTATCCGAACCTACTTTACGTCATATCCGATCCTACATGGCATGCGAGACATCACCTTGAGGGTATGCATTGTACATGCCCTAACACTATACCACTTGGTCAAGAATCCATCGAGGAACAAAGGAGTAGTGAAGCAATACTTTCAACCAACCCATCATAGTCCCCACTTGCCCTTCCACCCCTCTTCATCTTCCTAAACCAATTGATGCTTAGCTCTTCTGCTTTCTTCCCTCGCATTGCCTCTTTTTTCTTTTTTCCTTTTCTTGTACAAAAAAGCACTCATCACCCTTGTAAGAGATTGTTCGGATGTGCAATCGCCTGTCTTTTTCAAGTCTTTCCTCGACATCAGCCGCACATTCGACGTGCATCTTTTTCACAAAAAGAATGGTTAGATTTGCATGAGAGGACGCAGAAAACTATATTTATCTAGAGGAAAGTGTAAACCATCCACAAAATCATTCAAATGGTCAAAAAAAAAAGGAGCACAAATCTTAGAACAACCAACAACTAATAAGATTACGTAACTCAATCACATATTCTATAACTGAATAGCCATCCAGCCTGGTTGTCTAAATCTCGCATAACCATCTCAAGTTTGACATGAAGTTTTAGGACCTTGTTTTGTTTGGGCATCAGATTCGGCTGAATCGGCTATGGGTTTGATGCGCTGGCCAAACTGATTTGACAGGATCGGAATCAGGTTTGGCACTGAAGTACACCGAGACATTGCTTTAGCTCAACACACTAAAAATAACCCAAATAAGATTTTTCACTCATTTTTTAAATCTTATTTGAAAGAGTTGTTTGTTTCAGATTCAGCTAATCTGAATTTGGTCCTCAAGGCCCGGTCATTGATTGGTCATAGAAATACAACACATACAAACTCTTTAAATGGACCTTAAACGTGCAGTGTAGCCTGACCGGCACACCTCATATCTAATTTAAATGTAGATTCTCTAAAGCTGAAAAAAACCCTGCCTTGGACTGCGCCCTTTGTTCGTACCCGTGCCGTGTGAGGCATGTGATGCATCGCCAAGTGCACCTCTTTGGCATGTGCGTGCAGGGCCAATCCCGGCTTGTCCTCCTGTCTCCAAACATTTTCATCTCACCAGCGCAGATCTCGATACAATGTACACAGTACACATCACGATCCGGTCGCCACATGACATGCCGGGGCACACACGTGTCACACAAGCTTTCTAATTGCGCCCACAGCAACAGCGGCGGGACCCGCCTGCGCCTCGGCCCTTGGAGCGGAACCAGATGATCCCCAGCGACTGCTGGCGACGCGGTACGAGCTCCGGTCGACCGTCCCTCGTGCGGCCTGTCCCCGTGGCCCACCGCACCGCCGCAACGCGCCAGGCCATCGAATCCCCCCGGCGGTGCGCCGTCGCTGTCGCGGGGTGGCCGTGCCATTATTAGACGGAGCACCCGGGCGTGCGCGCGCGCGGCTGAGGTTCGCGGAGGCTGCGGAGGGGAGCAGCCGATGGCCCCCGGCGGCCCGGGGGCGTCGTGGCGCGTCGCCTGCCGCAGCCGCGCGGATGGGGGAGGGGCGGCCGGTGAGACAGTGTGGGTGCGCCGTTGGCCTCGGTGGGCCGAGGCATGGAGCTGCATGCCGCTCTGCCCGCCCCGCCGTACGTAGCGAGGCGACGACGGGGCCGGCGACGCGCCTGGGCAGGACGTCGGCCGGGAGCAGAACGAACTGGACAGTCGAAGCCATGCCCCCTAGCGCGAAAAGCAGGAACTTGGGTAGGTGTGGTAGGGCCTGTCGTGTGATTTATAATTCTTTATTATTTATAATCCAGTTGGAACGTGAGCTAAATATGTTGAAAGTTCCGTCTATATCGAAGTTGATTGAGATCTTTATAGGGGTCCGGGGTGAACATCAGCTCTAGCAGATTCCCTAATATAAGTAATAATAAGGACCTTAAAACAAATTTAAGCTTTGGAGCTGAATGCTTTTTTCAGATCCTAAAAATTTAACAATTATATTTTTCACCTCCTATTTTTCTTTTCGAGGGGGTAAATGGAGTGTATTACTCAAGAGCAAAGAAATTCATCCCCACACAAATTAGAAATGTTCTGGCCCCGAGTGGAGCCAAACCACACGGTCCTTCGTCCTTCCCAAATTAGCCAACACATGACTATTTTATTCTACTTTCTTGAGTTATGAGTAATCCTACACTCCCGCTCAAACAAAAGCCTCTTAACCTCCGTGAGCACCATGGCATATTGGGAACGATCTTGCCCCGAAGCATTGATCAATTGAACAGCTTGCGAACCATCACACTCCAAGATAATAGTAATTCTGTTAATTGGTCTGCAAGTGCCCAACCCGCCATGCACGCTAAATATGAAAGAAGTTCCGTCTGTATCGAAGTTCATTGAGATCTTTATAGGGGTCCGGGGTGAACATCAACCCCAGCAGATTCCCTAATATAAGCATAAGGATTTTAAAACAAATTAAGCTTTGGAGCTTAATGCTTTTTTTCAGATCCTAAAATTGTAATCATTATATTTTTCATCTCACATTTTTCCCTTTTGAGGGGGTAAAAGGAATGTATTACTCAAGAGCAAAGAAATTCATCCCTACACAAACTAGGTGATCATTACATCTCCTATTTTTCTTTTTGAGGGGGTAAATGGAGTGTATTACTCAAGAGCAAATGAATTCGGTCATCTCAATTTGAACAAAGTACAGACCAGAAATACTAACAGGTGCACAGTGATTATCAACAACGTCCCCACACCTCCCGGGTCGTCCCGCGCGAGCGACCACGGGGGTGAACCAATCTCGCTGCCGCAGGCAGCCCACCAGACTCCTCGTCTAGCCGCCGCCTGAGGCCTTGCCGACGAAGCCTGCACAGGTTCGAGGACGGCGGCGGCGAGGCGTTCTCTCTCTCCCGGCTTGGATCCCATTGGTGGCGTCTCACTGAAGGCCTCTGCCGGATCAACATGGCAACTACAGCAGGGCTGCGGCACCCTCCCGCGAGCGGCTGCTTGGTGTTGGTCATGCTGTGAGGCCCGATGCATGATGTGGGGGTGCGTGCTCGACGCAGGGTTGCTCCGTCCAGGTGTGGCTCCTTCTTCGGGCGGCAAGGTCCCGATCTAATCCCTGGAGGGAGTAGCGGAGCGGCGGCCACCCTCTGGGTCGGCTGGGGTTGGACCAGCGGAGTGAGTGGGCAAGAGTGCAAGACCAGGTGGTCGCGGCCGTCGCCGGGTTCAGGTCGGGTCCCTTTGGATCCGGCGCTTGGACGTTGTTGGCCGTGCTGGGTGGTGGTGTTCATCACTGGCCATGCCTGATCGATGGATTCGGCGCCTGGATGATCGACTTAGTTGTTCTTCATGATCCTCCTTCCTTGTGGGTTGAGCACCATGGCACTTTCATCTCTGCAGGTTTTGGTTCACGCTCGCTGCCGGATCTGGAGCAGCAGACGGAGATTTGGTGGTATGGGATGGTTCGACCCGACGTCGACGACGTCCCTCGACGTTGTTACCCCCCCCCCCCTCGAGGCGAAGTCAAGGTCCATCCTATCCACCTCTGAACCTCTTCCGGACGAAAGTCCAAAATCCGTATGGACGGGCGGCGGCGGCCTGCATCGTACCCTGCATGGAGGCGTCGTCTTGGGAAGCTCAAGTGTTCAGGGAAGAGTTGTTGTGGGTGGTGGGCTCCGCGTAGCTCTAGCAATGCGACGGTGTGGAGGTTGGCAGGAGGAGCGGCGTTGTATCTACCGCGTCGACCGTCGATGACAACGAGTATTGGCGACATGGTGCAGCTGGATCTCGACGACAGATGTATCTGGATGAACGAGCGCAGGGCAGTGTTGATCGCCTCGAACTTTAATTTCACAGTACATTCGAGCATATAAACTTTGTTCGAACTTCAATTTCACATGAATATAATTCAAATTCTTTACATGTCCATATCACAAAAATAAATAGCATTTCAAATCCTAATTGTAAAATTTTAAATTCAAAATCAAAAATAACAGAGGGTTCAAAGTTCAAACATAACACATGATCCAAATAAAACATGAATAAGCACAACAAAACTATTGCCCATATGATGGTGGTTGGGGGAGGGGCGCCAACGGGGTCGGTTGTTGACCGCCTCGTCGCTAGATGTTTGACGCCGTTGGGTCTGCTCGGTTGGCCTTGGGTTGCTCGGTTGGCGTGTTCTAGGTGGGGTGGGGCTGGCATTAGGGGCCCGTTTGGGATTAGGCCTGGGAAAAAAGGGGACGAGACTTGCCTGCTCCCTTCCCGTGCTCCCATCCGTGCTCTCGCGTACGTGGCTTGATTTGATTGGAAGAAAATAAGGCCCGGCCCCACACCCTGAAAATCAGGGGGGGAGATGATTAGATTAAAAAATAAAAAGAAAAAATGACAGCCGTAGGATGAAGTGGGAGCACAGATGAAAGCATGGGAAGGGAGCAGGCAAGCCGGATCCGAAAAAAGGTTGCCTGGATACAGCCTGAGAGGATGCAAAATTTTGTGTGGCGAGGCTTGCCTCCTGGACGTGTATTTGGTTCCTATCCATAGCCTGGCTCATGTGACTTGAGTATTTAAAATATTTTCAACGAGGATACAGTACAACTCCCAGGCCTTAATTACCTCCAGGCCGCTGCGGCAGCCCGCCAGGCGCATAGAAAGAGACGCCTGGACCAGGCTAAATCTGGCTGCCTGGGCTAATATTTCTCTTTTTTTTGCTGAGTGTACCAGGCTAATCACATATTCCCTTCGTCCGAAAATATTTTTCATTAAAATGGATAAAAATAGATGTATTTAGAATAAAAATACGTCTAGATACATCCTCTTGCATCCATTTTGATGACAAGTATTTTCCGGACGGAGAAAGTACGAGGGACAACCAGGCCAGGCAGGATTCGTTTTTACGAGGACATGAAGCAAACAACTCTCAGGCAGAATCCGGAGCATCCAGGTCAGGCGTGCGGTGGCATGGAACTATGGAAGGAAGCCAAACACCCCCTAGGTCCCTTTGTCGGCCTGCATGGCTGGCATGGCTTCCTGGCAGGTGTATTCTGTGTAATCTATCTGCCGGTTCGGCTTTAGCGGCAGGTGGGAGGAGAGGAGCACGGACAAAAGAAGAGGTCGAAATAGAAATTGAAATAAGATGGAACTTTATGTCTTTCTCACGAGTAGTACTTACTGATGTTCACACATTTAAAAAGTGTTAAAACTTTAAAAGAATAATGTAATTTAATTATTTAAATGTCTTCGCACATTTCGAAAATGTTAAAGTATTTTTTATTAAAACCAGATATTATTTTCAAAAATATTTGTTGAAAGAGTGAAAATTGGAAACATGAAAAGAACAGAACAACATAATTAAGACAAAAAATAAAAAAGGGAAATTATAAAAGAGAATCAATATGTAAAATGGAAGACTTAATGAAAAGGAAAAGGGAGATAAAAGAAAATTAGTAAAAAAGGAAAACGGAAAACCGGAGCAAAATTCAGAAATAGACCAAAGACCGAACGACACAACCAACACTAACAAAACAGAGAAAACGCCGACAAGCTGCTCGTCAGTGCCTGCAGCGCTGCTTTGCGTCGATGGCGCTCACCTGCCTGCTTCTTGGGCCGGCCCAAAAAGTTCCTGGCTCGCTATTCACTAGTTGTGGTTGACCGGTCAAGTGTTGACTTATTAAAAGAGGCAAAAATCAAAAAATATCACGAATTCAAAAAAGTTCATGGATTTGAAAAAGAATCGAAAATTCAAAATGTTCACGGATATAGAAAATTACGTGGGCTTAAAACTCATGGATTTGAAAAAAAATCAAGGATTTTGCGGAAAAAGTACGTGAATTTGAAATTTGTCCATTAAATTGAAAAGGTTCCATTGATTTTGAAAAAAGAAGTTCAGAGATTTGAAAAAAATCATTGATTTTGAAAGATATTGAACTTTGAGGAAAAAGTTTTGGATTTGAATTTTTTATCGAATTTGAAAAAAAAACATTAATTTGAAAAGTTCCAAATTTGAGAAAAAGCTTCAAATTTGCATAAAATCCATGCATTTTAAAAATAAGGAAAAATAAGAAGGAACAAGAAAAAAGAAAAAAAGAAATAAGAACCGTCCGAAAACCGACCAGCGAACCGGGAAAAACAGTTTGGAAGCTTCCCAAAACCACCAGGAGCTTTCACGGATTGAAGAAAGAAGAAATGGAAGAAAAGAAGTAATTTGGCACAAACGTTAAGTCCTCGTCGGTCAATGTCGTTCCCTAAGAACGAAGAGGTCTTGAAATCAAATCGCCATGCCCGTAAACTTTTTTCAAGTTTAGCAGGAAAGGAAAAGAAGGTAAATGGGCCGAGCCAACACGGAGGGGTGTGTGCGCCCGTTTGCGAATAACAAAGTAATAGGCATTGAGGGTGCCGAATAGGACTTCGCGAAAACGCCGCCCTTCCTGCGCTACAAGCTGGGCGGGCACATCCGTGCACTTGTGGGCCATTCCTCGCTATTGCCGCCAGCATTGAGCGCCATTTAACATGTTGCCTTCTGGACTTGCAAAATCAATATCTCGCTTATAATGAGTAGATCTGCAGTCTCGCTTGAAGCTTTTCCCCCGATCTGTAGCGACTGGGCAGGCCCATTTTCTTCTCTGCGTCGAGGGAGCGAAGTGACTTCTCCTGGTTGAGGTTTGATCCCTTTTTTAGTTCTTCTTTTGGTTTTATATGTTTCTTCGTTCGTTTTCTAGGTTTTTCTAGTTTTCTTTCTTTCTTTCACAGTTTCAATGGTTTTCTTTTCTTTCATTTTTCTTCCTTTTTCTCTTTGTATATGTCGGTTTCACTGTTGTTTTTCAAATTTCTTTGTTTCTTTCTTGGTTTTCATCAGCTTTTTTGTTTTTCTTCATTTCTTTCTCAGATTTCTCGGTTTTCCTTCTCTTGCATTGATTTTTGTTTTTATTGGTTCGTTTGGTTTTCTTTGTTTCTTCACCCTTTTTATCGATTTATGTTTTATTAAACACATGCCAAAATTTTCTCATACGCATTCAAAAAATTTCGCATACATTAGAAACATTTTTTATTTACACGTTAACATTTTGAAATATATTTTTTAAAGGTATACATTCTTTATCTACGCATACCAATAGAAACTGAACATTTGCCTAAAAGAAAGAAAAAGAAAAAAGGAACTGAACATTGTGCTTGCTGTTGAGAAGCATTGTTGATGGTGTTTCCTTTGAATATGCTTAGTGGGGTGTTATGAAAGGCCACATATTCCATGCACAAAGCAGTATGAGTTGTGTGTTTGCATTTATAACTATACTGCTTACGAGAATTTCCCTTCTCTCGTTCCATGCTGAATACATTTTGGGATGATAAAGTAGGAACTTAGGTATGTGATGCTCAATTTTGTAGATGCATTTGCTTATATATAAGTCAGATGCTCATAAACATTGACATGCCTATCCATTCATAAAGTTCGCAAGGCAACCCTGCAGCAAAGACCATACTCATATCCATTTCTTGATAAATTCTTCTAGTTCCAGAATCCAGTTTGGGAGTACTCTACGATTGGTTTATTTGGTCACATCGAGAATGTATGCACATGTATGCTACCTTCATGTTGGTATATAGGGAGCTTTAAGTAGCATGCGGTAAGAGAAGTTTCGCATTACAAATTTTTGCGTGATTTCCTTGAAGAAATCTGTATGCCGCTTTCGCACAACTTAATAAACTTCTTGTATGTACTCTAGATGTATAAAATTTGAGAATGGCACGACGCTGGATTTCAACTTTTTTATAGTATAAACTTCTTGGTTATGCTTCGAACTTAACAAACACTTGTCATCTGTCACAAAAACAAGTTGGACTTTGATGAACCTGTGCGTGCTAGCGCAATTAGTTTCCTATAAGTAGATTATGTATCTGGTTGGGCCTTGATGGATTTTGTTGGCCGAAACATTGCCCCACCAGCAGCAGAACTGATGGCGATTTGGAAGGGACTGGTGCAAGTTGGGGAGGCGTGGTCCAAAACACTGTTGTAATGGTCCCTGGCTTCATCTGCAGCACTGTAGTAGAGTGAAGCCGACCGTTGAATCAGATTTGCCGGCGAGGAGCGGCTGGCTACCATTCGTCCTGAGAATAGTTTTCCGAAGCAATCTCCTAGAAATAGCAGGTGCGCAGTTTCTGTTTAGAGGCTTGAAATTCATAGTAACACTTTGCTAGAACAGTAATAATTCAGGCTAGAGCTGGAGTGAAAGCTCACAGGCGCGGACATGTGGGCACTGCGATCTGGTGCGTGGTCCAGTCATAATTCCCCTTCAGATCTTTGCAAGAAATGAGATTTCTACTATGCCATAGCTAGCCATCTGTTAACGGGGCCACTGGAGTTGATGAGCACCAGGAGATATTTAGCGACTTGCGACCAACGGACGAATACCTCTTTGTTAATTTCCACCTTTTAACCTCACCCACACATGGGCAGGATGATTGCAGTATATTCTTCTTACCTTTGCTATTTCTGTGCTAGTTTATTTCGTCCACATCTAGTTATACTTTCGTTTGCTTAAATCTGTTGGCTGGATAGCTGAGGTTGCTGCCAGGCCACCCGATTTCGAGTCTCGACTCGGACGCATGGTGCTCGCGAAGTTTCTTCTATACAAAAATGCCAACGAGAATTAGCCCTTGGATTGGTCTCATTTTTTATTTATTTTAAAATCCGTGGGAGCCGCCCGGCCCATAACCATGTTGTCTTACACAAATTTTAATTTGAAACGGATTGTTTTACACAAATTATTTCTCTATAGTATCCATCTTACAAGCTACCCTCTCTGTAAAGAAATGTAAAAGTGTTTACCCTAATGCAGTGATTTAAACACTTGATATTTTGTACGGAGGACATTATATTTAGGAATGGAGGTAGTAAGTACTTATAGTCATAGAACCAAGAATCTTGATCACTTTCAGATTAAAAAAAAAGTACGTAAAATGTGGAATGACAGTATGCCAGCTCTGTTATGGAAAACTTTGTCAAGGGTAGGGGAGCAAGAGAAGGCGCCACTTCTTCTTTCTTTTTCTTTTTTTTTTATGGTAAAGAGAAGGCGCCACTTTGTAACTGGTAGGAGCAGGTTATTTTTGCTCGTGCGTGTTCCCCACTGCCACTGGGTGTGTGTGTGGTTGCGTGCATGTGCCCATTATTGGGCCTTCCTCTAGCACGCACGCAGGTGCAGCTCCCCCAGTCTCAACCGGCGCCTAGAATAATTGGATGGTCCTACATTTTCCGTTGCGAAATTGTAGGTAGTGCCTCTGAACACGTGACACATCCGTGTCGTGCGCGGTCTTGCAAGGCATACCGGCCATGTCTCTTTCCACGGGAGCGGATACGTACTCAAAATGCCGAGTTACACGTCGACGACACTCTACTTCTGGTAATACATACTACGTGTTGAACGGTTGCAGTTGGAGCTGGAAGAGCGGTCGGCCCCCAACGGTGATGCAGGGCTGGCCTGGCTACCTGCTGCTGATTCCAACGAGTCAGTGGTGGCGGTCGGTCGCCAACGGTGATGCAACGCCGGCCGGTCGGCAGCTGCTCGTCAGCCGGTCTGCAGCCCGGCCCGGTTGGTCTGCTGTGACGGAGCTTATTAGCCCCGCGGGCCAGCGCAGTGTGGCGATAACGATGCCCCTCCGGCTGTGGCTGGGGCATCCCGTCCCATGACGTCGCCTCAACGAGATCAGTTGTTGCCGGGTTCCTATCTAACTCAACTCAGCAGCTCATCTTGACCAGTCTATGGCTTCCCAGCAGCAGCTTAGAGCAACTCTAACGGGATGATTCATTTCGTCCGCGGGCTTTCGTTTGGATCGACGTGAACACAAAAGTCGGCCCAACGCGTCAATCCAAACGGACGCGTGTCCGCTTTTCGTCCGCTATGACCCATTTTCGTTTTTTTTGAGCCGGATTTACGTCGGCGCGGACATGATATGGACGCGCTCGCCTTCTCCCCCTATCCCGATGGTCGGTGGCACATTGACCATCCTCTCCCATTCCAACAAGCCCTCGTCAGCCTCCTTCATCGCCACCGCCGCCGCCCACACCGACCATTTATCCCATGGCTCTGCCAGCTACCTGCGTCACAACATCTCCGCTGCTACGTCGCCACCTCCCACGTCGCCCGCCACCGTCGTCTTGCCTTCAGGAAACGAAAGCTAACTACCCCCGCTCCCACCGACACAGCCGTGACCGCGACCAAGAAGCTTCCTCGCCGCCCCGTCCAAATCCTCACCAGCACGCTCGTTGGACGTAGGCATGCTCATCGGACGCCGCCAGGGCAGATAGCTGGTCCGAGGACGATGCGAGTCCCTTCGCCGGCCGTCTCCTTCGTCGACGCCTGCAAACTGTTCGACAGTTTGCCAAGATACAAAATGGACTCCGCCGACGAGTTTTTTTCCACAGTTTTCTTTGCAACTCTGACGATTCCTCGTCCGATGATGAGGAGGAGAACTTGGCTGCCGTGTTGGTCCATCACCACCTCAATAGCCAGCGCCCGTCGTTCCGTGGCACCTTCCGGCGATGAATCGCAACCGAGAGAGTGGACATTTCCTTCTTTGGAAGGACTACTTTGACACAACAAACCCGTTGTTCAAACATTAGAAATTCCGCCGCCGTTTTCGTATGAGTAGGCATCTTTTCAACCGTATTAGAGAGGGAGTGGCCGACTATGATGACTATTTCGAGTGCAAAGAGGATGTCGTTGAAAAAATTTGTTTCTCCTCTTATAAAAAATGTACTGCCGCCATCTGAATGCTTGCATACGGAGTGCCCAGTGAACACTTTGATGAGTACGTCCGTATGAGCGAGTCTACATGCCTAGACTCCCTGTATAAGTTCTGCAAGGCTGTTATTGCTGTGTTTGGCCCTGAGTATTTGAGAGAGCCGACTCCTGAAGATACAACCCGTTTGTTGGCGATGAATGCCAACAGGGGCTTCCCAGGGATGCTTGGCAGTATAGATTACATGCACTGGTAGTGGAAGAACTACCCTTCTGCTTGACAAGGGCAGTATAAGGGCCATGTCAGGGCATGCACTGTCATACTTGAGGCCGTTGCATCTCCATATTCTGGATCTGGCACTCTTTCTTTGGCATGGCTGGATCACACAATGATATCAACGTGCTTCAGCGCTCGCCGGTGTTTGTTAGGCTTGCCGAAGACAACAGCCCACCGGTGAACTTTACTACCAACGGCCACAACTACGACAAAGGGTACTACCTGGATGACAGTATCTATCCTCAGTGGACCACTATTGTGAAGACAATCCCCAACCCTGTCGGAGAGAAGAGGAAAAGATTTACACAAAAGCAAGAGAGTGCTAGGAAGGACGTCGAGCGTGCCTTTGGTGTTTTGCAATCTCGATGGGGCATCGTTCGGTATCCTGGTAATACTTGGAGCACGCAGAAACTATCGGAGGTGATGACTGCTTGTGTGATCATGCACAATATGATTGTAGAAGATGAGCGCCCGGAACATTTGTACGATCAAGTGTTTCAGTTTCAGGGTGAGAATGTTGTGCCTGAGCATGAAGGAACGGCAACGTTTGAACAGTTCATCCAATTTCATCGTGACATGCGTGATTAGAAAATCCATATGCGACCATAAAATAATTTGGTTGAGCATATATGGGCTTATGTTGGCAATCAATAGATATATCTTTTTTTATTCGACTTGCAAAACCATGTGAGACATTTTTTCTTTTATTCGGCTTGTAAAACTGTGTTATTTTATTCCGTTGAAACTATGTTATTTATTTGGTTCTGGACTGTATGTATGAATGCAAAAGTTGTATGTGAAGACAATGCAAAAAATGAGGTATTTATTGGAAAAAGGACGGCGAGCCGGTCAAACCGGCACATATGGATCGGCGTGTTGGACCGCGGATCTAAACCGACAAAAAAGAAAAGGAAAAAACGCGCGTTAGAGTTGCTCTTGCATGCACTGAGCAAAACTAGCATCGCCCAATTCAAGGCATTTCTCGTGGGTCTCCTGCTGCCATGGCTGCACGCACGAGAGCATCCAGGATTTGTGATGGTGGGGGTTAAACTACTCTCGGCCCCCTGCCGGGAAACTGCACCTGCCGCGCCCGGTCATTACGTTCGCCAACAATTCCGTCTGCCACCACCGTTGCCTACGGTGGTCGGTTCGGGAGCGCATTTGTTTACTGCCCTTGGCATCGATGTGGTCAAGTGCCAATTAGTACGCCAGAAACCATGCTGAGCTTTCGCTCGCTCGCGCGCGCGCTCCGAGTGCGGGGTTAGCTCGACCTACTTAACTTAGGGCCGATGATCATCCTCCTCCTACCAGTAGGCTCTTTCTACCGAATCTAGCGATGGATGCTCGCGCCTTTCCCTTCACTTTGGAAAACGGAGCGAGTGGCCACCCCCACCCTTTTTTATACGCGAGAGCGTGCCCAGCTGAAGTAGACCGGCCAAAAGATCAGCGATTGTGCGCCAAAAGCATTGCCGCAGCTTCTTTAAGCAGACGAACAAGCTACTACTACCACTCCTGGTAGTGCATATATGAACATGCTCGTCGAATTTTGGTAACGCCGGCTGATAAGTGGCCCCGAACCAACGGATCCCAGTGATCCTGAGTGTACTTGTGTGCAGTGAGTGGTGCACGCTGACGCGGAGTCTTAATATGCTGCTAACTCGTGTGTTTAATTTT
Organism: Triticum dicoccoides; assembly: GCF_002162155.2. Lineage (NCBI taxonomy): Eukaryota > Viridiplantae > Streptophyta > Magnoliopsida > Poales > Poaceae > Triticum > Triticum dicoccoides. The sequence continues at coordinate 488,128,584 of NC_041380.1, forward strand.
ATTTAATCTAGTAATTTTTTCAAAGGAACCGGTTGGAATTCTGATCGCCGCCGGTGCATCTTTTCGCTGCTTTCGCAGAATCGGGGGCAGCAAATCTCTCTCCGTGGGTGCGGGTGGTCCGGGCGCGGGAAAGGAGGACGGAATCTCGAATCGCCGGGCGCAGGCACGCAGACGCAGCGGCCCTCTCCGCCTCCAGTCCGGTAGCCCCCCGGCGGCTCAATCATACGCCCAGTTGCAGCGCGCGCCCCAGGAATCGGAATACCGGTGCGCGCAAAAGGGGCCCCCGGAGAGGGACGCCGACACACGATGCGGCCGGCCCCTCCCCCTCGACCTTCCTTCCGGAAAGGCGAAAGCGGCCGGGCGTGGAACTGTCGATGCGGCCACGGACGCCAGCTCCGGCCAATGGCGGCCCGGCAACGCCGAGCACACTCACCGCCACTCCGGTGCTCCGCCGTATTGTATGCTCCCCAGGGACAGAGGAAAAGGGGGGAGGAGGCGGGCAAAGCCAAAGCAAAGCAAAGGCCGCGCCCACCTTGCTTGCGTCGGATTGCATGCATCTTCCCGCCGCCCACTTGCGCTGCAAGTTGCACTCTTGTGTGGCAACTGTCCTACTAGAGTGATTCCATGGGCCGGAGCCGATGCTCGCTATAGCTAGCTAGCTAGGCTGCACTGTACCGTGCCACGGTGGTGGTGCTGTAATGAGCATCGCGACAGTGACGGTGTAGTATAGGGCCAGATATATTCATATTTTCACGTTTCGAAAAATTCTGCAAAAATTACAGATACACATGGAGGCATGGTGTAAATGCGTGTGGATTTTCAAGACGGAATACGCTGAAATGAGGGCTGTGCAAAAGGAAAAACAAATCTGGGGCTTTTCAGCACATGGTACTATTCACCCTCAAAGCCCATGAATTTGTCTTTTTTTTTTGTACATATCACATTTCAAGATATTTCATCCTGAACTTTTAAGCACATATACATTTCATAATTGTATATTTGCATATATTTTCCAGACTTTTTCTAAACAAGGAAGTTTGAATATTGCATTGTTGAAAAATAAAGGGCTCCACGGAGCCCCGTCACTAACACGCCCCGCTCATTAGTTTTGTGGTATGCGAGCTACATAAAACCGGCTCCCGTAGAAAGAAGACATCGGACGACCATTAGAAGTAGAGAGGGGCTAAATACTAATAATGGCTGATGCGACGGGAGTGGCATATTATATTTGCTAGAGCCGAGTCAAAAGCAACAAAACCAATGAAACAAGCAACTAATCCCACATTAGAAGTCAACATTGCTTGTAAATCTTAGTGACGAAGCCAGGAACCATGAAGGGGGCAATTTTTCCAGGAATTAGAAGGGTATCTTTGCACAGTTTACCTCAGGGAGGGGGAGGGGGGCATTGGCCCCCTGGCCCCGTCTCTGGTAAATCTCTTATATGTATGTATGGATGTCTACAACAAAAGTTGATGTAGATGCCGAGGTGTCAACCTTCTTTTCGATGAAGCGGGGGCTTACTTGTGCTCCTCCTTCGTCCAGGGCATGCTTTTCTTGTGCTCTTGGTACGAGCGCGTCTGCCGTTGCTGCCCATCATGTAGCAGGAGCGCTTGACCGCCAGGTCGCATAAGTTGATGTAGATGTCAGGGCTCGTTACTGGTAAATCTCTAATATGTATGGCCATGTGCATAAGTTGATGCAGATGCCGGGGTTCCAACCTCCTTTTCGAAAGAAAAAACCGTGTCTCACCATGCCCGAATGTTATCGACGCCGACTCCTACTCCACGGAGAAGAAGAGACGTACACATTCCGCGGAAAAGAAGAAGAAACGTAGACAGGAGAGCTTGGTCGGGTGAGAACATTCTTGCTCTTGTGCATCGCCGATGACGAGGAGATGCCGCGGCCACTGAAATGAAGCGCCGGAAGGGCGTGCGTGCGCCACCGGCAGGCCTTTCCAAGTGGATCCGCGGGAATGTCTGCTCCTGTGCGAAAACGAAATGGATCCGATCCGGATTCCGAGCAACTTTTTGCGTTCCTTGCGATGATCGGTGCGTCTCCGTGGACTTCCGGCACGGAGGAGGACGAAGCGATCTCCGCTCTGTTGCGCCCTGCTGCTGCTCCTGGCCCCCTTTGGGTTGGGTGGCTCACGCACCGCGCGCCAGCCACACCACCGTCAGCATCGGTCGCAACCTCCGTCTCCGCCAAGCTAAACCGGCGGCAACGAGCCCTTCTCCTCCTCCGATTGGCCGAGGAGGAATCACTTGTCGAGGCCCGAGCACGGGCGTTGTTTAGTCCCGATCTCTGACACGACCAAGTCTTAAACAAACTCCCATTTTGTGTAGTGGACTAGTGGCACGATGGAATGCTTCCAACTTGAAATTTCCAGCCGGAGAGGAGCCAATAAACATGGAGAGTCGTAGTACGATATTGATCCGCCTCAGGCCTCGCTCCCTCAAAAACGACAGGGAACAGCACAAGAAAACCACGGTAATCATAATCATAATCGGCATCGAGTTCATCATTGTTAATTGATATAGCAGGGGTCAATGAGAGGGTGACCAATGCTAACACACCCAAATCGAAAGATCAACACCATACGGTATGCTGCTGCTACCCAAATACGTACTCTACTGCATGCATGACACTAATAACGGACCAAATACATCAAAAGTACAGTAAATAAAAAAAGAAAAACTCGGCACTACAGTACTCCTGTGCTAGTGTGCTTCCCATGGCTCGGGAGTAGCAAATAATAGAGAGGAATATTGCTAATTATTTCACCGTGGTCGTGGTGTTATGTACACGGAGGCCAAACGCGGAAGAAATGCCGTCTCCATCCTGCTCTCATGCTCCCTCTCCGTCCGTCCGTCCGTCCGTCCGTCCAGTGTGCTCCTGCGTGGATGATCTCTGCTGGCTGGCTGGGACCAAGAGCACGTGCGACGCTGGGTGGCTCTCCTTCCTCGTGCACGCCCGAGGACGACGCAGCTTTCTCCGACGGCGGCTGGGCTGCGGCTGCTCCAAGGAACAGTGGTCAACCGAGAGGCTGGAGCTGGCCGCATTGATGCATCTGCATCAGAGCAGAGTCGCCGTGGTAGCCGTTATTGCTGGCCTCCAGCTTCACGCTGCCGTAGAGGTGGGCCGGCATGAAGTGGTGGTGCCCGCCCAGAGGCGGCGGCGGCTTGCTGTCGGCGAGCGCGCCGAACTGCTCCGGGGCGGAGGAGGTGGCGGTGAGCGCGGAGGGCGGCGAGGGCGAGGGGTTGGTGTTGCTGGCGTGGTCGTCGTCGGGAATGTTGACGGTGGTGATGTCGTGGATGCTGGAGCGGCGCTTGTCCTTGCCGCCGGAGTTGAGCCGGATGAAGTACTTCTGCGCGTGGCTGGCCACCTGCGTCGGCGTCCGGCTCGTCACGTAGTTGCGCGAGATGTTCCGCCAGTCCCCGCGCCCGTACTTCTTCAGGCCCATCAAGAAGAGCCTGCGGTGAACAGAACGAGATTCAAGGCTGTGTGGTGTACATGTGTGGGTGTGGGTTAGGCAATCGAGATTCAGGGCTTACTTGTGCTCCTCCTCCGTCCAGGGCACGCCCTTCTTGCGCTCCTGGTCCGCGCCGCGCCCGCGCTTGCCGTTGCCGCCCGCCGCCATGTAGCAGGAGCGCTTGAACGCCAGGTCGCCGCCGCCGTCCCAGTCGAGGGTGAACCCGGAGGCCGGGGCGTTGGCGTTGTAGTGGGGGAAGGGGACGAGGCCGGCCTCGATGAAGCAGACGTCGTTCTCGAGGTCGTCGTACTGCCGCATGACGTCGGCCACCGTCTTGCCGGGCAGCAGCGCCGCCACCCGCTCCCACCGGTCCGGCGCGTCCCCGTCGACCCGCGCGAGCGCCTCCTCGAACTGCTTGTTCTCCGCCGGCGACCACGCCCCGCCGCCGACGCCGCCGGTGCCCCGCTGGTCCTGCAGGAACCAGCCGCCCGCTTGGCCGGCGAAGTAGGGCGCCGGCGGCACCGGCAGCACCTCCATCCACGACTCCTGCTTCATCATCTCCCTCTCTCTCTCTCTCTCTCTCTCTCTCTC
>NC_041380.1:488133036-488158272 GCF_002162155.2 Triticum dicoccoides
GCCCACCGTTGTCAGGCAAACCCACGGGAGGAGCGGAGGAGAAGAGAAGAGAAGAGAGGGGGAGTGGCAGTGGCAGGGGAGGCGGTATTTATGCGGTGGCGGCGGTATCGATCCGGGGCCGGCAGATGCCGAAGTGGGTCGAGGGAGGCAGAGAGGAGATGATTCGGCCTCCACCGCGGGAGGGGAGGGGAGGGGGGCGCGCTTAAAGAAGGAAGAGGCTCGGTGATTGGGCCTTGGTGGAGTTTGCGGTCTCTCGACCAAACAAAAGCCTCCTGATCTCCCACCCCCCCTCGCCCCTCGCTTTCTGTGTCCGCAACCGCGAGCGAGCGAGCTTCGGGGAGAGGGAGAGACAGAGGGCGCAGAGAGAGGCAGAGAGGAGGAGGAGGCGGGTGCTTCGGCCGCGTGCGTGCGCGTGCTGTGCTGTGCTGTGCGGGTGCAGGCGACGTCGCCTTTCTTTATTGGCCGTTGCTTGCCGCTTTTCCCAAGGCTGGCGCTGGAGCTGGAGCTCGACTCGTCTCGTCCTAGCGGTAGCAGCGGCATTTATTATTCCGCGCTCCGCTTGTCCGGAAACGCACTTTCTTCCATTTAGGGTAGGTTCACGCCCCTCGTTTCTGTGGCGCTCATTTTTTTTGCCACGGTGAGAAACCGTTTCCCTCCCTCCCAGTAACAATTCCTCGTGTTTTCCACACATCCTCCCTTCCTCTCTCGTTTCATCACTCTTTTCTTCTTCCTGGTGGCGCCTTCCACTGTTGCTGGTTTTGTACCGTGTTGGTATTCATGTGGACCGTGGGTGAGAAACTCATTACGTTGATTTTTTTAACACGGTACAGACGCAAGCACTCATGTACACGCGTATACACTCATCCCTATAAACGCACACACGCACACCCTATCTATACGAGCGCTTTCGAAAGACTGAGCCAGCATATCACTTTGAAACGTACACAGTAGTCGATTGAAACGTATCCCCCCACTGAATGCGCATCGCCGAAAATTCTGAAATAAATTCAAAAATAAATACAAGTATCATGATTTGAATTCTAAGGAACTTGAGATATCACGGTCTCTTTAGCCATCTAATTATAGGTTGGTCCGCCACATTGACCATCTTTGTTGATATCCGAATTCGCTCGTCAGCGCCACGTATGCTCTGGGATCTTTGTAGCCCATAATAAACGTGATAACCAAGCGTGGATCGTTTTGGTTCGAACATCGGAATCACGTTCCGATTTAAAAAATTGGCGTTGCTGTCTCCAATCAAGGCAACGTGGCTCACCCTTGATTAGGTAGCTAAACCTGTCACTGTATATCGCGTCAATTTCATTTTAGGCAGATCCAAGCGAGAGCTTCTATAAAAGCTATATATACTTTGAACCCGCAAAAGGAAAAACAATATACTTTGTCTTTAAGCTGAAGTATTTGCTACGTTTAGTTTTTGTCCCAACCTTCAAAACCAAACACGATTGCTGACCCTTCAAAATTGATATTGTGTTACCTCTGCCAAAATACAACAGTGGACATGGATGCACATGACCGATTTGAGAAAAAGAAAAGTCAAATGTTTCTGAATTTTTCTGGAAACAAACATGATCTGGCGTTATGCGTGTGTGCAAAGTATTACAACGGCTGCGAACAAGGCTCTGTAGAAGCCATCCCCCTTCCTCTCTCTCGCGACCGTATCGTCCCCCGCGGGCGGCCGGCCGCGCACCTTTCTCTCCTGTCTTCAGCCCCTCTCTCCCCCTCATCCCCGCCGTCGTCGCTGGCGCCCGCGGTCGGCCTGGCCCTGGGGTCGCTGGTGGCGGCAGCCCTCCTGCACTTCCCCTCCTGGTGGCTCCGGCGCGGGGCAGAGTTGCACCGGGGGGTGCTCCTAGGCGGCGGCGGCCCAGCTCGCGGCGGAGTTCCTTGTCGCAGAGCGGGCGGGCGGCTGGGCGGCGGCGCCGTCGTTGGCGGCGGGGTGGCGCTGTGGCTCGTCCTGGGGGCGGCGCTCGGCCCAGATCTAGACCCTACGGGGCCCATCTGGACCTGGGCGGGCTGGCGGCGGGGCTGGTTGGCGGCGTGATTCCCGGGATGCAGGGGAGCAGCGTTGCGTGAAGGGGGCTGGTGGCTCCGACGCCAGCTTGCTGCAGCACGGCCGACGGGGCTTAGCGGGCCCGTTTCGGGTCTGGCCGGGCCAGGGGTGGCCTGGCATGCCCCGCTACCATGCCCGGTCGGCTACCGCGATAGTGCCGGAGGCACGTCTTCTCGCACGACGGCGGTGGAGGTGGTTCCCTTCCGCTCGGCCTTGGTGCTGCTGCTCTCGTCGCGTGGCGCTTCTCTCCGGTCTTCTCGGTCTCGTGGTGGTGCTCGTAGTGAGACGGCGTGGGCGGCGGCGCAACCGCAGTGGCGCATTGGGTGGTTATTTGGTTTGTTGGCTCCGGATGGGCGGTGGTGTTTGGTGTGCGGGAGAAATCCTTGCCGGTTCGTCCCGCACCGATGCCGTGACACCGGCGGGTGCCATCATTCCTTCTTAAAGGGCATCGGTGGTAGCCATCCCCTACTTTCCTCCGCATACCGGGGGAAACTCTAGAACTTGTCCGGGCAGCAGCGTCGTCGGCGTCACATACCTTCTTGGAGGTGCTGCTTGGTATGCGGCACTCGGAGCCTTGGGCTGTGGTGGGGTGTTTTCGGAGGGCGCAGCGGTGGCGGGCCCTTCTGCGCTTTGTCGAGCTGCCATTGTTGGCATTATGTTTCTTCTTCTTTTTTGTCTTTGGGCTTGTTGTGCTGCTCGCCCCAGCTTTAGATGTATCTATGTTGGCTGGTTGCTTTGGAATACAAAGCGGGGGAAACCCTTTTTCGGTAAAGTATCACAATAAACTGATAACGATATAATATAAAGGTTACTATTTACACTTTTTGTACATGCTATTTTGTCTTTTTTGCCAGAATTTCCACATGATGCATTTTGTCGCGAAACTTTTGTTTAGACGTGGAACTATTTGTTTTGTAAAACTATTTGCAATATTGGGTTATTTGCACAGTCATAGGGCCTCCAGTCGGACGAGATGCAGCCGCGCATTGGGTGCACGACCGGCACATCGAGGAAAACCTTCGGACGCCGCCTCATTTCCGTATCCAAACGGATACAATTCGAACAAAACCGACATTTGTTTGGGGTTGTGCATTGGAGTTGGCCTAAATCATGTTTGCTATTAAAAATTCCAAAATATTTGATTTTTTCAACAACAACAAAAACATCATCATCAATAACAACAAAGCCTTTAGTTCTAAACCCATCAGATCTCGCGACCAACTCATGTTCTGTCACATGGATAGCATGCTTCCACGCAATCCTGTCCAGGGGAGTTCTTTAGTGATATTCCAGTCCTTCAAATCTGTCTTTAGGGACTCCTTGCATGTGAAGTTTGGTATGCTCCGACCTCTCTTGACATTATCAGCACGCTTAAGCCGTTCACTATGCACTAGAGCTTCTGGAGAACTGCGTTGAATACGCCCAAGACATCTCACAACATGTTGGACAAACTTCTTTACAATATGTGCTACCCAACTCTATCCCCTATATCATCAATTCAGATCTGATCCCTCCTTGTGGCCACCCATCCATCTCAACATGTGCATTTCCACTACACCAATTGTTGAACTTGTTGCCTTTTAGTCAGCGAAAACTCAACACCATACAACATTGTGGGTCAAATCGTCGTCCTATAGAACCTGCCTGTTAGCTTTTGTGGCACTATCTTGTCACAAAGAATCCCAGAAACTCGATGCCACTTCATCCATCTGACTTTGATTCGATGGCTCACATGTTCATCGATATCACCATCTTTCTGCAGCATTGACCCAAAATATCGAAAAGTGTCCTTCTGAGGTACCACATGCCCATCAAATCTCACCTCCTCCTCCTCCTCATGCCCAGTAGTACCAAAACCGCACCTCATGCACTAGGTTTTAGTTCTACTAAGCTTAAAACCTTTTGACTCAAAGGTTTGTCTCCATAGCACTAACTTTGTATTGACCCATGTCTCACTATCATTAACTATCACCACAACATTCGCAAAGAGCATACACCATGGGACATCTGTAGGGTTTCGTAGTAATTTCAAAAAATTTCCTACGCGCACACAGGATCATGTGATGCATAGCAACGAGAGGAGAGTGTTGTCTACGTACCCAACGCAGACCGACTGCGGAAGCGATGACACGACGTAGAGGAAGTAGTCGTACGTCTTCACGATCCAACCGATCAAGCACCGAATCTACGGCACCTCCGAGTTCGAGCACACGTTCAGCTCGATGACGATCCCCGGACTCCGATCCAGCAAAGTGTCGGGGAAGAGTTTCGTCAGCACGACGGCGTGGTGACGATCTTGATGAACTACAGCAGCAGGGCTTCGGCTAAACTCCGCTACAGTATTATCGAGGAATATGGTGGCAGGGGGCACCGCACACGGCTAAGGAATCGATCACGTGGATCAACTTGTGTCAACTTGTGTGTTTAGAGGTGCCCCTGCCTCCGTATATAAAGGAGCCAAGGGGGGAGGAGGCGCCGGCCAGGAGGAGGTGGCGCAGGAGGAGTCCTACTCCTACCGGGAGTAGGACTCCCCCCTCAATCCTATTCCAACTAGGATTCCCAAGGGGGAAAGAGGGAGAGGGGTGGCCGGCCACCTCTCCTAGTCCTACTAGGACTAGGGGAAGGGGGGAGGCGCGCAGCCCCCTTGGGCTGCCCCTTTCTCCTTTCCACTAAGGCCCATGATGGCCCATATGGCTCCCGGGGGGTTCCGGTAACCTCCCGGTAACCCGGTAAAATCCCGATTTCACCCGGAACACTTCCGATGTCCAAACATAGACTTCCAATATATCAATCTTTATGTCTCGACCATTTCGAGACTCCTCGTCATGTCCGTGATCACATCCGGGACTCCGAACAACCTTCGGTACATCAAAATGCATAAACTCATAATATAACTGTCATCGTAACCTTAAGCGTGCGGACCCTACGGGTTCGAGAATAATGTAGACATGACCGAGACACGTCTCCGGTCAATAACCAATAGCGGGACCTGGATGCCCATATTGGCTCCTACATATTCTACGAAGATCTTTATCGGTCAGACCGCATAACAACATACGTTGTTCCCTTTGTCATCGGTATGTTACTTGCCCGAGATTCGATCGTCGGTATCCAATACCTAGTTCAATCTCGTCACCGGCAAGTCTCTTTACTCGTTCCGTAATACATCATCTCACAACTAACATATTAGTTGTAATGCTTGCAAGGCTTATGTGATGTGTATTACCGAGAGGGCCCAGAGATACCTCTCCGACAATCGGAGTGACAAATCCTAATCTCGAAATACGCCAACCCAACATCGACCATTGGAGACACCTGTAGTACTCCTTTATAATCACCCAGTTACGTTGTGACGTTTGGTAGTACCCAAAGTGTTCCTCCGGTAAACGGGAGTTGCATAATCGCATAGTCATAGGAACATGTATAAGTCATGAAGAAAGCAATAGCAACATACTAAACGATCGGGTGCTAAGCTAATGGAATGGGTCATGTCAATCAGATCATTCTACTAATGATGTGACCTCGTTAATCAAATAACAACTCATTGTTCATGGTTAGGAAACATAACCATCTTTGATTAACGAGCTAGTCAAGTAGAGGCATACTAGTGACACTCTGTTTGTCTATGTATTCACACATGTATTATGTTTCCGGTAAATACAATTCTAGCATGAATAATAAACATTTATCATGATTATAAGGAAATAAATAATAACTTTATTATTGCCTCTAGGGCATATTTCCTTCAGTCTCCCACTTGCACTAGAGTCAAATCTAGATTACACTGTAATGAATCTAACACCCATGGAGCTTTGGTGCTGATCATGTTTTGCTCGTGGAAGAGGCTTACTCAACGGGTCTGCAACATTCAGATCCGTATGTATCTTGCAAATCTCTATGTCTCCCACCTGGACTAGATCCCGGATGGAGTTGAAGCGTCTCTTGATGTGTTTGGTCCTTTTGTGAAATCTGGATTCCTTTGCCAAGGCAATTGCACCAGTATTGTCACAAAAGATTTTCATTGGACCCGATGCACTAGGTATGACACCTAGATCGGATATGAACTCCTTCATCCAGACTCCTTCATTTGCTGCTTCCGAAGCAGCTATGTATTCCGCTTCACATGTAGATCCCGCTACGACGCTTTGTTTAGAACTGCACCAACTGACAGCTCCACCGTTTAATGTAAACACGTATCCGGTTTGCGATTTAGAATCGTCCGGATCAGTGTCAAAGCTTGCATCAACGTAACCTTTTACGATGAGCTCTTTGTCACTTCCATATATGAGAAACATATCCTTAGTCCTTTTCAGGTATTTCAGGATGTTCTTGACCGCTGTCCAGTGATCCATTCCTGGATTACTTTGGTACCTCCCTGCTAAACTTATAGCAAGGCACACATCAGGTCTGGTACACAGCATTGCATACATGATAGAGCCTATGGCTGATGCATAGGGAACATCTTTCATATTCTCTCTATCTTCTGCAGTGGTCAGGCATTGAGTCTTACTCAATTTCACACCTTGTAACACAGGCAAGAACCCTTTCTTCGCTTGATCCATTTTGAACTTCTTCAAAATTTTGTCAAGGTATGTGCTTTGTGAAAGTCCAATTAAGCGTCTTGATCTATCTCTATAGATCTTAATGCCTAATATGTAAGCAGCTTCACCGAGGTCTTTCATTGAAAAACTTTTATTCAAGTATCCCTTTATGCTATCCAGAAATTCTATATCATTTCCAATCAGTAATATGTCATCCACATATAATATCAGAAATGCTACAGAGCTCCCACTCACTTTCTTGTAAATACAGGCTTCTCCGAAAGTCTGTATAAAACCAAATGCTTTCATCACACTATCAAAACGTTTATTCCAACTCCGAGAGGCTTGCACCAGTCCATAAATGGATCGCTGGAGCTTGCACACTTTGTTAGCTCCCTTTGGATCGACAAAACCTTCTGGTTGCATCATATACAACTCTTCTTCCAGAAATCCATTCAGGAATGCAGTTTTGACATCCATTTGCCAAATTTCATAATCAGAAAATGCGGCAATTGCTAACATGATTCGGACGGACTTAAGCATCGCTACGGGTGAGAAGGTCTCATCATAGTCAACTCCTTGAACTTGCCGAAAACCTTTTGCGACAAGTCGAGCTTTGTAGACAGTAACATTACCATCAGCGTCAGTCTTCTTCTTAAAAATCCATTTATTCTCAATTGCTTGCCGATCATCGGGCAAGTCAACCAAAGTCCATACTTTGTTCTCATACATGGATCCCATCTCAGATTTCATGGCTTCAAGCCACTTTACGGAATCTGGGCTCACCATCGCTTCTTCATAGTTCGTAGGTTCATCATGATCTAGTAGCATGACCTCCAGAACAGGATTACTGTACCACTCTGGTGCGGATCTTACTCTGGTTGATCTACGCGGTTCAGTAGTATCTTGATCTGAAGTTTCATGATCATTATCATTGGCTTCCTCACTAACTGGTGTAGGTGTCACTGAAACAGTTTTCTGTGATGAACTACTTTCCAGTAGGGGAGCAGGTACAGTTACCTCGTCAAGTTCTACTTTCCTCCCACTCACTTCTTTTGAGAGAAACTCCTTCTCTAGAAATGATCCATTCTTAGCAACGAATGTTTTGCCTTCGGATCTGTGATAGAAGGTGTACCCAACAGTTTCCTTTGGGTATCCTATGAAGACACATTTCTCCGATTTGGGTTCGAGCTTATCAGGTTGAAGCTTTTTCACATAAGCATCGCAGCCCCAAACTTTAAGAAACGACAACTTTGGTTTCTTGCCAAACCACAGTTCATAAGGCGTCGTCTCAACGGATTTTGATGGTGCCCTATTTAACGTGAATGCGGCCGTCTCTAAAGCATATCCCAAAATGATAGCGGTAAATCAGTAAGAGACATCATAGATCGCACCATATCTAGTAAAGTACGATTACGACGTTCGGACACACCATTACGCTGTGGTGTTCCGGGTGGCGTGAGTTGCGAAACTATTCCACAGTTTTTCAAATGTACACCAAACTCGTAACTCAAATATTCTCCTCCACGATCAGATCGTAGAAACTTTATTTTCTTGTTACGATGATTTTCAACTTCACTCTGAAATTCTTTGAACTTTTCAAATGTTTCAGACTTATGTTTCATTAAGTAAATATACCCATATCTGCTTAAATCATCTGTGAAGGTGAGAAAATAACGATATCCGCCACGAGCCTCAATATTCATCGGGCCACAGACATCGGTATGTATGATTTCCAACAAATCTGTTGCTCTCTCCATAGTACCGGAGAACGGTGTTTTAGTCATCTTGCCCAAGAGGCACGGTTCGCAAGTACCAAGTGATTCATAATCAAGTGGTTCCAAAAGTCCATCGGTATGGAGTTTCTTCATGCGCTTTATTCCGATATGACCTAAACGACAGTGCCACAAATAAGTTGCACTTTCATTATCAACTCTGCATCTTTTGGCTTCAACATTATGAATTTGTGTATTACTACTATCGAGATTCAATAAAAATAGACCACTCTTCAAGGGTGCATGACCATAAAAGATATTACTCATATAAATAGAACAACCATTATTCTCTGATTTAAATGAATAACCGTCTCGCATTAAACAAGATCCAGATATAATGTTCATGCTCAACGCTGGCACCAAATAACAATTACTTAGGTCTAATATTAATCCCGAAGGTAGATGTAGAGGTAGCGTGCCGACTGCGATCACATCGACTTTGGAACCGTTTCCCACGCGCATCGTCACCTCGTCCTTTGCCAGTGCCCGCTTATTCTGTAGTCCCTGTTTCAAGTTGCAAATATTAGCAACAGAACCAGTATCAAATACCCAGGTGCTACTGCGAGCTCTAGTAAGGTACACATCAATAACATGTATATCACATATACCTTTGTTCACCTTGCCATCCTTCTTATCCGCCAAATACTTGGGGCAGTTCCGCTTCCAGTGACCAGTCTGCTTGCAGTAGAAGCACTCAGTTTCAGGCTTAGGTCCAGACTTAGGTTTCTTCTCTTGAGCAGCAACTTGCTTGCCGTTCTTCTTGAAGTTTCCCTTTTTCTTCCCTTTGCCCTTTTTCTTGAAACTAGTGGTCTTGTTAACCATCAACACTTGATGCTCCTTCTTGATTTCTACCTCCGCAGCTTTCAGCATTGCGAAGAGCTCGGGAATAGTCTTGTTCATCCCTTGCATATTATAGTTCATTACGAAGCTCTTGTAGCTTGGTGGCAGTGATTGGAGAATTCTGTCGATGACGCAATCATCCGGAAGATTAACTCCCAATTGAATCAAGTGATTATTATACCCAGACATTTTGAGTATATGCTCACTGACAGAACTGTTCTCCTCCATCTTGCAGCTATAGAACTTATTGGAGACTTCATATCTCTCAATCCGGGCATTTGCTTGAAATATTAACTTCAACTCCTGGAACATCTCATATGCTCCATGACGTTCAAAACGTCGTTGAAGTCCCGATTCTAAGCCGTAAAGCATGGCACATTGAACTATCGAGTAGTCATCAGCTTTGCTCTGCCAGACGTTCATAACATCTGGCGTTGCTCCAGCAGCAGGCCTGGCACCCAGCGGTGCTTCCAGGACGTAATTCTTCTGTGCAGCAATGAGGATAATCCTCAAGTTACGGACCCAGTCCGTGTAATTGCTACCATCATCTTTCAACTTTGCTTTCTCAAGGAACGCATTAAAATTCAACGGAACAACAGCACGAGCCATCTATCTACAATCAACATAAACAAGCAAGATACTATCAGGTACTAAGTTCATGATAATATTTAAGTTCAATTAATCATATTATTTAAGAACTCCCACTTAGATAGACATCCCTCTAATCCTCTAAGTGATTACGTGATCCAAATCAACTAAACCATAACCGATCATCACGTGAGATGGAGTAGTTTTCAATGGTGAACATCGTTTATGTTGATCATATCTACTATATGATTCACGCTCGACCTTTCGGTCTCCGTGTTCCGAGGCCATATCTGCATATGCTAGGCTCGTCAAGTTTAACCTGAGTATTCTGCGTGTGCAAAAACTGGCTTGCACCCGTTGTAGATGGACGTAGAGCTTATCACACCCGATCATCACGTGGTGTCTGGGCACGACGAACTTTGGCAACGGTGCATACTCAGGGAGAACACTTCTTGATAATTTAATGAGAGATCATCTTATAATGCTACCGTCAATCAAAGCAAGATAAGATGCATAAAAAGATAAACATCACATGCAATCAATATAAGTGATATGATATGGCCATCATCATCTCGTGCTTGTGATCTCCATCTCCGAAGCACCGTCATGATCACCATCGTCACCGGCGCGACACCTTGATCTCCATCATAGCATCGTTGTCGTCTCGCCAATCTTATGCTTTCACGACTATCACTACCGTTTAGTAATAAAGTTAAGCATTACATCGCGATTGCATTGCATACAATAAAGCGACAACCATACGGCTCCTGCCAGTTGCCGATAACTTGGTTACAAAACATGATCATCTCATACAATAAAATTCAGCATCATGCCTTGACCATATCACATCACAACATGCCCTGCAAAAACAAGTTAGACGTCCTCTACTTTGTTGTTGCAATTTTTTACGTGGCTGCTACGGGCTTAAGTAAGAACCAATCTCACCTACGCATCAAAACCACAACGATAGTTTGTCAAATAGACTCCGTTTTAACCTTCGCAAGGACCGGGCGTAGCCATACTTGGTTCAACTAAAGTTGGAGAGACAGTCGCCCGCAAGCCATCTCTGTGCAAAGCACGTCGAGGGAACCGGTCTCGCGTAAGCGTACGCGTAAGGTTGGTCTGGGTCGTCTCGTCCAACAATACCGCCGAACCAAAATATGACATGCTGGTAGGCAGTATGACTTGTATCGTCCACAACTCTCTTGTGTTCTACTCGTGCATATAACATCAACATCAATAACCTGGCTCGGATGCCACTGTAGGGTTTCGTAGTAATTTCAAAAATTTTCCTACGCGCACACAGGATCATGTGATGCATAGCAACGAGAGGAGAGTGTTGTCTACGTACCCAACGCAGACCGACTGCGGAAGCGATGACACGACGTAGAGGAAGTAGTCGTACGTCTTCACGATCCAACCGATCAAGCACCGAATCTACGGCACCTCCGAGTTCGAGCACACGTTCAGCTCGATGACGATCCCCGGACTCCGATCCAGCAAAGTGTCGGGGAAGAGTTTCGTCAGCACGACGGCGTGGTGACGATCTTGATGAACTACAGCAGCAGGGCTTCGCCTAAACTCCGCTACAGTATTATCGAGGAATATGGTGGCAGGGGGCACCGCACACGGCTAAGGAATCGATCACGTGGATCAACTTGTGTCAACTTGTGTGTTTAGAGGTGCCCCTGCCTCCGTATATAAAGGAGCCAAGGGGGGAGGAGGCGCCGGCCAGGAGGAGGTGGCGCAGGAGGAGTCCTACTCCTACCGGGAGTAGGACTCCCCCCCAATCCTATTCCAACTAGGATTCCCAAGGGGGAAAGAGGGAGAGGGGTGGCCGGCCACCTCTCCTAATCCTAATAGGACTAGGGGAAGGGGGGAGGCGCGCAGCCCCCTTGGGCTGCCCCTTTCTCTTTTCCACTAAGGCCCATGATGGCCCATATGGCTCCCGGGGGGTTCCGGTAACCTCCCGGTAACCCGGTAAAATCCCGATTTCACCCGGAACACTTCCGATGTCCAAACATAGACTTCCAATATATCAATCTTTATGTCTCGACCATTTCGAGACTCCTCGTCATGTCCGTGATCACATCCGGGACTCCGAACAACCTTCGGTACATCAAAATGCATAAACTCATAATATAACTGTCATCGTAACCTTAAGCGTGCGGACCCTACGGGTTCGAGAACAATGTAGACATGACCGAGACACGTCTCCGGTCAATAACCAATAGCGGGACCTGGATGCCCATATTGGCTCCTACATATTCTACGAAGATCTTTATCGGTCAGACCGCATAACAACATACGTTGTTCCCTTTGTCATCGGTATGTTACTTGCCCGAGATTCGATCGTCGGTATTCAATACCTAGTTCAATCTCGTTACCGGCAAGTCTCTTTACTCGTTCCGTAATACATCATCTCACAAATAACATATTAGTTGTAATGCTTGCAAGGCTTTATGTGATGTGTATTACCGAGAGGGCCCAGAGATACCTCTCCGACAATCGGAGTGACAAATCCTAATCTCGAAATACGCCAACCCAACATCGACCATTGGAGACACCTGTAGTACTCCTTTATAATCACCCAGTTACGTTGTGACGTTTGGTAGTACCCAAAGTGTTCCTCCGGTAAACGGGAGTTGCATAATCTCATAGTCATAGGAACATGTATAAGTCATGAAGAAAGCAATAGCAACATACTAAACGATCGGGTGCTAAGCTAATGGAATGGGTCATGTCAATCAGATCATTCTACTAATGATGTGACCTCGTTAATCAAATAACAACTCATTGTTCATGGTTAGGAAACATAACCATCTTTGATTAACGAGCTAGTCAAGTAGAGGCATACTAGTGACACTCTGTTTGTCTATGTATTCACACATGTATTATGTTTCCGGTAAATACAATTCTAGCATGAATAATAAACATTTATCATGATTATAAGGAAATAAATAATAACTTTATTATTGCCTCTAGGGCATATTTCCTTCAACATCCCCCATTTATATATATCCCTTGTGACCTCATCGATGGCTATCGGTTTTTTCCGCTAAGGGATGGCATGATATCCTTTACTGACGGGACATGACACTGATGGGGCCACCACTAGTAGAAAATAGGGCTTTAGTTGAGGCCAGGATAAGGGCATTAATCCCGATTCACTCACGAACCGGGACCAAAGGGTGCATCAGTCCCGGTTCGTGAGGCCAGGGCGCCGGCCGGGCCTCGCGGGCCATTGGTCCCGGTTCGTCTGACCCCTTTGGTCCCGTTTGTAGACACGAACCAGGACCAGTGGGCCTCGCTCCTGGCCTAGCTCCTTTAGTCCCGGTCTATGGCTGGAACTGGGACCAAATGTTGTCCTTTAGTCCCGGTTTTAACCACAAACCGAGACCAATTCAGATCCGATCCCTCCTTGTGGTCACCCATCCATCTCAACATGTGCATTTTCGATAGAGGCAAAGGTGTCCCGTCTTTTGATGAGAAAGTAATTATCGTTTCGGTGGAGTAGACTTTGAGGACCCGACTACGAACATGCGAGGATGTCGCGCCTTAGCAATCGCTAAACCAACTCTCCGAGGTTATTGACCACGCCGGAGCATGATCAACCTGACCACGAGGGTCTATTTCCTGCAAGCAAACGAAGAACAAACAAGAAACTGAGATTGCAATCTGGATATTGCGAATATAAGATGAAAACTTTATTGATCAAGGTGGGGTTATGTGACATCTTGATCTGGTCGTTGAGCACAAACGAAGTACGCGAAGTTGCAACTATGGCAAACTTTTAATCTAAACAAAACCCAAAGTCTAAACGGTGCCCTAAGGCTTGTATATTTGTAGGAAGAGGGCGAATTTCGTGGCCCTTGGAGGAGGGGTCCAAAACCAACCCTAACTCTTGTTTCCCCACACATACGAACTCTAAAAACAGCCTATAATCAAGTATTTCGAAATTACAAGGGCCTAGCCCAATAATAAGGTGACGTAGCACCTAGAATAGCCTCTGGCCAAAATTTATGACGTGGCATCTTGTATATTTGGTCCAAGGCTTCATGCACTCATTATAGTTGCTTCAAAGTCCTGGAATCATCACTTATAACTCCGTTCTTGTTCCCCTTGCGCATGCCATCATCTCCATGCTTGAACTTGCTCCAAGGTTCATCTTTCTTGTCCAAGCTAGGCCCTTCATTTGTAAGCAAAACAAATGTATCCAATTTAGGCATCATCATATTCTCACGAACATTAGAATCGTTACCAAGAAACGAAAGTACCTGGTAATTCAATTGGCGTGCGCGAGCTCTAGTAATTGGCCCAGTATGTATAGCAGCAGGGGCTGTGGGTGTAACAATGGTATTGATGTCGTCATCAGCCTGCCTTTCTTGAAATGAAGTCGTCCTCGACGGAAGCTCGTCTTTCTCACCCAAATAAGGCTTCAAATCTGCAATGTTAAAAGTGGGACTAACCCCAAAATCTGCAGGCAGCTCAAGTTTATATGCATTATCATTTATTTTCTCTAACACCTTAAAAGGACCATCATCACATGGCATTACTTTGATTTGTGCAAAGTAGAAAATATATCCTTACACAAATGTAACCAAACAAGATCGCTAGGTGCAAACACAACATGTTTTCTACCTTTATCTTCAGCAAGTTTATATTTAGCATTCATACGCTCAATGTTTTCCTTAGTTAACTCATGCATTTTTAAGATTAATTCAGCACTTTTTTAGCATCAAAATTAACCTTCTCCGAAGATGGAAGAGGGAATAAATCAATAGGTGCACGAGGTAGGAAACCATACACAATTTCAAAAGGCACATCTTAGTAGTAGAATGCAACGAACGATTATAAGCAAATTCAATATGAGGCAAGCATTCTTCTCACATTTTCTTGTTATTCTTCAAAACAGCCCTAAGCATAGTAGACAATGTTCTATTGACTACTTCAGTTTGTCCATCGGTTTGGGGGTGACATGTAGTACTAAAAAGCAGTTTAGTCCCCAACTTAGCCCATAAACATCTCCAAAAGTTGCTAAGAAATTTAATATCACGATCTGAAACAATAGTATTTGGCACACCATGCACGTGAATAATTTCACGAAAGAACAAATCATCAACATTAGCAGCAGCATCGCTTTTTATGACATGGTATAAAGTGTGCCATTTTTGAGAATCTATCCACGACAACAAATATGCTATCCTTCCCCCTCTTTGTTCGAGGTAAACCCAAAACAAAGTCCATAGATATATCCTCCCATGGAACACAAGGTACATACAAATGCACATATAAACCATGAGGATTGAGTCGTGACTTAGCTTTTTGACATGTAGTGCAGCGAGCAACAAAGCGCTCAACATCCCGTCTCATCTTTGGCCAAAAGAAATGTATAGCAAGTACATCCTCCGTCTTCTTGACGCCAAAATATCTCATTAATCCTCCTCCATGCGCCTCCTGCAAAAATAAAAGACGAACGGAGCTAGCTGGAATGCATAGCTTGTTAGCACGAAACACAAATCCATCATTAACGACGAACTTGTTCCATGTTCTCCCTTCTTTATAATTCAGTAATACATCTTTAAATCCAGCATCATGCACATATTGATCTTTGATGGTCTACAAACCAATTTTTTTAAAGTCAAGTTGTGAAAGCATAGTATAAGAACGAGACAATGCATCAGCAATAACATTTTCTTTACCCTTCTTGTGTTTAATGACATAAGGGAAAGTCTCAATGAATTCAACCCCTTTAGCATGTATACGGTTCAACTTTGCTTGACTTTTAATATGTTTCAAAGATTCATGATCAGAATGTATAACAAATTCTTTGGGCCATAAATAATGTTGACATGTTTCTAAGGTACGAACAAGAGCATATAATTATTTATCATAAGTAGAATAGTTCAAACTAGGCCCACTCAATTTTTCAGAAAAGTATGCAACAGGTTTGCCATCAGCATCACATTCAAGCTGAAAAGTCTTATTAAAATCTGGAAGTTGGAGTAAAGGAGAATGTGTCAACTTATCTTTCAATACCGTGAAGGCTTCTTCCTGTGCGATACCCCAAACAAAAGGCACATCCTTCTTTGTAAGCTCATTGAGAGGTGCAGCAATGGTGCTAAAATCTCTCACAAAACGCCTATAGAAACCGGCGAGGCCAAGAAAACTCCACACTTGTGTGACCGTTTTGGGCTGCGGCCAACTCTCAATAGCTTCAATCTTGGCATTATCAACTTCAATTCCCTGTGGAGTAACAACATAGCCAATAAAAGACACTCGATCAGTGCAAAAGGTGCACTTCCCAAGGTTACCAAACAAACGTGCATCACGTAGAGCAATAAAACAACACGTAAATGTTCCTCCAAAGATCTGCTATAAATCAGTATATCATCAAAATAGACTACCACAAATCGTGCAATGAAAGCATGTAAAACTTCGTTCATTAATCTCATGAAATTACTAGGTGCATTAGTTAACCCAAAAGGCATGACTAAGCACTCATATAATCCAAACTTAGTTTTAAATGTTGTTTTCCATTCATCTCCCAATTTCATACGAATTTGATGGTATCCACTACGCAAATCAACTTTGGAGAATATTGTAGAGCCACTCAATTCATCAAGCATATCATCTAGCCTAGAAATAGGATGACAATAACGAATAGTAATATTATTAATGCCTCTACAATCAACACACATACGCCATGTATCATCCTTTTTTGGCACTAGAATAATAGGAACAACACAAGGACTAAGGGATTCACGTATATAACCTTTGTCGAGCAGCTCCTGTACTTGACGCATAATCTCCTTCGTCTCCTCTGGATTGGTACAGTATGGTGCACGGTTAGGTAGCGATGCACCGGGAATTAAGTCAATCTGATGCTCAATCCCTCGAATAGGTGGTAATCCCAGTGGCACGTCTTGTGGAAAGACATCATCAAACTCCTGCAAAATATTAGTGACAGCAAGAGGCAAAGAGGAAGGCACGTCCTCGAATGAAAATAATGCCTCTTTGCACACAAAAGCATAGCAAACAGATTTGCTGAAATCTAGATAATCAATATCAGATTTGGTGGCAAGTAAACATCCATTTTTCAATTTAATTTTGGAAGCAACATGAGATGATGGTTCGTTATTAGGCTTAATTTATTGCTCAAATTCTTTTGCCAAATTTGATTTTCACTTTTACTTTGCTCATGTTTTGCTTTACTAGCTCGATTAATATCATCTTTCAAAATAGAATCAGGAGTCATAGAAAGCAAATTAATATGTTTATCCTTATGAACAAGAGTATACTGATTGTCTCTACCATGGTGTACATAATTTTTATCGAATTGTCATGTTTACCAAGTAATAAGGAACATGCTTGCATGGGTACCACATCACAATCAACATAATCAGCATATGCAGAGATACTAAAATGCAGATGAACAGTATGTGTTACCTTAACCTTGCCGCTGTTGTTGAACCATTGGATATAGTAAGGATGTGTATGTGGTCTTGTGGTGAGAGATATCTTCTCCACCATCTCCATGCTAGCCAAGTTTCTGCAGCTCCCTCCATCTATGATGACACGAACAGAACGTTCCTTCACAACTCCCTTTGTATGGAACAAATTATGCCTCTGGTTTTTGCTCAGCTTTTGTAACCTACACACTCAAAACACGTTGAACAACTAAACATTCATAGAACAACATTCATACCTGTCAGCATCTTCAGGAGCCATGTATTGCGTCTCATGATCAGAATCATCTCCACCGTGTTCTTCACTTGTAATAAGAGCCAAAGTCTCCTCATCATAGTCACTAGCGGACTCATACCCACCATCTTCAGTAACAATCATCACACACTTAGATGGGCATTCTCTCGCATAATGACCTCCACCCTTGCATCGACGACAAATAATATAATGTGTTTGCCCTATCGATGCCATGGATGAAGAAGAGGTCTGTGCAGAACCGGAAGGTGTACTCCTGGCAGATGGTGGCGATGGTGCCTGTTTTCTTGTATCTCGGTTGGAATTGGCGGCTAAAGTCAGTGGTGCTGCAGTAGGACGTGTGAGGTAGAGGATTCACACGGTGTCCATGATGAAGATCGACCTGCAGAAAAGTTAGTTCGCTCCAATGCCTGTCGATCCTGCACTTCACGTTCAGCTTTGCATGAAAGATGGAATAAACGAGTGATATTATTATACTCATATTCTAGAATGGTCTGAATCTCTTTATTTAATCCATCCATAAAACATGCAAGCATAGCTTCATTATCCTCAACAATACCGGACCTAATCATTCCAGTTTGTAATTCCTGATAGTATTCTTCTACAAAAAAATTTCCTTGTCTTAAACGCTACAATTTTTGAAGTAATTCACGTTGATAATATGGTGGAACCCAATGAGTGTGCATAGTAGTTTTCAAAGCAGCCCAAGCAGCTGGAATAGGATATAATCAACAATGTTCAGACCACCAAACACATGCAAAACTAGTGAAAGCACAAACAGCAGCAGGAACACGTCTATCCTTAGGATATTGTAAACATGTAAAACATTGTTCAGTTTCTAACTCCCAAGTAAGATATATATCAGGAACATATCTACCCTCAAATGGTGGAATATTCAATTTTAGTATAGGAAGATGGTCATGATCTCGTATCTCAGGTGGTGGTGCAGCCCTACCGTTGCGATGATATCCATGAGGGCGACCTGGTGGTGGTGCTGGTGGTTGCACGTAGTTCTGATTTTGATCAACCTCATCCTCGTAATGGTCCTCCACCTCTGCAATAGCAGCAGGAGCTATAGAAGCATCAACAGTAGGGACAACAGCACCATAATTTTGACCAGGCTCAAGGGGAGTGCACAGTGCTCGTCCCACTTGATTTGGAAGGCGATGTTGTTGTTGTTGTTGTTGTTGTTGTTGTTGTTGTTGTTGCCGCTGCTGCTGTAGAGGTGCGGCAGGTGCAGCGGGCGGTGGTTGTGGAAGACGCATGAGTACTTCATCGAACTTTGCATCCAACTTGGTGTCAATTGTCTTCTCAACGTCATCAATCCTCTCTAGTGCCTTTCGGAAGGTGGCCACGACGTCTTCCACCTGTTGACTCAACATTTGCTGAAATTTATCATGGAGCTCCTTCTTCGTCATGTTTTCCCAGTCAATCTCGTCGGCTTGTGGTCCTGCCATGGTTAGCAGCAATAGGAACACACAAGAATATGATCCTACAGACTACGAGAAGCGACAGTGTAACACCCACGATGCGGCTATATCTCCCACGTGTCGGAGCACGACTTAGAGGCATAACCGCATTGTAGGCATGTCGCAAGAGGGGTAATCTTTACACATCCCATGTATTGAATAAGAAAGAGATACAGAGTTGGCTTACAATCGTCACTTCACACAATACATAAATATAGCATTACATCATCCAGAGTACAATCAAGGTCCGATTACGGAACCAAAATAAAGACAACCCCAAATGCGATAGATCCCCGATCGCCCCAACTGGGCTCCACTACTGATCGTCTGGAAAGGAAACATAGTAACGTCCTGAATCCTTGTCGAACTCTCAATTGAGTTCGGACGCATCCCCTGGAATGGCATCATCCGCACCTGCATCTGGTTTTGGAAGTAATCTGTGAGTCACGGGGAGTCAGCAATCTCACACCCTCGCGATCAAGACCATTTAAGCTCGTGGGTAGGAAAAAGGTAGTGAGGTGGAGCTGCAGCAAGCACTAGCATATATGGTGGCTAACATACGCAAATGAGAGCGAGAAGAGGAGCAAAGCACGGTCGATAAACTATGATCAAGAAGTGATCCTATAACTACTTATGTTCAAGCATAACACGAGACCGTGTGCTCTTCCCGGACTCCGCCGAAAAGAGACCATCACGGCTACACACGCGATTGATGCATTTTATTAAGTTAAGTGTCAAGTTTTCTACAATCGGACATTAACAAATTCCCATCTGCCCATAACCGCGGGCACGACTTTCGAAAGTTCAAAACCCTGCAAGGGTGTCCCAACTTAGCCCATCACCAGCTCTCACAGTCAACGAAGGATATTCCTTCTCCCAGGACGACCCGATCAGACTCGGAATCCCGGTTACAAGATATTTCGACAATGGTAAAACAAGACCAACAAGACCACCCGCTGTGCCGACAAATCCCGATAGGAGCTGCACATATCTCGTTCTCAGGGCACACCGGATAAGCTAAGCGTATGGTAGCCAACGTAACCCAAGTTGCCAAGGGACGGCCCCGCACGGTGCTCTAGGTTGGACCAACACTTAGAGAAGCACTGACCCGGGGGGGGGGGGGGTTAAAATAAAGATGACCCTTGAGTCCGCAAAACCCAAGGGAAATGGCTTAGGTGGCAAATGGTAAAACCAAGGTCGGGCCTTGCTAGTGGAGTTTTATTCAAGGCGAACTGTCAAGGGGTTCCCATTATAACCCAACCGCGTAAGGAACGCAAAATCAAGGAACATAACACTGGTATGACGGAAACTAGGGCGGCAAGAGTGGAACAAAACACCAGGCATAAGGCCGAACCTTCCACCCTTTACCAAGTATATAGATGCATTAAAGTAGACAAGGTATAATAATGATATCCCAACAATAATCTTGTTCCAACAAGGAACAAACTCCAATCTTCACCTGCAACTAGCAACACTATAAGAGGGGCTGAGCAAAGCGGTAACATAGCCAAACAACGGTTTGCTAGGACAAGGTGGGTTAGAGGTTTGACATGGAAATATGGGAGGCATGATATAGCAAGTGGTAGGTATCGCGGCATAGATATAGCAATAGAGCGAGCAACTAGTAAGCAAAGATAGAAGTGATTTTGAGGGTATGGCGATCTTGCCTGCAAAGATCTCCGAGTTGACGTAAGCTTGATCCTCGTAAGCGTACTCAACAGGTTCCTCGATCACGTAATTGTCTCCCGGATCTACCCAAGGCAAGAACACAAGCAAAAGAAAACACAATCAACCACGGTGCAATGCGCAAGCAACATGATGCAAAACATGGCATGATATGCAGGATGTGAAATGCAATGCATATGCGTGCTCCAGAAGAAATAGATTGAACCAGGCCTCAACTTGGCAAACCAAGAGTGCCGCTGGAAAGATGGGTTGATTTCGGTCGAAATCAATATAAAGATCACCGGAATCGGATGCACAGTTTGCAAATGGCAAGCAAAACAATAATGGCCCAATTCTGCGATTAACAGCACGATGCCATCTAGAATGCAGCAAGAAACTAAGCTACTACACTCTAACATAGCAACAAAGCACATGGCTGGGATCTACTCAAGATGCTTGACAAAAGATGAACACTGAGCTATGGCTAAATCACACAATAGCAGGTTCAAACAAGCATGGCAAAAGTGCAAAAGATATCAGCTTCACAGTCTTAGTGAAAATAACAACATGTCAGGATTTAACATCAGGAAGCAATGTTTAGAGCAAGATAACCACATGTTACAGGAATAGAACATAGCAAAGCAAGTCATGGCATGAAACTACTCAAAGCATATAACAAAAGTCCCTTACTGGCCATAAGCCAAAAGGGGACAGAAGACATGATGGCACCCATGTAAACATTGCAAGTTTCGTTAACAGATTCAGACTTAGTAGAAAAGTTGGACATGGCATAAACATAGTTACGTAGGCATGTTTACGAGCTCGATGCACTCACCACAAGGCATTGTATGACAAACTAAGCATACACCCAGCAAGAAGACATGATGAAGAAGCTAAACATGGCAAGAACAACCTCATATCATGCATGGATCAACTACAACAACCTTGGCAAAATTGATTAACACGTAAACAATCTTCCAGGAACATTTTATAGCAAAAGTAGAGCAAGATTGAGTCATGCTAGGGTACTCCATAATTGCAAACAAACACATGGATGGATAGAGCATAACCATATGCCAAAATCATCCTTACTGAACATACTCAAAAGAAGCATGGATCACTCTGTAGTAACATGAATACATGGCATAAAAATAACATTAGGGAAATGACAATGAAAATCTAAGTCCCTGAAATCAGCAATAACATGAGAGCTACTTTGCATGCTTGTTTCACTCATCAAAGTGCACAAAGAGACATGACATAAATACTAGCATGTAGCAGGCAAGAAAATGAAACTAACCATGGGACAAACACCTACATAGCATGATTGAAATAAATCACACAAAAATGAGAAAACAACCTCATGATGCAAAAAGCCATGCTCATGAGCTTGCTCAAATGAAAAAACTAATGCTACCACTGGATTGGTGGGATTTTTCTACCCCCAAAACATATATAATATGTTAGGGTTGCTGTAGAGAAATCCCTACAAATGCTCTAAGATGCAAACTGCCTAAAAAGGAAATAGGCAGAAAAGGAATTAGCCTAAAACGGAAACGTCCCGATCTGGACTTACCAGATAAGGAAAGGCCCGAAATGGAAAAGACCCAAAATGGAAATCTGCCTGATTGGGTTTAAAACAGGGGTGTGCAGATGAGATGTGGGCGCGTGGGTCCACGTGTCAGGTGAGTGTGTGGGGGTGCGTATGAGAGACTAGCAAGTTGGCCTGGCGGGACGTGAGGCTGACCGGTGGGTCTGGCTTGGGCCCACAGGGCGGTGACGCACGCGCGCGGGAGCAGGGGAAAATAGAGGAGGGGTCGGCGGTGACCGAGCGCGGTCGGGGCCTCGCCGGAGTTGCTCCGGTGGCCCTACGACATGGCGGAGAGGCGCAAAAAGGATCGCGGGAAGATCCCACGTTCTCGGGTGCCACTAGCCGCACCGGACGACGAAGGATTCAACGCCGGCGAAGAGCTATAGAGGTGGCGAGGAGCGCAGAGGAATGAGGCGAGGCGATGGACTAACGGGACCGCAAGAGCTCGGCTCAGACACGCGCGGCACTAGGAATCTCCTAGACATGACAAAAACGGCGAAGGGTGCCCGGAGCATCTCGTTTGCGCGAGGTCCGGCGGCGGCGCGATCGGGCGCGAGCACCTAACGGCGACAGAGCGCACAAAACTAGGGGAAAAAGGGAAGGGGAAGGAGCACAATCACACCACAAACATGACTGGGTGCTCGGCTTGGCTTGGAGTGGACGGAGACGGCGGTAAGGCGCAACGAACAGCCGCGATGGCCGGAGTTGAAGATGAGGAAGAAGACGACACAACGACGGGTCTCGGCTCCACGTAGTCGACGTCGTGGATGTAGATGACGGCGGGGAAGATGAAGGACACGGCAGGCGAGGCCAGAGTGGACGATGAGCATGCCGGCGACGTGGACGCGCTCTGAGATGCGCACGGGAACGGCTGAAACCGATGGATCGGAGTGTTTGGTGGCCTGGCGGCGGCAGGGAGAGGGAGAGGGAACCCTAGGGGATTAGGTAGGGCAAGGAGGGAGAGCTAAAAGGGCCCAGGGCGACGAGGTGAAGCTCGCGCGCTCTCGTGCTCGCGGTCCCCATGGCGACGATGAGAGGAGAGGGAAAAGGTGGGTGCGCGCTACAGGGAGGCACCGACAGGTGGGGCTGAGGCGGCCACGTGGCAAGAGGCTAGCGGGGGTGTGCGAGCGAACGGGTGAGAAAAGGAGGGAGAGGGGGCCGAGTGGGCTGGCTGGCGCGCTGGGCTCGCTGGCGCGGGGCTAGCTGGGCCTGCCTGAGAGGCCAAGGCCCAGTTGGGTGCTGCTGTTGCGGCTCTGCTTCTCTTCCTTTTCTAATTTTCTTCAGACAGAAAAAACAAAAGGAAAATCACAGGGGAATTGGGGAGGAGTTTGAGTAATATAAAAATATCCTTATGATCCTGAATTTGTGTAGCATTTAATAAAATTGCTTTGGTAATTTTTAAAGGTAGAAAAATATTCCAAGTGTGAATAAAATTCAAACTTGATGCATTTTTTAACCCAACCAAAACAATTCTAAAAGAGGTGAAATTTGGCAGGGGGTTCAAGGCATGATGCTAGAATTTTGGGAAAAAGATGAGCATTAAAGGAAGATGGGTAGAGGTGCACTTGCCAAAGAAAGAAAAGAGGGGAAGAGGTGGTGATGAGTGAAGGGGAAAGATGATGCTTGGATTTCCAGGATCATGCCACAAAGCAACATGCTAAGATGAAGATGCACATGATGATGCCATGATGCAACAAGATGAACATGATATGAAATGCATGACAAGAATAAAACAAAACAAAGGCAAAAACCCAACCACAAGGGAATATCATAACTTAGATCCGGAAATGGCAAGAGTTGGAATACCAATATGGCAAGTTACATACGGGGCGTGACAGACAGTGTGTCACAAAACTGTCAAGCAAATCTCAAATTCTTACCAGTTCTTACCCAACAGCAGGCGGTGATCGGCAACCATTGTAGTCAAAACTTGAAGGAAATATGCCCTAGAGGCAATAATAAAGTTGTTATTTATATTTCCTTATATCATGATAATGTTTATTATTCATGCTAGAATTGTATTAACCGGAAACTTAGTAGATGTGTGAATACATAGACAAACAGAGTGTCACTAGTATGCCTCTACTTGACTAGCTCGTTAATCAAAGATGGTTAAGTTTCCTAGCCATAGACAAGAGTTGTCATTTGATTAACGGGATCACATCATTAGAGAATAATGTGATTGATTTGACCCATCCGTTAGCTTAGCACTTGATCTTTTAAGTTTACTGCTATTGCTTTCTTCATGACTTATACATGTTCCTATGACTATGAGATTATGCAACTCTAGAATACTGGAGGAACACTTAGTGTGCTATCAAACATCACAACGTAACTGGGTGACTATAAAGATGCTCTACAGGTGTCTCCGATGGTGCTTGTTGAGTTGGCATTGATCAAGATTAGGATTTGTCACTCCGTGTATCGGAGAGGTATCTCTGGGCCCTCTCGGTAATGCACATCACTATAAGCCTTGCAAGCAATGTGACTAATGAGTTAGTTACGGGATGTTGCATTATGGAACGAGTAAATAGACTTGCCAGTAACGAGATTGAACTAGGTATTGAGATACCGACGAACGAATCTCGGGCAAGTAACATACCGATGACAAAGGGAACAATGTATATTGTTATCCGATTTGACCAATAAAGATCTTCGTAGAATATGTAGGAACCAATATGAGCATCCAGGTTCTGCTATTGGTTATTGACCGGAGACGAGTCTCGATCATGTCTATATAGTTCTCGAACTCGTAGGGTCCGCACGCTTAACGTTCGGTGACGATCGGTATTATGAGTTTATGTGTTTTGATGTACATGAAGGTAGTTCGGAGTCTTGGATGTGATCACAGATATGACGAGGAGTCTCGAAATGGTCAAGACATAAAGATTGATATATTGGACGGCTATGTTCGGACACCGGAAGTGTTCCGGGAGCTTTCGGATAAATTCGGAGTGCCGGAGGGTTACGAGAACCC
>NC_041380.1:488158389-488174637 GCF_002162155.2 Triticum dicoccoides
TTAGTGGGCTTTAGGGGAGAGAGAGGGCAGCAGCCAGGAGGTGGCGCCCCTCAAGGGAGTCTGAATTGGACTAGGGGAGGGGGGCGCGACCCCTCTTTCCCTCTTCCTCCCGCTCTCCTTCCTCCCCCTCCTAGTAGGACTCGGAAAGGAGGAATCCTACTCCTACTAGGAGGAGGATTCCTCCCCCCTTGGCGAGCCCTCTAGGGCCAGCCGACCTCCTCCTCCCCTCCTTTATATACAGGGGAGGGGGGCACCCCATAGACACACAAGTTGATTGTTTAGTCATGTGCGGTGCCCCCATCCATAGATTTCCACCTCGGTCATATCGTTGTAGAGCTTAGGCGAAGCCCTGCGTCACTAACTTCATCATCACCGTCATCACGCCATTGTGCTGACGAAACTCGCCCTCGACCTCAGCTGGATCTAGAGTTTGTGGGACGTCATCGAGCTAAACGTGTGCAGATCACGGAGGTACGTACCTTCGGTGCTAGGATCGGTTGGATCATGAAGACGTACAACTACATCAACCGCGTTGTCATAACTCTTCCTCTTATAGTCTATGAGGGTACATGGACAACACTCTCCCCTCTTGTTGCTATGCATCACCATGATCTTGCGTGTGCGTAGGAAGTTTTTTATATTACTGCATTCCCCAACAGTGGCATCAGAGCCAGGTCTATGCGTAGATGTTATATGCATGAATAGAACACAAAGGAGTTGTGGGCGTGGGTATATACATATTGCTTGCCGTCACTAGTTGATTCTTGATTCAGCGGTGTTGTTGGATGAATCGGCTCAGACCGACATTACGCGTACGCTTACGCGAGACTGGTTCTACCGACGTGCTTCGCACACAGGTGGCTAGTGGGTGTTAGTTTCTCCAACTTTAGTTGAATCGGATTCAATGAACAGGGTTCTTTCTGAAGATCAAAAAGCAATCACTATACCGCGTTGTGGTTTTTGATGCGTAGGTAAGAACGGTTCTTGCTCAGCCATAGCAGCCATGCAAAATTTGCAACAACAAAGTAGAGGACGTCTAACTTGTTTTTGTAGGGCATGTTGTGATGTGATATGGTCAAGACATGATGCTAAATTTTATTGTATGAGATGATCATGTTTTGTAACAGAGTTATCTGCAACTGGCAGGAGCCATATGGTTGTCGCTTTATTGTATGAAATGCAATCGCCATGTAATCGCTTTACTTTATCACTAAGCGGTAGCGATAGTCGTAGAAGCAATAGTTGGCGAGACGACAACGACGCTTCGATGGAGATCAAGGTGTCAAGCCGGTGACGATGGTGATCATGATGGTGCTTTGGAGATGGAGATCAAAGGCACAAGATGATGATGGCCATATCATATCACTTATATTGATTGCATGTGATGTTCATCCTTTATGCAACTCATTTTGCTTAGTTCAACGGTAGCATTATAAGATGATCTCTCACTAAATTTCAAGGTATAAGTGTTCTCCCTGAGTATGCATCGTTGCTACAGTTCGTCGTGCTGAGACACCACGTGATGATCGGGTGTGATAAGCTCTAGCATATGCGGAATACTCGGGTTAAACTTGACGAGCCTAGCATATGCAGATATGGTCTCGGAACACTGAGACCGAAAGGTTGGGCGTGAATCATATAGTAGATATGATCAACATAGTGATGTTCACCATTGAAAACTACTCCATCTCACATGATGATCGGACATGGTTTAGTTGATGTGGATCACGTGATCACTTAGATGATTAGAGGGATGTCTATCTAAGTGGGAGTTCTTAAGTAATATGATTAATTGAACTTCAATTTATCATGAACTTAGTACATGATAGTATTTTGCATGTCTATGTTGTTTTAGATAGATGGCCCGTGCTGTTGTTTCGTTGAATTTTAATGCGTTCCTAGAGAAAGCTAAGTTGAAAGATGATGGTTGCAATTACACGGACTGGGTCCGTAACTTGAGGATTATCCTCATTGCTGCACAGAAGAATTACGTCCTGGATGTTGGGGAACGTAGTAATTTCAAAAAAATTCCTATGCACACGCAAGATCATGGTGATGCATAGCAATGAGAGGGGAGAGTGTCGTCCACGTACCCTCGTAGACCGTTAAGCGGAAGCGTTATGACAACGCGGTTGATGTAGTCGTACGTCTTCATGATTGACCGATCCTCAGTACCGAACGTACGGCACCTCCGTGTTCAGCACACGTTCAGCTCGATGATGTCCCGCGAACTCACGATCCAGTAGATCTCGGGGAAGAGTTTTGTCAGCACGACGGCGTGGTGACGATGTTGATTAAGCTACCGTTGCAGGGCTTCACCTAAGCACCGCTACAAATATGACCGAGGTGGATTATGGTGGAGGGGGGCACCGCACACGGCTGGGAGAGATCAATGATCAACTTGTGTGTATAGAGGTGCCCCTGCCCCCGTATATAAAGGAGGAAGGGGGAGGCCGGCCGGCCCTAGAGGGCGCGCCAGGAGGAGGAATCCTCCTCCTAGTAGGAGTATGATTCCCCTCTTTCCTACTCCTACTAGGAGGGGGAAAGGAAGGGGGAGAAGGAGAAGGAAAGGGGGTGCCACCCCCCTCTCCTAGTCCAATTCAGACCAGAGTGGGAGGCGGCGCGTGGCCTGCCCAGGCCGGCCCCTCTCTCTCTCAACTAGGGCCCAATAAGGCCCATTAACCCCCGGGGGGTTCCGGTAACCCCTCCGGCACTCCGGTAAAATCCCAACTTCACCCGGAACTCTTCCGATGTCCAAATGTAGGCTTCCAATATATCAATATTTATGTCTCGACCATTTCGAGACTCCTCGTCATGTCCGTGATCATATACGGGACTCCGAACTACCTTCGGTACATCAAAACATATAAACTCATAATACCGATAGTCACAGAACTTTAAGCGTGCGGACCCTACGGGTTCGAGAACTATGTAGACATGACTGAGACATGTCTCCGGTCAATAACCAACAGTGGAACCTGGATGCTCATATTGGTTCCTACATATTCTACGAAGATCTTTATCGGTCAAACCGCATAACAATATACGTTGTTCCCTTTGTCATCGGTATGTTACTTGCCTAAGATTCGATCGTCGGTATCCTAATACCTAGCTCAATCTCGTTACTGGCAAGTCTCTTTACTTGTTCCGTAATGCAACATCCTACAACTAACTCATTAGTCACATTGCTTGCAAGGCTTATAGTGATGTGCATTACCGAGAGGGCCCAGAGATACCTCTCCAACAATCGGAGTGACAAATCCTATTCGTGATCTATGCGAACTCCACGAACACCATCGGAGACACCTGTGTGATGTTTGGTAGCACACAAAGTGTTCCTCCGGTATTCGGGAGTTGCATAATCTCATAGTCATAGGAACATGTATAAGTCATGAAGAAAGCAATAGCAGTAAACTTAAACGATCAAGTGCTAAGCTAACGAAATGGGTCAAGTCAATCACATCATTCTCTAATGATGTGATCCCGTTGATCAAATAACAACTCATGTCTATGGCTAGGAAATTAGCCATCTTTGATCAATGAGCTAGTCAAGTAGAGGCATACTAGTGACACTATGTTTATCTATGTATTCACACATGTATTATCTTTCCGGTTAATACAATTCTACCATGAATAATAAACATTTATCATGAAATAAGGAAATAAATATTAACTTCATTATTGCCTCTAGGGCATATTTCCTCCAGTCTCCCACTTGCACTAGAGTTAATAATCTAGATTACACAGTAACGATTCTAACACCCATGGAGTCTTGGTGCTGATCATGTTTTGCTCGTGGAAAAGGCTTAGTCAGCGAGTCTGCAACATTCAGATCCGTATGTATTTTGCATATCTCTATGTCTCCCACCTGGACTTGATCCCGGATGGAATTGAAGCGTCTCTTGATGTGCTTGGTTCTCTTGTGAAATCTGGAATACTTTGCTAGGGCAATTGCACCAGTATTGTCACAAAAGATTTTCATTGGACCCGATGCACTAGGTATGACACCTAGATCGGATATGAACTCCATCCAGACTCCTTCATGTGTTGCTTCTGAAGCAGCTATGTACTCCGCTTCACACGTAGATCCCGCCGCGACGCTTTGTTTAGAACTGCTCCAGCTGACAGCTCCACCGTTCAATATAAACATGTATCCGGTTTGCGATTTAGAATCGTCCGGATCAGTGTCAAAGATTGCATCGACATAACCATTTACGACGAGCTCTTTGTCACCTCCATAAACGAGAAACATATCCTTAGTCCTTTTCGGGTATTTCAGGATGTTCTTGACCGCTGTCCAGTGATCCACTTCTGGATTACTTTGGTACCTCCCTGCTAAATTAATAGCAAGGCACACATCAGGTCTGGTACACAACATTGCATACATGATAGAGCCTATGGCTGAAGCATAGGGAACACTTTTCATTTTCTCTCTATTTTCTGCAGTGGTCGGGCATTGAGTCTTACTCAACTTCACACCTTGTAACACAGGCAAGAACCCTTTCTTAGCTTGATCCATTTTGAACTTCTTCAAAAACTTTATCAAGGTATGTGCTTTGTGAAAGTCCAATTAAGTGTCTTGATCTATCTCTATAAATCTTGATGCCTAATATATAAGAAGCTTCACCGAGGTCTTTCATTGAAAAACTCTTATTCAAGTATCCTTTTATGCTATCCAGAAATTCTATATCATTTCCAATAAACAATATGTCATCCATATATAATATTAGAAATGCTACAGAGCTCCCACTCACTTTCTTGTAAATACAGGCTTCTCCAAAAGTCTCTATAAAACCATATGCTTTGATCACACTATCAAAACGTTTATTCCAACTCCGAGATGCTTGCACCAGTACATAAATGGACCGCTAGAGCTTGCACACTTTGTTAGTACCCTTTGGATAGATAAAACCTTCAGGTTGCATCATATACGACTCTTCTTCCAGAAATCCATTCAGGAATGCAGTCTTTACATCCATTTGCCAAATTTCATAATCATAAAATGCGGCAATTGCTAACATGATTCGGACGGACTTAAGCATTGCCACGGGCGAGAAGGTCTCATCGTAGTCAACTCCTTGAACTTGTCGAAAACCTTTTGCAACAAGTCCAGCTTTGTAGACAGTAACATTACCGTCAGCGCCAGTCTTCTTCTTGAAGATCCATTTATTCTTGATGGCTTGCCGATCATCGGGCAAGTCAACCAAAGTCCACACTATGTTCTCATACATGGATCCCATCTCAGATTTCATGGCTTCAAGCCATTTTACGGAATCTGAGCTCATCATCGCCTCCTCATAGTTCGTAGGTTCGTCATGGTCAAGTAACATGACCTCCAGAACAGGATTACCATACCACTCTAGTGCGGATCTTACTCTGGTTGACCTACGAGGTTTAGTAGTAACTTGATCTGAAGTTTCATGATCATCATCATTATCTACCTCACTAATTGGTGTAGGTGTTACAGGAACCGGTTTCTGTGATGAACTACTCTCCAATAAGGGAGCAGGTACAGTTACCTCATCAAGTTCTACTTTCCTCCCGGTCACTTCTTTCGAGAGAAACTCCTTCTCTAGAAATGATCCATTCTTAGCAACAAATGTCTTGCCTTCGGATCTGTGATAGAAGGTGTACCCAACAGTCTCCTTTGGGTATCCTATGAAGACACATTTCTCCGATTTGGGTTCGAGCTTATCAGGTTGAAGTTTTTTCACATAAGCATCGCAGCCCCAAAATTTAAGAAAGGACAACTTTGGTTTCTTGCCAAACCGCAGTTCATAAGGCGTCGTCTTAACGGATTTCGATGGTGCCCTATTTAACGTGAATGCAGCTGTCTCTAAAGCATAATCCCAAAATGATAGCAGTAAATCAGTAAGAGACATCATGGATCGCATCATATCTAGTAAAGTACGATTACGACGTTCGGACACACCATTACGCTATGGTGTTCCGGGTGGTGTGAGTTGCGAAACTATTCCGCATTGTTTCAAATGTAGACCAAACTTGTAACTCAAATATTCTCCTCCACGATCAGATCGTAGAAACTTTATTTTCTTGTTATGATGATTTTCCACTTCACTCTGAAATTCTTTGAACTTTTCAAATGTTTCAGACTTATGTTTCATTAAGTAGATATACCCATATCTGCTCAAATCATCTGTGAAGGTGAGAAAATAATGATACCCGCCGCGAGCTTCAATATTCATCGAGACACATACATCGGTATGTATGATTTCCAATAAATCTGTTGCTCGCTCCATTGTTCCGGAGAATGGCGTTTTAGTCATCTTTCCCATGAGGCATGGTTCGCAAGTACCAAGTGATTCATAATCAAGTGATTCCAGAAGTCCATCAGTATGGAGTTTCTTCATGCGCTTTACACCAATATGACCCAAATGGCAGTGCCACAAATAAGTTGCACTATCATTATCGACTCTGCATCTTTTGGCTTCAACATTATGAATATGTCTATCACTACTATCGAGATTCAACACAAATAGACCACTCTTCAAGGGTGCATGACTATAGAAGATATTACTCATATAAATAGAGCAACCATTTTTCTCAGATTTAAATGAATAACCGTCTTGCATCAAACAAGATCTAGATATAATGTTCACGTTTAACGCTGGCACCAAATAACAATTATTTAGGTCTAAAACTAATCCCGATGGTGATGTAGAGGTAGCGTGCCGACGACGATCACATCAACTTTGGAACCATTTCCCACGCGCATCGTCACCTCGTCCTTAGCCAGTCTTCGCTTAATCCGTAGTCCCTGTTTCGAGCTGCAAATATTAGCAACATAACCAGTATCAAATACCCAGGTGATACTGCGAGCTCTAGTGAGGTACACATATATAACATGTATATCACATATACCTTTTTTCACCTTGCCTTCCTTCTTATCCGCCAAATACTTGGGGCAGTTCTGCTTCCAGTGACCAGTCCCTTTATAGTAGAAGAACTCAGTCTCAAGCTTAGGTCCAGACTTGGGTTTCTTCTCTTGAGCATCAACTTGTGTGCCATTCTTCTTGAAGTTCCCTTTCTTCTTCCCTTTACCCTTTTTCTTGAAACTTGTGGTCTTGTTGACCATCAACACTTGATGCTCCTTCTTGATTTCTACCTCCGCAGCCTTTAGCATTGCGAAGAGCTCGGGAATCGTCTTATCCATCCCTTGCATATTATAGTTCATCACGAAGCTCTTGTAGCTTGGTGGCAGTGATTGAAGAACTCTGTCAATGACACTATCAACCGGAAGATTAACTCCCAGCTGAGTCAAGTGATTATGGTACCCAGACATTCTGAGTATATGTTCATTGACAGAACTATTCTCCTCCATCTTGCAGCTGTAGAACTTATTGGAGACTTCATATCTCTCAATCCGGGCATTTGCTTGAAATATTAACTTCAACTCCTGGAACATCCCATATGCTCCATGACGTTCAAAACATCGTGGAAGTCCCGGTTCTAAGCCATAAAGCATGGCACACTGAACTATTGAGTAGTCATCAGCTTTGCTCTGCCAGACGTTCATAACATCTGGCGTTGTTCCTGCAGCGGGTTTGGCAACCAGCGGTGCTTCCAGGACGTAATTCTTCTGTGCATCAATGAGGATAATCCTCAAGTTACGGACCCAGTCCGTGTAATTGCTACCATCATCTTTCAACTTTGCTTTCTCAAGGAACGCATTAAAATTTAACAGAACAACAACACGGGCCATCTATCTACAATAACATAGACAAGCAAAATACTATCAGGTACTAAGTTCATGATAAATTTAAGTTCAATTAATCATATTACTTAAGAACTCCCACTTAGATAGACATCCCTCTAATCATGTAAGTGATCATGTGATCCATATCAACTAAACCATAACCGATCATCACGTGAAATGGAGTAGTTTTCAATGGTGAACAGCACTGTGTTGATCATATCTACTATATGATTCACGCTCGACCTTTCGGTCTTAGTGTTCCGAGGCCATATCTGCATATGCTAGGCTCGTCAAGTTTAACCCGAGTATTCTACGCGTGTAAAACTGTCTTACACCCATTGTAGATGAACGTTGAGCTTATCACACCCGACCATCACGTGGTGTCTCGACACAACGAACTTTGGCAACGGTGCATATTCAGGGAGAACACTTGTGCCTTGAAATTTAGTGAGAGATCATCTTATAATGCTACCGTCAAACAAAGTAGAATAAGATGCATAAAGGATAAACATCACATGCAATGAATATAAGTGATATGATATGGCCATCATCATCTTGTGCCTTTGATCTCCATCTCCAAAGCACCGTCATGATCACCATCGTCACCAGCGCGACACCTTGAACTCCATCGTAGCATCATTGTCTTCTCGCCAAGTATTTGCTTCTACGACTATCGCTACCGCTTAGTGATAAAGTAAAGCAATTACAGGGCGATTGCATTGCATACAATAAAGCGACAACCATATGGCTCCTGCCAGTTGCCAATAACTCTGTTACAACACATGATCATCTCATACAATAAATATAGCATCATGTCTTGATCATATCACGTCACAACATGCCCTGCAAAAACAAGTTAGACGTCGTCTACTTTGTTGTTGCAAGTTTTACGTGGCTGCTACGGGCTGAGCAAGAACCGTTCTTACCTACGCATCAAAACCACAATGATAGTTCGTCAATTTAGTATTGTTTTAACCTTCTCAAGGACCGGGCGTAGCCACACTCGGTTCAACTAAAGTTGGAGAAACTGACACCCGCCAGCCACCTGTGTGCAAAGCACGTCGGTAGAACCAGTATCGCGTAAGCGTACGCGTAATGTCGGTCCGGGCCGCTTCATCCAACAATACCGCCGAACCAAAGTGTGACATGCTGGTAAGCAGTATGACTTGTATTGCCCACAACTCACTTGTGTTCTACTCGTGCATATAACATCTACGCAATAACCTGGCTCGGATGCCACTATTGGGGAACGTAGTAATTTCAAAAAAATTCCTACGCACACGCAATATCATGGTGATGCATAGCAACGAGAGTGGAGAGTGTCGTCCACGTACCCTCGTAGACCGTAAAGCGGAAGCGTTATGAAAATGTGGTTGATGTAGTCGTACGTCTTCATGATCGAACGATCCTCAGTACCGAACGTATGAGACCTCCGCGTTCAGCACACGTTCAGCTCGGTGACGTCCCGCGAACTCACGATCCAGTAGAGCTTGGGGAAGAGTTTTGTCAGCACGACGGCGTGGTGACAATGTTGATGAAGCTACAGTATGACCGAGGTGGATTATGGTGGAGGGGGGCACCGCACACGGCTGGGAGAGATCAATGATCAACTTGTGTGTATAGAGGTGCCCCCTGCCCCCGTATATAAAGGAGCAAGGGGGAGGCCGGTCGGTCCTAGAGGGTGCGCCAGGATTAGGAATCCTCCTCCTAGTAGGAGTAGGATTCCCCTCTTTCCTACTCCTACTAGGAGGGGGGACGGAAGGGGGAGAAGGAGAAGGAAAGGGGGCGCCCCCCTCTCCTAGTCCAATTCGGACCAGAGGGGAGGGGGCACATGGCCTGCCCTGACCGCCCCCTCTCTCTCTCTCTCCACTAGGGCCCAATAAGGCCCATTAACCCCCCGGGGGTTCTGGCAACCCCTCCGACACTCTGGTAAAATCCTGATTTCACCCGAAACTCTTCCGATGTCCAAATGTAGGCTTCTAATATATCAATCTTTATGTCTCGACCATTCCGAGACTCCTCGTCATGTCTGTGATCATATCTGGGACTCCGAACTAGCTTCAGTACATCAAAACATATAAACTCATAATACCGATCGTCACAGAACTTTAAGCGTGCGGACCCTACGGGTTCGAGAACTATGTAGACTGATATGTCTCCAACGTATCTATAATTTGTGATTGATCGATGTTATATTATCTACTGTTTTGGACATTATTGGGCTTTATTATCCACTTTTATATTATTTTTGGGACTAACCTATTAACCGAAGGCCCAGCCCAGAATTGCTATTTTTTTTTGCCTATTTTAGGGTTTCGAAGAAAAGGAATATCAAACAGAGACCAAACAGAATGAAACCTTCGGGAACATGATTTTCGGAATGAACATGATCCAGGAGACTTGGACCCTACGTCAAGAAATAAAGGAGGAGGCCACAAGGTAGGGGGGCACCCTCCACCCTCGTGGGCCCCCTGTTGCTCCACCGACGTACTCCTTCCTCATATATATACCTACGCACCCCAAACAATCAGATACGAAGCCAAACCCTAATTCCACCGCCACAACTTTCTGTATCCACGAGATCCCATCTTGGGGCCTGTTCCGGAGCTCCACCGGAGGGGGCATCCATCACGGAAGGCTTCTAAATCAACACCATAGCCTCTCCGATGAAGTGTTAGTAGTTTACCTCAGACCTTCGGGTCCATAGTTATTAGCTAGATGGCTTCTTCTCTCTTTTTGGATCTCAACACAATGTTCTCCCCCTCTCTTGTGGAGATCTATTCGATGTAATCTTCTTTTTGTGGTGTGTTTATTGAGAATGATGAATTGTGGGTTTATGATCAAGATTATGTATGAACAATATTTGAATCTTCTCTGAATTCTTTTATGTATGATTGGTTATCTTTGCAAGTCTCTTCGAATTATCAGTTTGGTCTGGCCTACTAGATTGATCTTTCTTGCAATGGGAGAAGTGCTTAGCTTTGGGTTCAATCTTGCGATGTCCTTTCCCAGTGATAGTAAGGGCAGCAAGGCATGTATTGTATTGTTGCCATCGAGGATAACAAGATGGGGTTTTATCATATTGCATGAATTTATCCCTCTACATCATGTCATCTTGCTTAAGGCGTTACTCTGTTTTCATGAACTTAATACTCTAGATGCATGCTAGATAACGGTCGATGAGTGGAGTAATAGTAGTAGATGCAGGCAGGAGTTGGTCTACTTGTCTCGGACGTGATGCCTATATACATGATCATACCCAGTTATTCTCATAACTATGCTCAGTTCTGTCAATTGCTCAATAGTAATTTGTTCACCCACGGTAAAATACTTATGCTCTTGAGAGAAGCCACTAGTGAAACCTATGGTCCCCGGGTCTATCTTCATCATATTAATCTTCCAATACTTAGTTATTTCCTTTGCTTTTTTACTTTGCTTTTATTTTACTTTGCATCTTTATCATAAAAATACCAAAAATATTATCTTATCATATCTATCAGATCTCACTCTCGTAAGTGACTGTGAAGGGATTGACAACCCCTTATCGCGTTGGTTGCGAGGAATTATTTGTTTTGTGCAGGTACGAGTGACTCGCGCATAGCCTCCTACTGGATTGATACCTTGGTTCTCAAAAACTAAGGGAAATCATAATGCTACTTTGCTGCATCATCCTTTCCTCTTCAAGGAAATCCAACGCAGTGCTCAAGAGGTAGCATAGTGATACGTCTCCGTCGTATCTATAATTTTTGATTGTTCCATGCCAATATTCTACAACTTTCATATACTTTTGGCAACTTTTTATACTATTTTTGGGACTAACATATTGATCCAGTGCCCAGTGCCAGTTCCTGTTTGTTGCATGTTTTTTGTTTTGCAGAATATCCATATCAAATGGAGTCCAAACGGAATAAAAACTGATGGAGATTTTTTTGGAATATATATGATTTTTGGGAAGAAGAATCCATGCGAGACGATGCTCGAGGGGCCCACGAGGTAGGGGGCGCGCCCCAGGGTGTCAGGCGCGCCCCTGACCCTCGTGGCCACCCCGTAAGGCGGTTTGAGCCCTTCTTTCGCTGCAAGAAAGCTAATTTCTGGATAGAGATCGTGTTAAAATTTCAGCCCAATCGGAGTTACGGATCTCCGGGAATATAAGAAACGGTGAAAGGGAAGAATCCGAGAACGCAGAAACAGAGAGAGACAGAGAGACAGATCCAATCTCGGAGGGGCTCTTGCCCCTCCCGTGCCATGGAGGCCATGGACCAGAGGGGAAACCCTTCTCCCATCTAGGGAGAAGGTCAAGGAAGAATAAGAAGGAGGGGGGCTCTCTCTCCCCCTCGCTTCCGGTGGCACCGGAGTGCCACCGGGGGCCATCATCATCACCGCGATCTACACCAACACCTCCGCCATCTTCACCAACATCTCCATCACCTCCCCCCCTCTATCTACAGCGGTCCACTCTCCCGCAACCCGCTGTACCATCTACTTAAACATGGTGCTTTATGCTTCATATTATTATCCAATGATGTGTTGCCATCCTATGATGTCTGAGTAGATTTTCGTTGTCCTATCGGTGGTTGATGAATTGCTATGATTGATTTAATTTGCTTGTGGTTATGTTGCTGTCCTTTGGTGCCCATCATATGATTGCGCGCATGGATCACACCCTAGGGTTGGTTGTATGTTGATAGGACTATGTATTGGAGGGCAAGAGTGACAGAAGCTTTAACCTAGCATAGAAATTGATGCATACGGGATTGAAGGGGGACCAATATATCTTAATGCTATGGTTGGGTTTTACCTTAATGATCATTAGTAGTTGCGGATTC
Organism: Triticum dicoccoides; assembly: GCF_002162155.2. Taxonomy (NCBI): domain Eukaryota; kingdom Viridiplantae; phylum Streptophyta; class Magnoliopsida; order Poales; family Poaceae; genus Triticum; species Triticum dicoccoides. The sequence continues at coordinate 488,170,933 of NC_041380.1, forward strand.
TTGATAATAGTTCCAATCATAAGTGCATAGAATTCCAAGTCAGGGATGACATGCTAGCAGTGGCCTCTCCCACATAATACTTGCCATCGGTCTAGTAAAGTAGTCAATTACTTAGGGGCAATTTCGCAACTCCTACCACCACTTTTCCACACTCGCTATATTTACTTTATTGTTTCTTTATCTAAACAGCCCCTACTTTTTATTTACGTACTCTTTATTATCTTGCAAACCTATCCAACAACACCTACAAAGTACTTCTAGTTTCATACTTGTTCTAGGTAAAGCGAACGTCATGCGTGCGTAGAGTTGTATCGGTGGCCGATAGAACTTGAGGGAATATTTGTTCTACCTTTAGCTCCTCGTTGGTTTCGACACTCTTATTTATCAAAAACTATTGCGATCCCCTATACTTGTGGGTTATCAAGACCTTTTTCTGGCGCCGTTGTCAGGGAGCAATAGCGTGGGGTGAATATTCTCGTGTGTGCTTGTTTGCTTTATCACTAAGTAATTTTTATTTGCTGTTCTTAGTTGTTTCCTATCTTTAGTTATGGTAGGAAACGCAAAATACCAAAATAATTAGTTGTACCTACTGAACCAATGGTTGAAGAACCAATCAAAATCTATCACACTGCTGAAGCTTATTACTTGGATCATCTTCGATCCCTATGTGCTCGTGCTGAAACCGCAACTAGCTTAGTTGAGGGCAAATCTTTAGATGAGCATGCTTGTTATGTGCGACGCGGCATATCTGAAAAGCGGAAAACTTTACTGGATCAAATTCATCGTTTGCAATGCTATGCTTGGAATTTATGTGAAATATATGATTATACTTGTTGTTCTGAAGACCCTAAGAAACACCTTACCTACCAATGTTTGTTTAGTGATAATGGAATCGTATCCTCTTATGCTAAGGGTGTTTATAGTTACTATGATGTTCCACAAATTGAAGAATTTGTTGCTTTTAAGGGTGCTTACGAAATTGCTTCTTTGATTGAAAAGTATGATGCTACTCTTTACAAATCTGAAAATTTTGCCGTATTTAAATATTGCTATGATAATTATGCTTCTAATGCCTATGTTGAACCATATATTGAGTACTACTCTGCTGTCCAAGAAGAGACTAATATTTTGCAGGAGTCTATGGAAGAAGAAATTGATGAAACTGTGAGCTCATTGGATGAAAAAGATGAGGAGGAGAGCGAAGAACAAAAGGAGGAAGAGCGGATTAGCTACCCTGTGACGCCCCCGATTCAATCGTACACTAATCATGCACGCAAATGTGTACGATCAAGATCAGGGACTCACGGGAAGATATCACAACACAACTCTAAAACATAAATAAGTCATACAAGCATCATAATACAAGCCAGGGGCCTCGAGGGCTCGAATACAAGTGCTCGATCATAGACGAGTCAGCGGAAACAACAATATCTGAGTACAGACATAAGTTAAACAAATTTGCCTTAAGAAGGCTAGCACAAACTGGGATACAGATCGAAAGAGGTGCAGGCCTCCTGCCTGGGATCCTCCTAACTACTCCTGGACGTCGTCAGCGGGCTGCACGTAGTAGGGCACCTCCGGTGTAGTAGGGGTCGCCGTCGACGGTGGCGTCTGGCTCCTGAACTCTAGCATCTGGTTGTGACAACCAGAAAGAAAGGAAAAGGGGAAAAAGGGGGGAGAAAGCAACCGTGAGTACTCATCCAAAGTACTCGCAAGCAAGGAACTACACTACATATGCATGGGTATATGTGTAAGGAGGCCATATCAGTGGACTGAACTGCAGAATGCCAGAATAAGAGGGGGATAGCTAATCCTGTCGAAGACTACGCTTCTGGCAGCCTCCGTCTTGCAGCATGTAGGAGAGAGTAGATTGAAGTCCTCCAAGTAGCATCTTCAAGTAGCATCTCCAAGCAGCATCTCCAAGTAGCATCGCATAGCATAACCCTACCCGGCGATCCTCCTCTCGTCGCCCTGTAGAAAAGCGATCACCGGGTTGTCTGTGGAACTTGGAAGGGTGTGTTTTATTAAGTATCCGGTTCTAGTTGTCATAAGGTCAAGGTACAACTCCAAGTCGTCCTGTTACCGAAGATCACGGCTATTCGAATAGATTAACTTCCCTGCAGGGGTGCACCACATAGCCCAACACGCTTGATCCCATTTGGCCGGACACACTTTCCTGGGTCATGCCCGGCCGCGGAAGATCAACACGTCGCAGCCCCACCTAGGCAAAACAGAGAGGCCAGCACGCCGGTCTAAACCTAAGCGCGCAGGGGTCTGGGCCCATCGCCCTGAGCACACCTGCACGTTGCGTACGCGGCCGGTGAGCAGACCTAGCAACCTCCATTACAAAGGAAGTTGCGTTAACGCAGTCCAACCCGGCGCGCGCCGCTCCGTCGCTGACGTCTGAAGTGCTTCGGCTGATACCACGACGTCGGGATACCCATAACTACTCCCACGTAGATGGTTAGTGCGTATAGGCTCGTAGCCAGACTCAGATCAAATACCAAGATCTCGTTAAGCGTGTTAAGTATCCGCGAATGCCGAACAAGGCCAGGCCCACCTGTCTCCTAGGTGGTCTCAACCTGCCCTGTCGCTCCGCCACAAAGTAACAGTCGGGGGCCGTCGGGAACCCAGGCCCACCTCTACCGGGATGGAGCCACCTGTCCTTTCAGCCCCCTCGTCAGAAGCACTTGCGGGTACTCAATGAGCTGACCCGACTTTAGTCACCATCTGTATAGTATGTATGTATGTATAGTATATACCCGTGATCACCTCCCAAGTGATCACGGCCCGATAGTATAGCAAGGCAGACTGACAAGAATGTAGGGCCAATGATGATAAACTAGCATCCTATACTAAGTATTTAGGATTGCAGGTAAGGTATCAACAGATGTAGCAACAATGTCAGGCTATGCATCAGAATAGGATCAACGGAAAGCAGTAACATGCTACACTACTCTAATGCAAGCAGTATAAAGAAGAGTAGGCGATATCTGGTGATCAAAGGGGGGGCTTGCCTGGTTGCTCTGGCAAGAGAGAGGGGTCGTCGGTGACGTAGTCGATCACAGGGACATCAGCATCGGTCTCGAGGTCTATCGGAGAGAAGAGGGGGAAGTACAGTAAATACATAGCAGGCAAGTGCATGACAGGACAACAGACAGAGCTAGACGTGTTCTAACGCAGCGCTAGGCGATACTGGCGAAGGGGGAAACATCCGGGAAAGTCTTCCCGGTGTTCCGTGTTTCCGGGCAGATGAACCGGTGGTGAAATGTTGCAGGTTCACTATGCTAGGGACGCGTGGCAGACGAACGGGCTGCGTATCCGGGTTCGTCTCGTCGTTCTGAGCAACTTTCATGTTGAAAATATTTTAATCCGAGTTACGGATTAAAAGATATGATTTTTAAAAGATTTTAACAATTTTGGAATTTAATTATTTATTTAATTAATTCGAAAAAATGTATTTATGACGTCAGCATGATGTCATGCTGACGTCAGCAGTCAACAGGGGTTGACTCAACCTGACAGGTGGGTCCCGTTCGTCATACACTGTTAACTAATTAACCTAATTAAGTTTAATTAACAGTAGTTAATTAGGTTAATTAGTTATTAGGTTAATTAACCAGGATTAATTAACTTAATTAATTACTTGATTAATTAGTTAATTAATTAATAATTTTATTAAATCATTTCTTTATTTTTATTAAA
>NC_041380.1:488176166-488216360 GCF_002162155.2 Triticum dicoccoides
TTAGTTTTGTTTTCTGTTTTTTTTTGTTTTCTTTTAGTTTCCTATTATTTTAGTTTTAGTAAATTACCAAAGTGGCACCTAAATAGGATTTTACAAATTATGCCACTGCCACAATAGTTTAATACTTACAACAATTTAGTTTTGAAAATGTTTATTATTTTTAAAGCATTAAAATAATTGTTTTTGCTACTCTTTTATTCATTTAACAGTATTTAAACATTTATAAAAGTGTGGTTTCTCCACCATAATTATCTATGCAATATTTGGTTCACTCCGAACATTTTAGTTTTAATATTTGAAAACTTTTATTGTTTGCCTATTTTTGAATTTGAATTTGAATCGGTTTCGAACTAACTCGAGATTAGCAACTATAAACGAGGTGACGTGGCACCATTAGCAGAGGATCACTGTAGCTTAATTACCCGGGCGTCACATACCCGTGCCCACCTTCTAATGAGAGTAACTCTTCAACTCATACATTGTTTAATTTCCCTTCGTGCTTACCGGAGGATGATTGCTATGATCCCGTTGATTCTTTTGAAATATCCCTTTTTGATGATGCTTGCTATGCTTGTGGCCAAGGTGCCAATATGAATTATGCTTATGGAGATGAACTTGCTATAGTTCCTTATGTTAAACATAAAATTGTTGCTATTGCACCCACGTATGATAGTCCTATTATCTTTTTGAATTCTCCCGACTACACTATATCGGAGAAGTTTGCACTTATTAAGGAATATATTTATGGGTTGCCTTTTACCGTTGCACATGATGATTTTGATGAATATAATATGCATGTGCTTGCTGCTCCTACTTGCAATTATTATGAGAGAGGAACTATATCTCCTCCTCTTTATGTTTCCAATACAACAAAATTGCAAGAAACCGGTTATACTATGCATTGGCCTTTACTTTGTGTGCATGAATTGTTCTTTTATGACATGCCTATGCATAGGAAGCGAGTTAGACTTCGTCATTGCATGATATATGTTACTTTGTGCTCACTTCTAAATTACAAATCATTGTTAATTAAAATTGGCTTTGATATACCTTGGGATCCAGGTGGACCCATTACTTGAGCACTATATGCCTAGCTTAATGGCTTTAAAGAAAGCGCTGCCAGGGAGACAACCCGGAAGTTTTAGAGAGTCATTTATTTCTGTTGAGTGCTTTTATATAGTTTAAAAACAACAAAAATAAATAGGGGAACCCAAAACTTTTTTAAAAAGGAAAGCGAAAGTGAGAAAGACAAGCATTGTTGAAGTGGGAGCTAGCCTTGAACTTTGTTCATGCTCACAGAAACTTTGTGAATGTTGATTACAGAAACTTCTCAATAAAGTTAATTATCCCCTTGTACAATTCCATTGTATTATAAAAATAATGTGCCAAGGTTTGCCTTTAGGATGTTTACATTTGCTTGATGGTTTGTACGGTGCAGGACAGAAACTTTGGCTGTAGTGCGCGATTTTACATTTTTAGCTGGAACGTCAAATGGTTCTGATTCTTTTTGCACTGTATTCCTATACAAATTTCTTATTTTTCCTAATTTTGTTAGAATGTTTCAAGTATCAGAAGTATGGTGAATGTTCAGATTGCTACAGACTGTTCTGTTTTAGACAGATTCTGTTTTTGATGCATAGTTTGCTTGTTTTGATGAAACTATCAATTTATATCAGTGCATTAAGCCATGAAAAAGTTATATTACAGTAGACACAATGCAAAAACAAAATATGAATTGGTTTGCAACAGTACTTATAGTAGTGATTTGCTTTATTATACTAACGGATCTTACTGAGTTTTCTGTTGAAGTTTTGTGTGGATGAAGTGTTCGATGATTGAGAAGGTTTCGATGTGAGAAGAAGGAAGAGAGGCAAGAGCTCAAGCTTGGGGATGCCCGAGGCATCCCAAGTAAATATTCAAGGAGACTCAAGCATCTAAGCTTGGGGATGCTGGGGAGGCATCCCCTCTTTCTTCAACAAATATCAGTATGCTTTCGGATTCGTTTTGTTTATGCGATATGTGCAATCTTGGAGCGTCTTTTGCATTTAGGTTTTTATTTTTCTTTTTATGCACCATGCTGGTATGATATAGTCCTTGGTTGATTTATAGAATGCTCATTGCACTTCACTTATATCTTTTTGAGTATGGCTTTATAGATTGCTTCATGTGCTTCACTTATATCATTTGAAGTTTGGATTGCCTGTTTCTCGTTACATAGACAACCGCCATTTGTAGAAGGCTCTTTTGCTTCACTTATATTTGTTAGAGCACGGGCATATCTTTAGTAGAAAGAATTAAACTCTCGTGCTTCACTTATATCTATTTAGAGAAATGACAGGAACTGGTCATTCACATGGTTAGTCATAAAATCCTACATAAACTTGTAGATCACTGAATATGATATGTTTGGTTCCTTGCAATAGTTTTGCGATATAAAGATGGTGATATTAGAGTCATGCTAGTCGAGTAATTGGGAAATTGAGAAATACTTGTGTTGAGGTTTGCAAGTCCCATAGCATGCACGTATGGTGAACCGTTATGTAACGAAGTCGGAGCATAAGGTGTTTATTGATTGTCTTCCTTATGAGTGGCGGTCGGGGACGAGCGATAGTCTTTTCCTACCAATCTATCCCCATAGGAGCATGCGCGTAGTACTTTGTTTCAATGACTAATAGATTTTTTCAATAAGTATGTGAGTTCTTTATGACTAATGTTGAGTCCATGGATTATACGCACTCTCACCCTTCCACCATTGCTAGCCTCTCTAGTACCATGCAACTTTCGCCGGTACCATAAACCCACCATATACCTTCCTCAAAACAGCCACCATACCTACCTATTATGGCATTTCCATAGCCATTCCGAGATATATTGCCATGCAACTTTCCACCATTCCGTTCATCATGACACATTCATCATTTTCATATTGCTTAGCATAATCATGTAGTTGACATAGTATTTGTGGCAAAGCCACCGTTCATAATTCTTTCATACTTGTCACTCTTGATTCATTGCATATCCCGGTACACCGCCGGAGGCATTCATATAGAGTCATATCTTGTTCTAAGTATCGAGTTGTAATTCTTGAGTTGTAAGTAAATAGAAGTGTGATGATCATCATTCAATAGAGCATTGTCCCAAAAAAAGAAAGACCAAATAAAAATAAAGGCCAAATAAAAAAAAGCCAAATAAAAAAAATAAGAAGGGGCAATGCTACTATTCCTTTTTCCACACTTGTGCTTCAAAGTAGCACCATGTTCTTCATATAGAGAGTCTTTTGAGTTATCACTTCCATATACTAGTGGGAATCTTTCATTATAGAACTTGGCTTGTATATTCCAATGATGGGCTTCCTCAAAATGCCCTAGGTCTTCGTGAGAAAGCGAGTTGGATGCACACCCACTTAGTTTATTTTTGAGCTTTCATACACTTATAGCTCTAGTGCATCCGTTGCATGGCAATCCCTACTCACTCACATTGGTATCTATTGATGGGCATCTCCATAGCCCGTTGATACGCCTAGTTGATGTGAGACTATCTTCTCCTTTTTGTCTTCTCCACCATCATATTCTATTCCACCTATAGTGCTATGTCCATGGCTCACGCTCACGTATTGCATGAAAGTTGAAAAGGTTTGAGAACGTCAAAAGTATGAAACAATTGCTTGGCTTGTCATCGGGGTTGTGCATGATGTGAATATTTTGTGTGGTGAAGATGGAGCATAGCCAGACTATATGATTTTGTGGGGATGAGCTTTCTTTGGCTATGTTATTTCAATAAGACATAATTGTTTGGTTGGTATGCTTGAAGTATTATTATTTTTATGTCAAAGGATAGATTATTGCTTTGAATCACTCGTGTCTTAATATTCATGCCATGATTAGACATATGATCAAGATTATGCTAGGTAGCATTCCACATCAAAAATTATCTTTTTTATCATTTACCTACTCGAGACGAGCAGGAATTAAGCTTGGGGATGTTGATACGTCTCCGTCGTATCTATAATTTTTTATTGTTCCATGCCAATATTCTACAACTTTCATATACTTTTGGCAACTTTTTATACTATTTTTGGGACTAACATATTGATCCAGTGCCTAATGCCAGTTCCTGTTTGTTGCATGTTTTTTGTTTCACAGAATATCCATATCAAACGGAGTCCAAACAGAATAAAAACCGAGGGAGATTTTTTTTGGAATATATATGATTTTTGGGAAGAAGAATCCACGCGAGATGATGCTCGAGGGGCCCACGAGGTAGGGGGGCGCGCCCCAGGGTGTTAGGCGCACCCCTGACCGTCGTGGCCACCCCGTAAGGCGGTTGGATCCCTTCTTTCTCCGCAAGAAAGCTAATTTCTGGATAGAGATCGTGTTAAAATTTCAGCCCAATCGGAGTTACAGATCTCCGGGAATATAAGAAACGGTGAAAGGGAAGAATTTGAGAACGCAGAAATAGAGAGAGACAGATCCAATCTCGGAGGGGCTCTCGCCCCTCCCGTGCCATGGAGGCCATGGACCAGAGGGGAAACCCTTCTCCCATCGAGGGAGAAGGTCAAGGAAGAATAAGAAGGACGGGGACTCTCTCCCCCTCGCTTCCGGTGGCACCGGAGTGCCACCGGGGGCCATCATCATCGCCGCGATCTACACCAACACCTCCGCCATCTTCACCAACATATCCATCACCTTCCCCCCTCTATCTACAGCGGTCCACTCTCCCGCAACCTGCTGTACCCTCTACTTGAACATGGTGCTTTATGCTTCATATTATTATCCAATGATGTGTTGCCATCCTATGATGTCTGAGTAGATTTTCGTTGTCCTATCGGTGGTTGATGAATTGCTATGATTGATTTAATTTTCTTGTGGTTATGTTGCTGTCCTTTGGTGCCCATCATATGATTGCGCGCGTGGATCACACCCTAGGGTTAGTTGTATGTTGATAGGACTATGTATTGGAGGGCAAGAGTGACAGAAGCTTCAACCTAGCATAGAAATTGATGCATACGGGATTGAAGGGGGACCAATATATCTTAATGCTATGGTTGGGTTTTACCTTAATGAACATTAGTAGTTGCGGATGCTTGCTAGTAGTTCCAATCGTAAGTGCATAGAATTCCAAGTCAGGGATGACATGCTAGCAGTGGCCTCTCCCACATAATACTTGCTATCGGTCTAGTAAAGTAGTCAATTGCTTAGGGGCAATTTCACAACTCCTGCCACCACTTTTCCACACTCGCTATATTTACTTTATTGTTTCTTTATCTAAACAGCCCCTACTTTTTATTTACGTACTCTTTATTATCTTGCAAACCTATCCAACAACACCTACAAAGTACTTCTGGTTTCATACTTGTTCTAGGTAAAGCGAACGTCAAGCGTGCGTAGAGTTGTATCGGTGGCTGATAGAACTTGAGGGAATATTTGTTCTACCTTTAGCTCCTCGTTGGGTTCGACACTCTTACTTATCGAAAACTGTTGCGATCCCCTATACTTGTGGGTTATCACATAGACATGACCGAGACATGTCTTCGGTCAATAACCAATAGCGGAACCTGGATGGTCATATTGGTTCCTACATATTCTACGAAGATCTTTATCGGTCAAACCGCATAACAATATACGTTGTTCCCTTTGTCAATGGTATGTTACTTGCCCGAGATTCGATCGTCAGTATCCTAATACCTAGCTCAATCTCGTTACCAGCAAGTCTCTTTACTCTTTCCAATAATGCAACGTCCCGCAACTAACTCATTAGTCACATTGCTTGCCAGGCTTATAGTGATGTGCATTACCGAGAGGGCCCAGAGATACCTCTCCAACAATCGGAGTGACAAATCCTATTCTTGATCTATGCCAACTCCATGAACACCATCAGAGACACCTGTAGAGCACCTTTATAATCACCCAGTTACGTTGTGACATTTGGTAGCACACAAAGTGTTCCTCCGGTATTCGGGAGTTGCATAATCTCATAGTCATAGGAACATGTATAAGTCATGAAGAAAGCAATAGCAGTAAACTTAAACGATCAAGTGCTAAGCTAACGAAATGGGTCAAGTCAATCACATCATTCTCCTAATGAAGCGATCCGGTTGATCAAATAAAAACTCATGTCTATGGCTAGGAAACTTAGCTATCTTTGATCAATGAGCTAGTCAAGTAGAGGCATACTAGTGACACTGTGTTTGACCCACTGCAGGAGCAACACCAGATGTTATGAACGTCTGGCAGAGCAAAGCTATGATTACTCGATAGTTCAGTGTGCCATGCTTTACGGCTTAGAACCGGGACTTCAACGACGTTTTGAACGTCATGGAGCATATGAGATTCCAGGAGTTGAAGTTAATATTTCAAGCAAATGCCCGGATTGAGAGATATGAAGTCTCCAATAAGTTCTACAGCTGCAAAATGGAGGAGAATAGTTCTGTCAGTGAACATATACTCAGAATGTCTGGGTACCACAACCACTTGACTCAACTAGGAGTTAATTTTCCTGATGATAGTGTCATCGACAGAGTTCTTCAATCGCTGCCACCAAGCTACAAGAGCTACATGATGAACTATAATATGCAAGGGATGGATAAGACGATTCCCATGCTCTTCGCAATACTAAAGGCTGCGGAGGTAGAAATCAAGAAGGAGCATCAAGTGTTGATGGTTAATAAGACCACCAGTTTCAAGAAAAGGGTAAAGGGAAGAAGGGGAACTTCAAGAAGAACGGCAAGGAAGTTGCTGCTCAAGTGAAGAAGCCAAAGTCTGGACCTAAGCCCAAGACTGAGTGCTTCTACTACAAAGGAACTGGTCACTGGAAGCAGAACTGCACCAAGTATTTGGCGGAGAAGAAGGATGGCAAAGTGAAAGGTATATTTGATATACATGTTATTGATGTGTACCTTACTAATGCTCGAAGTAGCGCCTAGGTATTTGATACTGGTTCTGTTGCTAATATATGCAACTCAAAATAGGGGCTACGGATTAAATGAAGATTGGCTAAGAACGAGGTGACAATGTGATACGTCTCCAACGTATCTATATTTTTTGATTGTTCCATGCTATTATATTATCTGTTTTGGATGTTTAATGGTCCTTATTATACACTTCTATATTATTTTTGGGACTAACCTACTAACCAAAGGCCTAGTGCAAATTGTTGTTTTTTGCCTATTTCAGTGTTTCGCAGAAAAGCAATATCAAACGTAATCCAAATGGAATGAAACCTTCGGGAGAGTGATTTTTGGAACAAACGCAATCCAGGAGACTTGGAGTGGACGTCAAGGAAGCATCAAGGAGGCCACGAGGCAGGGAGGCACGCCCCCACCCTCGTGGGCCCCTCATAGCTCCCCTGACCGACTTCTTTCGCCTATATATACTCATATACCCCGAAAACATCCGAGAGCACCACGAAACCCTATTTCCACCGCCGCAACCTTCTGTACCCAAAAGATCCCATCTTGGGGCCTTTTCCGGAGCTCCACCGGAGGGGGAATCGATCACGGAGGGCTTCTACATCAACCCCATAGCCTCTCTGATGATGTGTGAGTAGTTTACCACAGACCTTAGGGTCCATAGTTATTAGTTAGATGACTTCTTCTCTCTCTTTGGATCTCAATACAAAGTTCTCCTTGATCTTCTTAGAGATCTATTCGATGTAATTCTTTTTGCGGTGTGTTTGTCGGGATCCGATGAATTGTGGGTTTATGATCAAGATTATCTATGAACAATATTTGGTTCTTCTCTGAATTCTTTTATGTATGATTTGTTATATTTACAAGTCTCTTCGAATTATCAGTTTGGTTTGACCTACTAGATTGATATTTCTTGCAATGGGAGAAGTGCTTAGCTTTGGGTTCAATCTTGCGGTGTACTTTCCCAGTGACAGCGGGGGCAGCAAGGCACGTATTGTATTGTTGCCATCAAGGATAAAAAGATGGGGTTTATATCATATTGCTTGAGTTTATCCTTCTACATCATGTCATCTTGCCTAATGCGTTACTCTGTTCTTATGAACTTAATATTCTAGATGCATGCTGGATAGCGATCGATGTGTGGAGTAATAGTAGTAGATGCAAAATCGTTTCGGTCTACTTGTCGCGGACATGATGCCTATATACATGATCATGCCTAGATATTCTCATAATTATGCACTTTTTATCAATTGCTCGATAGTAATTTGTTTACCCACCGTAATACTTATGCTATTTTGAGAGAAGCCACTAGTGAAACCTATGGCCCCCGGGTCTATTTTCCATCATATAAGTTTCCAATCTATTTTACTTTGCAATCTTTACTTTCAATCTATATGATAAAAATACTGAGGGAGTCCTGGATTAGGGGGTGTTCGGGTAGCCGGACTATACCTTCAGTCGGACTCCTGGACTATGAAGATACAAGATTGAAGACTTCGTCCCGTGTCCGGATGGGACTTTCCTTGGCGTGGAAGGCAAGCTTGGCGATGCGGATATTCAAGATCTCCTACCATTGTAACCGACTTTATGTAACCCTAACCCTATCCGATGTCTATATAAACCGGAGTGTTGTAGTCCGTAGGCAATCAACTCCATACACAACAATCATACCATAGGCTAGCTTCTAGGGTTTAGCCTCCTTGATCTCGTGGTAGATGTACTCTTGTACTACCCATATCATCAATATTAATCAAGCAGGAGTAGGGTATTACCTCCATCGAGAGGGCCCGAACCTGGGTAAAACAAAGTGTTCCCTGCCTCCTGTTACCATCCGGCCTAGACACACAGTTCGGGACCCCCTACCCGAGATCCGCCGGTTTTGACACCGACATTGGTGCTTTCATTGAGAGTTCCTCTGTGTCGTCGCCTTTAGGCCCGATGGCTCCTTTGATCATCAACAACAATACGGTCCAAGGTGAGACTCTGCTCCCTGAACGGATCTTCGTCTTCGGCGGCTTCGCTCTGCGGGCCAATTCACTCGGCCATCTGGAGCAGATCAAAAGCTACGCCCCTGGCCATCAGGTCAGGTTTGGAAGCCTAAACTACACGGCTGACATCCACGGGGACCTAATCTTCAACGGATTCAAGCCACAGCCAAGCGCGCCGCACTGTCTCGATGGGCATGATATAGCTCTGCCGCCGAACATCGCCTTGGAGGCCGCATACGCATCGGTTTTGACCATTGATTCGGAGCCTACTGCGCCGATCGAGGATCAGCGGTTGGACGCCGCCTCAGGGGCTGCGATCTCAGAGGCGATCGAGCCGAACGCTAGCCCCGCACTCTGCACTACCCATGACTCTGAGGATCCGGACTCCTCCCCGGACTCCGTACCCCCCGCGGCCCTGCCAATCGAATCCGATTGGGTGCCGATAATGGAGTTCACTGCCGCAGACATCTTTCAGCATTCGCCTTTTGGCGACATCCTGAATTCTCTTAAGTCTCTCTCTTTATCAGGAGAGTCCTGGCTGGACTACGGTCAGCGAGGGTGGAATACGGACGATGAGGAAATTCAAAGCCCACCCACCACCCACTTTGTAGCCACTGTCGACGATCTAACCGACATGCTTGACTTCAGCTCCGAAGACATCGACGGCATGGACGACGATGTAGGAGACAAACAGGAACCAGCACCTGTAGGGCGCTGGAAGGCCACCTCGTCATATGACATATATATGGTGGATAATCCAAAAGATGGAGATGGCGATGGAACAGTGGGGGATAACGCCCCCAAGAAACAACCAAAGCGCCGGCGTCAGCGGCTCCGCTCTAAATCCCGCCAAAGTAAAAATGGTGATTCCGGCACGGGAGACAATACTACCCCGGATAGCGCCGAAGAACACCCACCTCGGCAAGATTCAACGCAGGAAGATGGAGAAGCCAGCCCTCATGAGAGAGCGGCAAACCGAGAGGTCGAGGATGATAACTATATGCCTCCCTCCGAAGACGAGGCAAGCCTCGATGACGACGAATTCGTCATACCATTAGACCCCCCCGAACAAGAGCGTTTTAAACGCAGGCTTTTAGCCACGTCAAGTAGCCTCAAAAAAAGCAGCAACAGCTTAAAGCTGCCCAAGATTTGCTAGCTGACAGATGGACTGAAGTCCTTGCGGCCGAAGATTATGAACTCGAACGCCCCTCCAAGAGTTACCCGAAGCGCAGGCCACTACCCCGATCAGAGGAGGAAGCACCTACATCACCAGCGCATGACATGGCAGACCGGCCACCTCGCGGCCGCGACAGAGAGGCCTCTCGGCCCTCCACCCAAGTCATGCCCCGACGTCGCTCAACTAAGGCACGGGAAAATGCGCCCGACCTACGAGACATACTGGAGGATAAGGCAAGACAAACAAGATCGATCTACGGATCGCGCAGGCGCCCTACAGCATGTGATAATGATCTTCATGCCGGATACAACAAATCCGGCCGGGCCGAACACAACAGACATAGCTCTTCCGAGCTGCGTCGTGATATAGCCCAGTACAAAGGCGCCGCACACCCGCTATGCTTCACGAATGAAGTAATGGATCATAAAATCCTAGAGGGTTTCAAACCCGTAAACATCGAATCATACGATGGCACAACAGACCCGACGGTATGGATCGAGGATTATCTCCTTCACATCCACATGGCGCGCGGCGATGATCTACACGCCATCAAATACCTCCTGCTCAAACTTAAAGGACCGGCCCGGCATTGGCTTAACAGCTTGCCAGCAGACTCAATCGGTTGTTGGGAGGACCTGGAAGCCGCATTCCTCGACAACTTCCAGGGCACTTACGTGCGACCGCCAGATGCCGACGACTTAAGCCACATAATTCAGCAGCTAGAAGAATCGGCCAGACAATTCTGGACACGGTTCCTAACAAAGAAAAACCAGATAATCGACTGTCCGGACGCAGAGGCCCTAGCAGCCTTCAAGCATAACATCCGCGGTGAGTGGCTTACCTGGCACCTGGGACAGGAAAAGCCGAAATCCATGGCAGCCCTCACGACACTCATGACCCACTTTTGCGCGGGAGAAGACAGCTGGCTAGCTCGCAGTAACAACTTATCAAAGAACCCTGGTAATTCGGATACCAAGGACAAAAGTGGCAGGACATGTCGGAATAAGCAAAAACGCCGCATTAACCGCGACAGCAATGAAGACACGGCAGTCAATGCCGGATTCAAAGGCTATAAATCCGGTCAGCGGAAAAAGCCATTCAAAAAGAATACTCAGGGCCCGTCCAGTTTGGACCGAATACTCAATCGCTTGTGCCAGATACATGGCACCCCCGAAAGGCCAGCCAATCACACTAACAAGGATTGTTGGGTGTTCAAGCAGGCAGGCAAGTTAAGGGCCGAAAACAGAGACAAGGGGCTGCACAACGACGACGAGGAGCCCAAGCCGCCGAACAACAATGGACAGAAGGGCTTTCCCCCACAAGTGCGGACGGTGAACATGATATACGCAACCCACATTCCCAAGTGGGAGCGGAAGCGTGCGCTACGGGACGTATACGCGATAGAGCCAGTCGCCCCAAAGTTCAACCCATGGTCCTCCTGCCCGATCACTTTTGATCGAAGGGACCATCCCACTAGCATCCGTCATGGCGGCCTTGCCGCATTGGTTCTCGACCCAATCATCGACGGATTTCATCTCACAAGAGTCCTCATGGACGGCGGCAGTAGCCTGAACCTGCTTTATCAGGATACAGTGCGGAAAATGGGCATAGATCCCTCAAGGATTAAGCCCACAAGAACGACCTTTAAAGGCGTTATACCAGGTGTAGAAGCCACCTGTACAGGCTCAGTAACACTTGACGTGGTCTTTGGATCCCCGGACAATTTCCAAAGCGAAGAGTTAATCTTCGATATAGTCCCGTTTCGCAGTGGATATCACGCCCTGCTCGGACGAACCGCATTCGCAAAGTTCAATGCGATGCCGCACTACGCATATCTCAAGCTCAAGATGCCAGGCCCTCGAGGAGTAATTACGGTTAACGGAAACACCAAACGCTCCCTCCGTACGGAGGAGGATACGGCGGCTCTCGCAGCGGAGGTACAAAGTAGCCTTCTCAGGCAATTCTCCAGTCCGGCCATTAAAAAGCCAGACACTGCCAAGCGCGCCCGGAGTAACCCACAGCAGGACCGCCTAGCACACTCTGAGCAAGCGTAGCAATGCGGCCCTGACCCCAGCTTTCGCGACATAGCGAAACCAGTACCTCGCGTACATAACTACGCCCTTGAAATACCATGGGCACAGGGGAAGGGGCACAATAACGGCACACCCAAAATACGGCTTAAAACGTACTACGGGCTGCCGGATTCTCTCTTTTCATTTTTTCTTACTTTCAGGACTCCATACCTCGGACGACCTATTCGGCAATACGACTACCGCACAAACGATGCAAGATCCAGGGAGGCAGACAAGCCATGCCGCATTATGGAACTCCCAGGTGGTCTCTGTTACGAGCGGTATACCTGTTTTAAATACAATTCCGCGGCCTACCCCTGGTCAGGACATACTGAATAGTCCAAATATCTTTTTGCTTATCGCACTACTTGTATCGTTCGGCTTTGATAAATAGCCTCTCTATAAACAATGCATAGCTTTTGTCTATTTCTGCATTACTCTCTTTTATATATGTTCACTAATGACATGTTGCACCCGTACACTGTGGTACGGCAAGTACGCTAGGGGCTTCAGTACCCTTTAATATGGTGTGAGAAGCCCGTACACTTTCACAAGTGCGGCACCCCGAACTTATAGCACTATATGCATCGGCTCCGAATCATGATTTGGGTCAATAGTTGGGTTTGCCCGACTCCTATGTTTTGGTGCCTTACGTTCCGCTCTATCGTCTAAGGTAGCACTAGGAGAACCACTGCGATTGTGCCCCGGTTGAGCTGGGTTAAGCACCTCAGTTGAGAAAGCTAAAACTGACTATCATGATGAGGCGAGAGACCGGTCGCTGTTCGAGAGGTTTTTCGAGTCCCTAAAGACTTATGCCGCTTCGAGCGAGGAGCCGGATTTGTCCGGCCAAGGTGTGGATAGCGCCCCAAACTCGGTCTTCCGAACTAGGGGCTTCGCCGAAATTTAAAATTATAAAGTTCTATGACTAAGTGAGAGTGTTCAAGCATTATAGTCCGATTGCCTGGTTCGTCGTGCTGAGCGCCTCCCTCGAAGGACCCAACCATGGGAAAAAGAGCGCTCAGGTTTATCACCGAACACCCCAGCACTAGTGGCATGGGGGCAGAAGCCGACGACTGGCCATTTCTCAATTTTTGAAAAACGGTCGCACAGAAAATAATATTTTAAATTCAATAAGCATTGCTTAGCGCATACGACCAAGTTTTCAGCGCACGGGATAAAAATGAGCGAGTTTATTCAAAAATTACATCCTTGGTACATTCATCCGCCACAAGGCGGGCACCTGCAAGAACATCCTTGTAATAGTTCTCGGGCTTGCGATGCTCCTTCCCCGGCGGCGGCCCGTCCCTCACAAGCTTCTCACCGTCCAGCTTACCCGAGTGCACCTTCGCACGGGCAAGGGCCCTACGGGCTCCTTCGATGCAGACGGACCGCTTGATGACCTCGAGCCTTGGACAGGCCTCCACCAGCCGCCGCACCAGCCCGAAGTAGCTCCCAGGCAGGGCCTCTCCGGGCCACAGCCGAACTATGAAGCCTTTCATGGCCTGTTCGGTCACCTTGTGGAGCTCGACCAGCTGTTTCAGTTGGTCGCTCAAGGGCACGGGGTGTCCGGCCTCAGCATACTGAGACCAGAACACCTTCTCCGTCGAGCCGCCCTCTTCAGCTCGGTAGAATGCGGCGGCGTCGGATACACTGCGGGGAAGATCTGTGAATGCCCCTGGAGAACTCCGGATTCGGGTAAGTAACAGGTAGTTTACTTTTATATTTCTGCTTTGCATAAAGAATGCCTTACCCACTGCTATCTTCTTCATCTCCTCAAACTCTTGGAGCGCCTTTTGGGCTTCGGCCTTGGCAGACTTGGCAGTCTCAAGGGCCGTCGCGAGCTCGGACGCTTGGGTCTTTGACTCAAGCTCCAAACTCTCATGTTTTTTCATGAGAGCCTGAAGCTCTTGCTGCATATCGCCGACCTGAGCCCCAAGTTTCTCTCGCTCGGTGCGCTCTGCGGCCGTTTTCTTTTCGGCCTCGGACAGCGCCTGCTTGAGGGTCGCCACCTCAGTCGTGGCCCCTATAATAAGCAGTGCAATCCTGTTATTTTTTGCAATCACGCCTCTCTATAGGCACTTTTTCTGTAAGGTATTTCCTACCTTCTTTTTCCTCGAGCTGCCGCCTGGCAAGGCCGAGCTCTTGCTCGGTCCGCTCGAGTCCCTGTTTCAGGGCACCCACCTCCGCAGTCAGCGCGGTGGTGGCTAGCAGCGAAGCCTGCATACGCATATTGACTCTTTTTGTTAGACTCCTGCGAAATTTACTAGATCCTCTATTCGGCTTTTCTTTCCGAACGCCAAACAGAGCATCAGGGGCTACTGTCTATGCGGTAATATTTTTACATATCTTTTACTTACCTCGAATCCTGTTAGGAGGCTAGCGCAAGCTTCACTCAGTCCGCTCTTGGCGGACTGAACCTTCTGGATCACCGTACTCATAATAGTATGGTGCTCCTCGTCGATGGAGGCGCCGTCAAGCACCTCGAGCAGATTGTTTGGCACCTCCGGTGGGATGGATGCTGCCAGCTCAGAAGGCTTGCTCCTCTTGGAAGGAGTTCGCCTACCGCGGTCCGGAACTGTTGAAGATTCCGGCGCGGTGTTCGGCACAAAGCCGGAC
Source organism: Triticum dicoccoides (assembly GCF_002162155.2). Lineage (NCBI taxonomy): Eukaryota > Viridiplantae > Streptophyta > Magnoliopsida > Poales > Poaceae > Triticum > Triticum dicoccoides. The sequence continues at coordinate 488,190,927 of NC_041380.1, forward strand.
TTGGAGCCCTGGGGGGTCTTGTCCCTTTTACTCCTGGAGTCTGGGAGGTCGCCTTGCGGCTCCTCCAGGACCACCTCCTCCTGCCCCGGAGCTCGTTGTGACGCCACTTCGGCGTCATCCGCAGTGCGGGGGGAGACAGCAGGTGGAACTGAGTTCACGTCCGATGAATCCAGGGAGCCGCTCGACGACTCGTTGAGTTTGGCCCGGGGCGGGCTGCATGATTATATTCAACATTAGGGAAAGTTGTGCAACAAAAGGAATATCATGAGTTACTCTGGTATCCGAACACTTACGATTTCGCCGAACGCCTCGTCCTGTCCGGCCACTCCTCTTCGTCCTCGTTGGCGTCGGGGGCGTAGTCCGGCGGAGGGGTTTTCCTCTTCTTGGACCCTTCGCCCCCCCCTACTGGGGCGGCCTTCCTCTTCTTTCCTCCCACCGCTGGAGGGGGAGAGGTTTCTTCTTCCTCCTCCTCGTCTCCACGGGAGGAGTGCGTCTCGGACTCGTCGGACGACGAGTCCGACACCACCATATGCCGGGAACTCTTTCGAGTCCCCGTGGCCTTCTTCTTCTTGGCCTTCTTCTCCGGCACCACATAAGGTGCCGAAACCAGCAGCTTCGCTAGTAGAGCGGGGGCTGGGTCTTCGGGAAAGGGAGCCGGACAGTTAATTGATCTGGATTTCGCCCGCCAAGCCTGTCAAAGGCGAGGGAGTTTAGATCCCGCATAGAGTCAAACTATGAAAAAACCTAACATCCTGTAAAAGGTGAAAATAGCCTACCTCGCTAGCGTGACGCTGCGAGCTGTATCCGTGGTCCTCGGAAGTGGATGTGGGAGCCTCGGCGCCTTTGGTTAGCACCCTCCAGACGTCTTCATACATCGTGTCGAAGAGCCTATTAAGGGTTCGGTGCTGCGCCAGGTCGAACTCCCACAGATTAAAGTCCCGTTGTTGACACGGGAGGATCCGGCGGACGAGCATAACCTGGACTACATTGACGAGCTTGATCGGCTTGCTCACCAGGGACTGGACGCACGTCTGCAGTCCGGTCAGCTCTTTTTCGTCGCCCCACGACAGGCCCGTCTCTTTCCAGGACATAAGCCGCGTGGGGGGTCCGGATCGGAACTCGGGGGCTGCGGTCCATTTTGGATCGTGCGGCTCCGTGATGTAAAACCACCACGATTGCCACCCCCTCAGGGTCTCCACGAAGGAGACCTCGAGCCATAGGACGTTGGCCATCTTGCCCGCCATGGCGCCTCCGCATTCCGCCTGGCTGCCGCGCACTACCTTGGGTTTGACGTTGAAGGTCTTGAGCCAGAGGCCGAAATGGGGGCGGATGCAGAGGAAGGCCTCGCACACGATGATAAATGCCGAGATGTTGAGGATGAAGTTCGGGGCCAGAACGTGGAAATCCAGGCCGTAGTAGAACATGAGCCCCCGGACAAATGGGTGGAGTGGAAAACCCAGTCCGCGGAGGAAGTGGGGAAGGAATACTACCCTCTCATGGGGCCTTGGGGTGGGGAGAAGCTGCCCCTCCTAGGGAAGCCGGTGTGCGATGTCTTTGGACAGGTATTCGGCCTTCCTTAGCCTTTTGACATGGCCCTCCATGACGGAGGAGACCATCCACTTGCCTCCCGCTCCGGACATTGCTGGAGAAGGTTGAGGTGGGAAGTGCGGGCCTGGGCGCTGCAGCTCGAGTGCGCAGGAGATGGATAGGCAAAAGAGGAAGAAGGCGTAGGTAAGAGGGTGGATCCTTATCCCCTTATATGGGCGGATGCGGTTGTGCGTCCCCACCAGCCTAGTAAAACTTGCTTGCCTCCCTAGCGCCGTGATAAATGGTGCGGTTGGGTTATCCATGTCCGTATTGATGAGAATCCCGTAAAGGGGGTACACGATCTCTGCTTTGACAAGACGTGCCATGGAAACCGCCTCGCAAAACATGCTGAGGTGGAAAAGTAAAAATGATTCAAGTAAAGGACTTGGCCGTAGTGTGATGACGCACTACGAAATACCTCGGCAGATTAGATTTGTGTCAATGTTATTCTCTCTATGGCAATATGTCGAAACTTATTTTGCAGAGCCGGACACTACTCTTGGTGTTTACAATCTTCTACGAAGGACTTGGAGGAGGAACCCGCCTTGCAATGCCGAAGACAATTTGCGCGCCGGACTCGTCGTCATTGAAGCCTGGTTCAGGGGCTACTGAGGGAGTCCTGGATTAGAGGGTGTTCAGGTAGCCGGACTATACCTTCAGCCAGACTCCTGGACTATGAAGATACAAGATTGAAGACTTCATCCCGTGTCCGGATGGGACTTTCCTTGGCGTGGAAGGCAAGCTTGGCGATGCGGATATTCAAGATCTCCTACCATTGTAACCGACTTTATGTAACCCTAACCCTATCCAGTGTCTATATAAACCGGAGGGTTGTAGTCCGTAGGCAATCAACTCCATACACAACAATCATACCATAGGCTAGCTTCTAGGGTTTAGCCTCCTTGATCTCGTGGTAGATCTACTCTTGTACTACCCATATCATCGATATTAATCAAGCAGGAGTAGGGTATTACCTCCATCGAGAGGGCCCGAACCTGGGTAAAACAAAGTGTTCCCTGCCTCCTGTTACCATCCGGCCTAGACGCACAGTTCGGGACCCCCTACCCGAGATCCGCCGGTTTTGACACCGACAAATACCAAAAATATTTATCTTATTATCTCTATCAGATCTCACTTTTGCAAGTGGCCATGAAGGGATTGACAACCGCTTTATCGTGTTGGTTGCAAGGTTCTTATTTGTTTGTGTAGGTGCGAGGCGACTTGTGTGTAGTCTCCTACTGGATTGATAACTTGGTTCTCAAAAACTGAGGGAAATACTTACACGACCTTGTTGCATCACCCTTTCCTCTTCAAGGGAAACCAACGCAATGCTCATGAGGTGGCAAGAAGGATTTCTGGCGCCGTTGCCAGGGAGATCTACGCCAAGTCAAGTCAAGTCAAGACATACCAAGTACCCATCCCAAACTCTTATCGCTCGCATTACATTATTTGCCATTTGCCTCTCGTTTTCCTCTCCCCCACTTCACCTTGCCGTTTTATTCGCCCTCTTTTTCGTTCATTTTTTCGTTTGCTTCTTGTTGCCTGTTTGCCCTAATGGCCCTGCCTAAAAACGTTGATCCTCACCTTAGAAGGTTGGAAGAAATTGAAAACAACGTCAGAAGCTTTATGACTTTGCAATTTGAGCATAATAATTTCTTTAGAGACGAGCTTAAAGAACAAAAAGGCTTTATGGAGTACATGAATAAAGATCTTGATGATACGTCTAAGGAATTTTATGGTTTGAAATCTCAGTTTGCTCATCTTGAAAAATTAATTGCCCAAATTTCGGATAAGCAGGCCACCTTAGTTAATAAGATGGCCGCCAAACCGGAACATCTAGAAGGTAATAGGGATGAAGATCTAAAAGTGATTGATGTATCTCCTATTAAATCTTTGTTTTGCAATATGAATCTTGATAATGATGAGATTGGAGATGAGTCAACTTTAGTTAAAAGGCGTCCCAATGATTCGGAGTTTTTAGATCTTGATGCAAAAATTGGTAAAAGTGGGATTGAAGAGGTCAAAACTTTACATAGCAATGAACCCACTATTTTGGATTTCAAGGAATTTAATTATGATAATTGTTCTTTAATAGGTTGTATTTCCTTGTTGCAATCCGTGTTAAATTCTCCTCATGCATATAGTCAAAATAAAGCTTTTACCGAACATATCATTGATGCTTTAATGCAATCTTATGAAGAAAAGCTTGAATTAGAAGTTTCTATCCCTAGAAAACTTTATGATGAGTGGGAACCTACTATTAAAATTAAGATTAAAGATCATGAATGCTATGCTTTATGTGATTTGGGTGCTAGTGTTTCCTTCCAAAAAAATGTGTGATGTGTTAGGTTTCCGCGAACTTGATGATTGTTCTTTAAACTTGCATCTTGCAGATTCCACCATTAAGAAACCTATGGGAAGGATTAATGATGTTCTTATAGTTGCAAATAGGAATTATGTGCCCGTAGATTTCATTGGTCTTGACATAGATTGCAATCATACATGTCCTATTATTCTTGGTTGACCTTTCCTTAGAACGATTGGTGCAACTATTGATATGAAAGAAGGAAATATTAGATTCCAATTTCCGTTAAGGAAAGGCATGCAACACTTTCCTAGAAAGAAAACTAAATTACCATATGAATCTATTATGAGAGCCACTTATGAATTGCATACCAAAGATGACAATACCTAGATCTATTCTTGTTTTTATGCCTAGCTAGGGGCGTTAAACGATAGCGCTTGTTGGGAGGCAACCCAATTTTATTTTTGTTTCTTGCTTTTTGTTCTGTTTAGTAATGAATAATTCATCGAGCTTCTGTTTAGATGTGGTTTTATGCTTTTAATTAGTGTTTGTGCCAAGTAGAACCTTTGGGAAGACTTGGGGGAAGTTTTTGCGATCTTGCTGTAAAAAACAGAAACTTTAGTGCTCACAAGATTTGCTGCCATTTTTTCACTAGAGAGTGCGATTAGGTTTATTATTTTTGCAGATGATTAATAGACAAATTCCTCAGTCCACCATTTTATTTCAGAATTTTTGGGGTTACAGAAGTATTCGAAACCTACAGATTACTACAGACTGTTATGTTTTTGACAGATTCTGTTTTTCGTGTGTTGTTTCCTTATTTTGATGAATCTATGGCTAGTATCGGGGGTATGAACCATAGAGAAGTTGGAATACAGTAGTTTTAACACCAATATAAATAAATAATGAGTTCATTACAATACCTTAAGTGGTGGTTTGTTTTCTTATACTAACGGAGCTCATGAGATTTTCTGTTGAGTTTTGTGTTGTGAAGTTTTCAAGTTTTGGGTAAAGATTTGATGGATTATGGAATAAGGAGTGGCAAGAGCCTAAGATTGGGGATTCCCAAGGCACCCCAAGGTAAAATTCAAGGACAACCAAAAGCCTAAGCTTGGGGATGCCTGATACGTCTCCAACGTATCTATAATTTTTGATTGTTCCATGCTATTATATATTTTGTTTTGGATGTTTAATGGGCTTTATTATACACTTTTATATTATTTTGGGGACTAACCTATTAACCCAAGGCCCAGTGCAAATTGCTGTTTTTGCCTATTTCGGTGTTTCGCAGAAAAGGAATATCAAACGGAGTCCAAACGGAATGAAACCTTCGGGAACGTGATTTTTGGAACAAACGTGATCCAGAGGACTTGGAGTGGACGCCAAGAAACAACCAAGGAGGCCACGAGGCAGGGGGCGCACCCTCCCCCCTCATGGGCCCCTGCTGACTCAACCAACCTACTTCTTCCTCCTATATATACTCATATACCATGAAAACATCCAGGAGCACCATGAAACCCTATTTCCACCGCCGTAACCTTCTGTACCCAAGAGATCCCATCTTGGGGCCTTTTCCGGAGCTCCGCCGGAGGGGCATCGATCATGGAGGGCCTCTACATCAACTCCATGGCCCCTCCGATGATGTGTGAGTAGTTTACTTCAGACCTTCGGGTCCATAGTTATTAGCTAGATGGCTTCTTCTCTCTCTTTGGATCTCAATACAAAGTTCTCCTCGGTCTTCTTGGAGATCTATTCGATGTAACTCTTTTTGCGGTGTGTTTGTCGAGATCCTATGAATTGTGGGTTTACGATCAAGTCTATCTATGAACAATATTTGATTCTTCTCTGAATCTTTCCTGTATGATTGGTTATCTTTGCAAGTCTCTTCGAATTATCAGTTTGGTTTGGCCTACTAGATTGATCTTTCTTGCAATGGGAGAAGTGCTTAGCTTTGTGTTCAATCTTGCGGTGCTCGATCCGAGTGACAGAAAGGGAAACGACACGTATTGTATTGTTGCCATCGAGGATAAAAAGATGGGGTTTATATCATATTGCTTGAGTTTATCCCTCTACATCATGTGATCTTACCTAATGCGTTACTCTGTTCTTATGAACTTAATACTCTAGATGCATGCTGGATAGCGGTCGATGTGTGGAGTAATAGTAGTAGATGCAGGCAGGAGACGGTCTACTTGTCATGGACATGATGCCTATATACATGATCATGCCTAGATATTCTCATAATTATTTGCTTTTCTATCAATTGCTCGACAGTAATTTGTTCACCCACCGTAATACTTATGCTATCTTGAGAGAAGCCACTAGTGAAACCTATGGCCCCGGGGTCTATTCTCCATTATATTAATCTTACATCAACAAGCTATTTCTATTACCTTTTATTTTGCAATATGTACTTTTAATCTTTATCATAAAAATAACAAAAATATTATCTTATCATCTCTATCAGATCTCACTCTCGTAAGTGACCGTGAAGGGATTGACAACCCCTTTATCGCGTTGGTTGCGATGTTCTTATTTGTTTGTGTAGGTATGAGGGACTTGCGTGTGGCCTCCTACTGGATTGATACATTGGTTCTCAAAAGCTAAGGGAAATACTTACGCTACTTTGCTGCATCACCCTTTCCTCTTCAAGGGAAAACCAACACAGTGCTCAAGAGGTAGCATGAAGGATTTCTGGTGCCATTGTCGGGGAGTCCACGCACAAGTCAAGACATACCAAGTACCCATCACAAACTCTTATCCCTCGCATTACATTGTTTTCCATTTGCCTCTCATTTTCCTCTCCCCCAGTTCACCCTTGCCGTTTTATTCGCCCTCTCTTTCCTTCCTGCCTTCTGTGTGCTCGTTCTTTTTGTAATTTGTTGCCATCATGTCTGAAACTGGGGAGGTTATCGTTGATAAGGATGATAATATGGAAAACTTTGATGCTATCGATGACCCTCTTGAAAATCCTACTATTTTACATACTAAAAAGTTTTAGATTGGTAGCGGTAATATTATTGTGAAGGGAGTTATTCAAGATTTCTTTACTTGTGCCGGTGCTTTGCCCACCACGAGCGTGTCTATTCTTCATAAAACTAGTAGTCTCACGGATGCTATATCTTTGCTCATAGTTGAACTTGAAAGACAATTTTTACATATGTATCCTTCCAAACACAGGAATTTCCTAGAATTTTCTAATATTGAGCATTCTTCTGTTAAGCGAGCAACGACCATCTTTTTAGCTCACGAGTTCAGATTTATAATAAAAGAGGCCAATGAAATTTTTGCGCATTATAGGGTGGATGTCGGCCGTCCTCCCATAGAAGCGATCTATTTTTATCAAGAAGAGATTATGCGTTTACGATCTTTAGATCATGTTGATTTTAATGAAAACCTTAGAAAAAAGGTTCATACCAATGTTCTTGTTAACATGATCTCTGAACTTAATGATAATTTTGTTATCCAGAACAATGGGTTAGGTTTTTCCCTTGAACAAAGGCTCATGACTTTTTGCCAAAAGAATGCTTATAATGATGAATTGGTTGTGCTATGAGGGGCCAAAGGAGGAACCAATACCTCCCGAGCTTGATCTTGGGGACTTTTGTCCCATTAAATTTAGCCCTTTTGATTATTTTTGCTTGCCACAAAGAAAGCTTGCTGCTGAACGTTGGGAGTATGAGATGAGTTTTCGCGATTTACCTTATCATTATCATGGCAATACCTAGATCTATCCTTGCTTTTATTCCTAGCTAGGGGCGTTAAACGACAGCGCTTGTTGGGAGGCAACCCAAATTTATTTTTGTTTCTTGCTTTTTGATTATGTTTAGTAATAAATAATTCATCTAGCCTCTGTTTAGATGTGGTTTTATGCTTTTAATTAGTGTTTGTGCCAAGTAGAACCTTTGGGAAGACTTGGGGAAAGTCTTTGAGATCTTGTTGTAAAACAGAAACTTTAGCGCTCACGAGATTTGCTGCCATTGTTTACTGGAGAGTGCTATTTAGTTAATTCTTTTTGAAGATGATTAACAGATAATTTCCTCACGTCCATAAATTTATTTTAGAATTTTTGGGGTTCCATAAGTATTCTAAACCTACATATTACTACAGATTGTTCTGTTTTTGACGGATTCTGTTTTTCGTGTGTTGTTTGCTTATTTTGAAGAATCTATGGCTAGTAATAGAGTTTATGAACCATAGAAAAGTTGGAATACAGTAGGTTTAACACCAATATAAATAAATAATGAGTTCATTACAGTACCTTGAAGTGGTGGTTTCTTTTCTTTTACTAACGGAGCTCACAAGATTTTCTTTTAAGTTTTGTGTTGTGAAGTTTTCAAGTTTTGGGTAAAGATTTGATGGATTATGGAACAAGGAGAGGCAAGAGCCTAAGCTTGGGGATGCCTAAGTCACCCCAAGGTAAAATCCAAGGACAACCAAAAGCCTAAGCTTGGGTATGCCCCGGAAGGCATCCCCGCTTTCGTCTTCGTCCATCGGTAACTTTACTTGGAGCTATATTTTTATTCACCACATGATATGTGTTTTGCTTGGAGCGTCTCGTATGATTTGAGTCTTTGCTTTTTAGTTTACCACAATCATCCTTGCTGTACACACCTTTTTAGAGAGACACACATGAATTGGAATTTATTAGAATACTCTATGTGATTCACTTATATCTTTCGAGTTGGATAATTTTGCTCTAATGCTTCGCTTATATCTTTTAGAGCATGGCGGTGGTTCTATTTTATAGAAATTATTGATCTCTCATGCTTCACTTCTATTATTTTGAGAGTCCTTTAGAACTGCATGGTAATTTGCTTTGGTTATAAATTTGAAATACTAAGAGAAGTTGGATGCTTGATAGTTGTTTTGAGATATAAAGGTGGTAATATTAGAGGTTGCTAGTTGTGTAATTTTGAAATTGAGAAATACTTGTGTTGAAGTTTGCAAGTCCCGTAGCATGCACGTATGGTAAACGTTGTGTCACAAATTTGAAGCCTGAGGTGTTCTTTGATTGCTTTCCTTATGAGTGGCGGTCGGGGACGAGCGATGGCCTTTTCCTACCAATCTATCCCCCTAGGAGCATGCGTGTAGTGCTTGGTTTTGATGACTTGTAGATTTTCGCAATAAGTATGTGAGTTCTTTATGACTAATGTTGAGTCCATGGATAATGCGCACTCTCAACCTTCCATCATTGCTAGCCTCTTTGGTACCGTGCATTGCCCTTTCTCACCTTGAGAGTTGGTGCAAACTTCGCCGGTGCATCCAAAACCCATGATATGATACGCTCTATCAATCATAAGCCTCCTTATATATTCCTCAAAACAGCCACCATACCTACCTATTATGGCATTTCCATAGCCATTCCGAGATATATTGCCATGCAACTTTCCACCATTCCATTTATTATGACACACATCATCATTCTCATATTGCCTTGGATGATCATGTAGTTGACATCGTGTTTGTCGCAAAGCAACCATGCTTAATTTTTCATACAAGTCACTCTTGATTAATCGCACTCCCGGTACACCGCCAGAGGCATTCATATAGAGTCATATTTTGTTCGAAGTATCGAGTTGTAAATAAACAAAAGTGTGATGATCATCATTAGAGCATTGTCCCATGTGAGGAAAGGATGATATAGACTATGATTCCCCCACAAGTCGGGATGAGACTCCGGACAAAAAAAAAGAGGCCTAAAAAAGGCCCAAATTAAAAAATGAGAGAAAAAGAGAGAAGGGACAATGTTACTATCCTTTTTCCACACTTGTGCTTCAAAGTAGCACCATGATCTTCATGATAGAGAGTCTCTTATTTTGTCACTTTCATATACTAGTGGGAATTTTTCATTATAGAACTTGGCTTGTATATTCCAATGATGGGCTTCCTCAAATGTCCTAGGTCTTCGTGAGCAAGCAAGTTGGATGCACACCCACTTAGTTTCTTTGATGAGCTTTCACATATTTATAGCTTTAGTGCATCCGTTGCATGGCAATCCCTACTCCTTGCATTGACATCAACCGGTGGGCATCTCCATAGCCCATTGATTAGCCGCGTAAATGTGAGACTTTCTCCCTTTTGTCTTCTCACACAACCTCAATCATTATATTCTATTCCACCCATAGTGCTATGTCCATGGCTCGCGCTCATATATTGTGTAAAAGTTGAAAGAGTTTGAAAAGGCTAAGTATGAAACAATTGCTTGGCTTGTCATTGGGGTTGTGCATGATGAGAGCATTTTGTCTGACGAAAATGAAGCTTGGCCAAACTATATGATTTTGTAGGGATAAGCTTTCTTTGGCTATGTTATTTTGATAAGACATAATTGCTTGGTTAGCATACTTGTTGTATTATTAGTTTAGGGTTTTTATCATTTATGCCACTAGTTGTGTCCCACTACTCAGTTTTGCCATTAGAAGTTACAACTGCTCAAAAATGCCACCAATCCGTGAGATGCTTGCTCAAAAATGCCATTAGATATCTAAAAAATGCCACCGTTCTGTTAGATGTTTGCTCAAAAATGCCATTAGACATTGTTATTTTTACGCCAAACCCGTTGACCATGTTCTATAACAAAAGTAAGCCTAGACCCACATGTCAGTTCTCTCTATCTCACAATGATATAGGAAAATAAGAACGATGTTGGGATCAAGTGGGCCCCATACTTTATTGTAGTGAGATAGAGGGAGAGCTGGCATGTTGGCTCATAGGTATTTATGTCATTATAACATGGCAAAAGAGATTTGAGATCACAATAATGGTGTTTAGTGGCATTTTTGAGCATGTGTCTAATGAAGCGATGGCATTTTTGAGCAGTTTAAATTTCTAGTGGCAAAACTGAGTAGTGGGACACAACCAGTGGCATAACTGATAAAAACCCTTATTTTTATGCCCTGTTCAAGAATTCATCCGATTAACCAGTTAACTTGCCGATTAATCCCTACTCATAGGGTCACCGAGTAGCCGATAAACCGAAAAATCGTCGGATTAATTGATTAAATGGCCGATTAACTTGCCAATTAGCCGATTAATCCCCTACTCGCTAGCCAATCGAACAGCTACCAGTTAACGATTTCCTCAACAATGTTTTTATGTCAACATTAAACTATTATCTTGAATCTTTCGGATCTGAACATTCATGCCACAATAGAGAAAATTACATTGAAGAATATGCTAGAAAGCATTCCACATCAAAAATTATGTTTTTATCATTTACCTACTTGAGGACGAGCATGAATTAAGCTTGCGGATGCTTGATAAGTCTCCAAGGTATCTATAATTTTTTATTGTTCCATGCTATTATATCTGTTTTGGATGTTTAATGGGCTTTATTATACACTTTTATATTATTTTTGGGACTAACCTATTAACCCAAGGCCCACTTCAAATTGCTGTTTTTGCCTATTTCAGTGTTTCACAAAAAAGGAATATCAAACGGAGTCCAAATGGAATTAAACCTTCGGGAATGTGATTTTTGGAACAAACATGATCCAGAGGACTTGGAGTGGATGTCAAGAAACAACCGAGGAGGCCATGAGTAGGCGGGCGTGGCCTCCCCCCTCGTGGCTCAACCAACCTACTTCTTCCCCCTATATATACTTATATACCCTGAAAACATCCAGGAGCACCACGAAACCCTATTTCCACCGCCGCAATCTTCTGTACCCAAGAGATCCCATCTTGGGGCCTTTTCCGGAGCTCCACCGGAGGGGGCATCGGTCACGAAGGGCCTCTACATCAACTCCATGGTCCCTCCGATGGTGTGTGAGTAGTTTACTTCAGACCTTCGGGTACATAGTTATTAGCTAGATGGCCTTTTCTCTCTCTTTTGATCTCAATACAAAGTTCTCCTTGATCTTCTTGGAGATCTATTCGATGTAACTCTTTTTGCGGTGTGTTTGTCGAGATCCGATGAAGTGTGGGTTTATGATCAAGTCTATCTATGAACAACATTTGATTCTTCTCTGATATCTTTTATGTATGATTGGTTATCTTTGCAAGTCTCTTCAAATTATCAGTTTGGTTTGGCCTACTAGATTGATCTTTCTTGCAATGGGAGAAGTGCTTAGCTTTGGGTTCTGATACGTCTCCAACGTATCTATAATTTTTGATTGCTCCATGCTATATTATCTACTGTTTTGGACATTATTGGGCTTTATTATCCACTTTTATATTATTTTTGGGACTAACCTACTAACCGGAGGCCCAGCCCAGAATTGCTGTTTTTGCATGTTTTAGGGTTTCAAAGAAAAGGAATATCAAACGGAGTCAAACGGAATGAAACCTTCGGGGACGTGATTTTCTCAACGAACAAGACCCAAGAGACTTGGACCCTACATCAAGACACAAAAGAGGAGGCCACGAGGTAGGGGGGCGCGCCTACCCCCCCAGGCGCGCCCTCCACCCTCGTGGGCCCCCTGTTGCTCCACCGACGTACTCCTTCCTCCTATATATACCTACGTACCCCCAAACGATCAGATACGGATCCAAAACCCTAATTCCACCGCCGCAACTTTCTGTATCCATGAGATCCCATCTTGTGGCCTGTTCCGGAGCTCCGCCTGAGGGGGCATCGATCACGGAGGGCTTCTACATCAACCCCATAGCCTCTCCGATGAAGTGTGAGTAGTTTACCTCAGACCTACGGGTCCATAGTTAGTAGCTAGATGGCTTATTCTCTCTTTTTGGATCTCAATACAATGTTCTCCCCCTCTCTCGTGGAGATCTATTCGATGTAATCTTCTTTTTGTGGTGTGTTTGTTGAGACCGATGAATTGTGGGTTTATGATCAAGTCTATCTATGAACAATATTTGAATCTTCTCTGAATTCTTTTATGTATGATTGGTTATCTTTGCAAGTCTCTTTGAATTATCAGTTTGGTTTGGCCTACTAGATTGATCTTTCTTGCAATGGGAGAAGTGATGAGCTTTGGGTTCAATCTTGCGGTGTCGTTACCCAGTGACAGTAGGGGCAGCAAGGCACATATTGTATTGGTGCCATTGAGGATAACAAGATGGAATTTTCATCATATTGCATGAGTTTATCCCTCTACATCATGTCGTTACTCTATTTTTATTAACTTAATACTCTAGATGCATGCTGGATAGCGGTCGATGAGTGGAGTAATAGTAGTAGATGCAGGCAAGAATCGGTCTACTTGTCTCGGACGTGATGCCTATATACATCATCATACCTAGATATTCTCATAACTATGCTCAATTCTGTCAATTGCTCAACAGTAATTTGTTCACCCACCGTAGAATACTTCTGCTCTCGAGAGAAGCCACTAGTGAAACCTATGGCCCCTGGGTCTATCTTCATCATATTAATCTACCAATACTTAGTTATTTCCTTTTATTTTACTTTGCATCTTTATCATAAAAATACCAAAAATATTATCTTACCATATCTATCAGATCTCACTCTTGTAAGTGGCCGTGTAGGGATTGACAACCCCTTAACGCGTTGGTTGCGAGGATTTATTTGTTTTGTCCAGGTACGAGGGACTCGCACGTAGCCTCCTACTGGATTGATACCTTAGTTCTCAAAAACTAAGGGAAATACTTACGCTACTTTGCTGCATCATCCCTTCCTCTTCGGGGAAAACCAACACAGTGCTCAAGAGGTAGCAAGAAGGATTTCTGGCGCCGTTGCCGAGGAGGTCTACGCAAAAGTCAACATACCAAGTACCCATCACATACCCTTATCTCCTGCATTACATTATTTGCCATTTGCCTCTCGTTTTCCTCTCCCCCACTTCACCCTTGCCGTTTTATTTGCCCTCTCTCTCTTTCCTCCTTTTCTTTCCCGTTTGCCTCTATTTGCCCGTTTGCTTTTTGTTTGCTTGTGCGTTAGTTCGTTTGCTTGTCGTTATGACTAGTCCCTTACCTTCTTCCACTATGTCTGAAATTGGGGAAATTATTGTCGACATGGACAATAATAATATCATGAAAAATTCTGATGCTCCTACTAAAGAACCCACCATCATACATACAAAAAAACTTCGTGTTGGTAGTGGTAATATTATTGGAAAAGGAGTTATTCAAGATTTCTTTACTTGTGCCGGTGCTTTACCTTCTATGGGTAGTTCTATCCTTCATAGAACTAGTAGTCTTGCGGACGCTATTGCCATGCTGGTAGTTGAACTTGAAAGACAATTCATGCACATGCATCCTTGCATACAAAGGATTTTCCTAGAATTTTCTAATATTGAGCATTCTTCTGTTAAGCGTGCCGCTACTATATTTTTGGCTCATGAGTTTAGATTCATAATAAAAGAGGCCAAAGAAATCTTTGCACATTATAGGGTGGACGCTTTCCGTCCTCCCATAGAGGCCATCCTCTTTGATCAAGAAGAAATAATACGTTTTCAATATCTAGACTATGTTGCTTTCAATGAAAATCTTAGAAAAAGGGTTCCTACCAATGTTTTAGTTGATAGAATTTCTGAACTTAATGATGATTTGGCTATCCGAAATAATGAACTAGGATATTCTCTTAAATATAGGCTCACAAAGTTCTGTCAAAATAATGCTTATAATGATAATTGGTTGTGCAATATGAATGACCAAAGGAGGAACCTATACCTCCCAAGGTTGATCTTGGGGACTTTAGTCCCATTAAATTTAGCCCTTTTGATTAATTTTTCTTGCCTCAAAGAAAACTTGCTGCCGAACGTAGAGAATATGAAATGAGTTTTAATAATCTATCTTAGTATTATGGCAATACCTAGATCTATCCTTGCTTGTTATGCCTAGCTAGGGGCGTTAAACGACAGCGCTTGTTGGGAGGCAACCCAATTTTATTTTTATTCCTTGCTTTTTGCTCCTGTTTAGTAATAAATAATTTATATAGCCTGTGTTTTGGTTGCGTTTTTTGTGTTTAATTAGTGTTTGTGCCAAGTAGAACCGTTGGGAAGACTTGGGGAAAGTCTTGTTAAACTTGCTGTAAAAAACAGAAACTTTAGCGCTAACGAGAACTGCTGTCATTTTTATTTGGAAAGTGATATTTAGTTAATTCTTTTTGAAGATTATTAATAGATAAATTCCTCACGTACAGAAATTTATTTTAGAATTTTTGGGTTTCCAGATCTTGCGCTAGCTACAGATTACTACAGACTATTCTGTTTTTGACAGATTCTGTTTTTCGTGTGTTGTTTGCTTATTTTGATGAATCTATGGCTAGTAAAATAGTTTATAAACCATATAGAAGTTGTAATACAGTAGGTTTAACACCTATATAAATAAAGAATGAGTTCATTACAGTACCTTGAAGTGGTCTTTTGTTTTCTTTCGCTAACGGAGCTCACGAGATTTTCTACTTTGAGTTTTGTGTTGTAAAGTTTTCAAGTTTTGGGTAAAGATTTGATGGATTATAGAACAAGGAGTGGCAAGAGCCTAAGCTTGGGGATGCCCATGGCACCCCCAAGATAATCTAAGGACACATAAAATCCAAAGCTTGGGGATGCCCCGGAAGGCATCCCCTCTTTCATCTACTTCTATTGGTAACTTTACTTGGAGCTATATTTTTATTCACCACATGATATGTGTTTTGCTTGGAGCATCTTGTATTATTTGAGTCTTTGCTTTTTAGTTTAACACAATCATCCATGATGTACACACCTTTTGAGAAGAGCCATACATGACTTGGAATTTGTTAGAATACTCTATGTGCTTCGCTTATATCTTTTGAGTTATATAGTTTTGCTCTAGTACTTCACTTATATCATTTAGAGCACGGTGGTGGATTTGTTTTATAGAAACTATTGATCTCTCATGCTTCACTTAGATTATTTTGAGAGTCTTAATAGCATGGTAATTTGTTTAAATACTAATATGCTAGGTATTCAAGATTAGTAAAATTTTCTTATGAGTGATTTGAATACTAAGAAAAGATTGATGCTTGATGATTGTTTTGAGATATGGAGGTAATAATATCAAAGTCGTGCTAGTTGAGTAGTTGTGAAATTGAGAAATACTTGTGTTGAAGTTTGTAAGTCCCGTAGCATGCACGTATGGTAAACATTATGTAACAAATTTGAAACATGAGGTGTTATTTGATTGTCCTCCTTATGAGTGGCGGTCGGGGACGAGCGATGGTCTTTTCCTACCAATCTATCCCCCTAGGAGCATGCGCGTAGTGCCGAGGTTTTTGATGAGTATGTGAGTTCTTTATGACTAATGTTGAGTGATGAAGCTATGTACCTAGGGTAGGGTCATGGATCTGTCCAACATACCCTCCCCAAGGACATCTCTACAAAGAATCAGAAGTAGTCGAAGAGAAACCGTCATCCACTCGACCATGAAGATGTGATCAGTCGACCACCTTGAAGACACTCGACCACCAGAAGATGAGAAACTTTCCACTCTGCAACGGTCAGGGTTTAAACCATAGCTTTATGAGCATCCCTTGGTTAGATTGCGCTCGACGTGGTTTTCGGTGATTCTAAAAATTACCGCAAAGAAAAGTTGACATTTGAAGTTGTGGATTTCCAGAGTGCTTATCATGCAATTCTGGGTAGGCCAGCTTGTGCACGATTTATGGCTCGACCGTGTTACGTGTACCTCAAACTGAAGATGCCTGGTCCCAAAGGAGTGATCACAATCTCTGGTAATCGTAAGAAGGCAGAAGAGTGCTTCCAGAAGGGCTCAAAGATCGCCGGTGCTCAGATGGCCGTGGTAGAATTGCAAGAATACCAGAAAAATGCAGATCCGAGTGACTTGTTGCGAGCCAAGAAGCCAGTCACAGATTCAGCATTCCAGTCGTCCGGTGAAACGAAGTCGATTCACATTCACCTGACAGATCCCAATGTTGCTCCGACTCACATTTCAACCACAATCGACTCCAAATAGGAAGAAGCGCTCATCCAGTTCCTCCGTGAGAACTGGGACATCTTTGCATGGAAGCCTTCTGACATGCCGGGTGTTCCCAGGGGACTGGCTGAGCATCATTTGCGAGTCGACCCAAAGGTGAAACCAGTCAAAGAGGCTCTTCGACGGTCCGCCGTACAGAAGAGAAAGGCAATCGGTGAAGAGGTGGCTCGGCTTTTGGCAGCTGAGTTTATCCGAGAGATTTACCACTCCAAGTGGTTAGCCAATGTTGTCCTGGTTCCACAGAAGGACGACTCACTTCGCATGTGCATTCATTTCAAGCATATCAATCGGGCCTGCCCGAAAGATCACTTCCCTCTCCCTCGCATCGACCAGATAGTCGACTTGACTGCAGGGTGCGAGCGTTTGTCCTTTTTGGACGCCTACTCCGGGTACCACCAGATCCGTCTGTACGGACCCGATGAGATAAAAATAGCTTTTATCACCCCGTTTGGGTGATTTTGTTATGTCACAATGCCATTCGATTTGAAGAATGCCAGAGCCACATTCATGCGGATGATTCAGAAGTGCCTGCTCACTCAGATCAGTCGGAATGTGGAAGCATACATGGATGACATTGTGGTCAAGTCACGTAAAGGTTCCGACCTACTGACTGACCTTGCTGAAACCTTTGCCAACCTCAGAAGGTATGATATCAAGCTCAATCCATCAAAGTGCACGTTTGGAGTTCCGGGCGGAAAGTTACTCGGTTTCCTTGTTTCTGAATGAGGAATCGATGCTAACCCATAGAAAGTGGGCGCTATACTCCGAATGAAACGCCCTGTGCGTGTGCATGATGTCCAGAAGCTTACTGGTTGCTTGGCCGCCCTAAGTCGATTCATTTCTCGCCTCGGTGAAAAGGCGCTGCCTCTTTATTGACTGATGAAGAAATCAGATAAGTTCGAGTGGACCCCAGAAGCTGATGCAGCGTTTGCAGAGCTAAAGCCCTACTTTCCACCCAGCCGGTGCTTGTTGCTCCAATCAGCAAAGAGCCTCTACTACTTTATATAGCAGCCACTGGACAAGTCGTCAGTATAGTACTTACGGTCGAGCGGGAAGAAGAAGGAAAAGCTTATAAAGTTCAACGCCCAGTTTATTATATTTCTGAAGTCCTAACCCCGTCAAAGCAGAGATATCCTCACTATGAGAAGCTTGTCTACGGGATTTACATGACCACGAAGAAGGTTGCACACTATTTCTCGGATCACTCTGTTACAGTCGTCAGCGACGCTCCATTGTCAGAGATTCTACACAACAGAGATGCAACTGGTCGAGTGGCAAAATGGGCGATTGAACTCCTTCCCTTGGATATCAAGTTTGAGGCAAAGAAAGCTATGAAGTCCCAAGCAATAGCAGATTTCCTCGCCGAGTGGATCGAACAGCAACTGTCGACTCAAGTTCACTCAGAGCACTGGACCATGTTCTTTGACAGATCCAAAATGCTGAATGGTTCTGGTGCTGGGGTAGTTCTGGTATCCCCCCGAGAGGCAGGCTCAGATATGTCATCCAGATTCACTTTGATTCCTCCAACAATGAAGCAGAATATGAAGCACTCATGTATGGGTTGCGCATGGCCATCTCACTCGGCGTCCGTCGCCTCATGGTCTATGGCGACTCAGATTTGGTAGTTAATCAAGTGATGAAGGAGTGGGATGTCAGAAGCCCAGCCATGACTTGTTACTGCAACGCTGTGCGGAAGCTTGAGAAGAAGTTTGAGGGGTTAGAGCTCCACCACATACCTGACTGAAAAATCAAGCAGCCGATGACTTGGCAAAGATAGGTTCCAAGAGAGAAGCCATTCCCAGCAATATGTTTTTGGAGCATATTCACACGCCGATAGTTCAGGAAGATCCTTTTACTGAAGAGCCCCCGCAACCTAAGAGCGCCACAGATCCGACTGAAGTCGAGGTCCTAGCCGTGGTCGACCTGATCATGGAGATTCTGGCCATTACTCCTGACTGGACGGTGCCCTACATTGCGTACATCCTCAGGAAAGAACTCCCAGAGGATGAGGAAGAGGCTCGACAGATCGTCCGTCGATCCAAGGCCTTTATTGTGATAAGAGGACAACTGTTCAGGGAAAGCGTGACTGGAGTCAGTCAGAAATGCATAACACCATAAGAAGGTCAAATGATCCTCAATGACATCCACTCGGGGACCTGTGGTCACCATGCGTCCTCTCGGGCCATCGTGGCTAAAGCATACCGAGCTGGATTCTATTGGCTACGAGCAAATGAAATGGCGAAAGATATAGTCGACAGATGTGAAGGCTGCCAGTTTTACTCCGACATGTCCCACAAGCCAGCGTCAGCCCTGAAGACCATCCCCCTCATCTGGCCCTTTGCTGTTTGGGGACTGGATATGGTTGGACCACTGAGAACTGGCAGGAGCGGCTTCACTCATGTGCTCGTTGCAGTCGACAAGTTTACCAAATGGATCGAAGCTAAACCTATCAAGAACCTTGATGCTAGCACCGCTGTCAGTTTTATCACGAACAAGGGGTCGAACTTCGATTCCGATGAGTTCAGAGCTTTCTGCGCTTCTCAAGGCACTCGAGTCGACTATGCTTCGGTCTCTCACCCGCGGTCGAACGGACAAGCAGAAAGAGCCAATGGCCTAATTCTCAAAGGACTGAAACCCCGACTAATGCGTGATCTCAAACACGTAGCAGGCTCTTGGGTTGATGAACTTCCGTCAGTTCTGTGGGGTTTAAGGACAACTCATAATCGGTCGACTGGACGAACTCCTTTCTTCTTAGTTTATGGAGCCGAAATTGTTCTGCCAAGTGACCTGCTCCACAACACACCCCGAGTCGAGCTCTTCTCCGAAGAGGAAGCAGAGCAGACCCGGCAAGATTCAGTCGATCTCTTAGAGGAGGAAAGAGAGATGGCCTTGATCCGGACGACCATTTATCAGCAAGACT
The DNA here is from genome assembly GCF_002162155.2 of Triticum dicoccoides. NCBI lineage: Eukaryota > Viridiplantae > Streptophyta > Magnoliopsida > Poales > Poaceae > Triticum > Triticum dicoccoides. The sequence continues at coordinate 488,210,615 of NC_041380.1, forward strand.
TGCGTCGATTCCACGCCAGAAATGTGAAGGGTCGAGCCTTTCAAGAAGGAGACCTGGTTCTTCGAGTAGATCAACAGAAACCACACAAGCTCGCCCCGACTTGGGAAGGCCCCTTCATCATCACCAAAGTTCTCCACAATGGAGCATACCATCTTTACAGTATTGAGCATCAGAAAGACGAGCCACGGGCTTGGAACGCGGAGCTGCTCCGCCCCTTTTATACTTAAGCACTCGTTCGAATAAAATGTAATAAGAAACACCTTTGTAATTTGTTTATCAAAGACAAGAGCTTATGGTCCTATTATTCGATTGTTGTGTTCTTATTTACTTCTAAAATCCCCCAGTGGGTGGGCTTAGTCGCGAATCCGTTTTGCCTAAGTTCGGAAGAAAATCCTACTGAGTGGAGAGCAATCCTCCCACTCGGGGGCTTAGCTGCAGTCCAGTACTCGCCTAAGTTCTCTCACTAGGAGGCTTAGCTGCAGTCCGGTACTCGCCTAAGTTTGAAGAAAATCCTACCGACTGGAGAGCAATCCTCCCACTCGGGGGCTTAGCTGCAGTCCAGTACTCGCCTAAGTTCTCTCACTAGGAGGCTTAGCTGCAGTCCGGTACTCGCCTAAGTTTGAAGAAAATCCTATCGGGTGGAGACCAATCCTCCCACTCGGGGGCTTAGCTGCAGTCCAGTACTCGCCTAAGTTCTCTACTAGGAGGCTTAGCTGCAGTCTGGTACTCGCCTAAGTTTGAAGAAAATCCTATCGAGTGGAGAGCAATCCTCCCACTCGGGGGGGCTTAGTTGCAGTCCAGTACTCGCCTAAGTTTGAAAAAATCTTACCGAGTGGAGAGCAATCCTCCCACTCGAGGGTCTTAGCTGCAGTCCAGTACTCGCCTAAGTCCGAAACATACCCCTATCCGCAAGGACGACGAGGTGCAGGTCGACTGCAACCTTCTCCTTTGGAGCTACGACACAAGTACAATGTACGCTCCATCCCTATCCGCAAGGACGACGAGGTGTAGGTCGACTGCAACCTTCTCCTTCGGAGCTACGACACAAGTACAACGTACGCTCCATCCCTATCCGCAAGGACGACGAGGTGCAGGTCGACTGCAACCTTCTCCTTCGGAGCTACGGCACAAGTACAACGTCCGCTCCATCCCTATCCGCAAGGACGACAAAGCGCAGGTCGACTGGAGCCACCACCTCAGAGCTTCATCTCCAGCGCAAAGACTATTCCGAGCAGTGAGCAAAGTCCATTCGAAGGCAAACACAAGCACATTCGGAGATAAACCAAATTCGGATAAATCCTAAAAGTTCCAAGCAGCAAATCAAAAGTACTCGGGCTTCAAGCCCGAAGGAGTTCAACGGTTACAGCAATCACTCGGCATTCCAAGGCAAATTTAAAGCATATTCAAGTTTCATAAGTTTGTTCACTTGGCCGGAGGAGGGCTGGCAGGCTCCACGAATGAGTCCAGGTCGATCCCATCAGCGATCCGAGTGGTGGCAGCAATGAAAGTCTCCATGAAGGACTGGAAGTCATGCTTTTTGGTGTTAGCGACTTTGATCGCAGCCAGCTTGTCTTCACGAGCCTCCTTGCAATGGACTCACACCAAGGACAGCGCCACGTCAGCACCACACCGTGCGAAGGATTTCTTCTATTCTTGCACTCAGTCAGGAATCTCGTTCAGTCCAGTCATCAGGGATTCCAGGTCATTTTGAAGAGTCGCCCTCGGCCAAAGCAATGAGTCGATTCGGGAAACTACCTCCTTCAGGAGCACGAGGTAGCTTGTGGCGCTGGCGATACGGAACTCCAGTCGGAGCATGTTCATTGCAGTTTCGTCGCAGACTGGAGAAGCGATAGGGTCCAGACCCGTCTCGACCCTTCTAGTTTCCTCGTCGAAGTCTTGGCAGAATTCTGCAGCCAAAAAATTAGTGAATCGACCGAGCAAGATCTGATCGCAAGCATCAACATAGTCGGTTTAAAAGAAATACCTTCCAGCGTGAGATAGAGTTTCTTGGCAAGAATCCTCAGATAAGCTTTCGTGTCATTCCTCTTGCGGATCGCAGACTCCAACTTTTCATTCAGGACAACATTGTCCTTCTTCAGACTGGTCACTTCGCGGTTAGCTTCATTAAGACAAGATTTCAGTTTGTTCACCTCCCCTTCCAGCGTTCCGATTGAAGCAAGCTTCTGGTCTGCGAGAGCAGTTTTATCTTGGGCTGCTTTTTGCACGGCGGCGAGGTCTAAGTCCTTCTTCTCTAGAGCCAACTTCATTTTCTCTGCAGAAGAAGCAATCGAATCAAAGAAGAGATCAAATAAATATATTGAAAGTCAGTCGAGAGTCAGTTACCTTCCATACCAGCGGCTTCGCCTTGAGCTTTCTTCAGATTCTGCTGGGCCAATTCCAAGTCGAGGTTGAGTTACCTCTGCTTCTGCTCAAGTTCAGCAAACTTGGAAATAAGAGTACAAGACTTATACAGAAGGCAAAAGACGGATCAGTCGATAAGATCAAAGGTTGTTTACTTCCGAGTGAATAAAACCTAAAGAAGTTCGCTTAGACCCCAGCCGACTGCACACAATCGACTGCGGTCTCAGGGGCTACACCCAGTGGGTGCACTTGGCGTGCCCCCGCTGACTAAGACCCAACTCGACCAGTCCGCCCGGACCAACTAAAAAAAGCTGTTCAGACCACAGTCGACTGCGGTCTCGGGACTACACCTAGTGGGTGCACTTGGCGTGCCCCCACTGGTTCGGATCCTACTCGACCGGTCCGCCTGAGTCGAGTGTAAGAAATGAAAAAGAAAGGAAAGTAGAACTCAGACCCCAGTCAACTGCCAGCAGTCGACCGCGATCTCGGGGACTACACCTAGTGGGTGCACTTAGCGTGCCCCCACCGGTTCAGATCCCACTCGCCAAGACCGAGTGGAAGAACGAAACTACCAAAAACAAAAAAACACCTAGTGGGTGCCCTAATTCGACGCAAACAACAGGAGATTGTGTAGAAGAATATTTTTCGGGTAACATATCCTCATAGAGCAAAAGCAGTCGGAAAGTCTACTCACCTGGACATTGGCCGAAGAGTAGCACTGGCGTCGTAGGCAGCCTGGTTGTTCTCATGTACCATCTTCACCCGCTCCATCATCATGTCAGCCTGTCGGATGGCTTCCGCAGCCGCTTCCGACTGGTTTTCCGGGACGGGATAGCTCGTGAAAAAGTGAGCACACGACCCAGGTGCGGCAGCTTGGAGCTCCGTGGCGTGGAGTTGGACAACTGAAGGAATCACAGGTGCAGTCGACACTGCGGGGTGCTCACTCGACAAGGGTGCAGCGAAGGTCACAGAGGCCCTGCCCGCGTCTTCAGGTTGACGGACAGGAGGTGTCGTAGTTGGTTCTTGTCGAGACATCCTGCCAGCTGCTACCTTCTTGCTCTTCCTGGGCTTAAGAGCCACATCTTCATCGTCATCTGGAAGATCGATGACGTTGGGTGGAGCTACAAGGCAGATCATTCCACCCCAAGTGAACCACTAGAACGCAATTGACCAAGGAATCAAGAACAAAATCACAAGAGTTTATACCTGGGTTGCAGGTTACCGCATCTTCCATCTCCTTGTCCCGGTACTGGAGAGAAGAGGTTCCTGACGTAGCAGCACTGCAAAGACCCACATTCAATCGGTTACGTCCGGTTAATCGAGTCGACGAAAAGGACAAGTCAGATGATTACCCGGAGATAGTAGGGATGGTCACTTTGATCCTAGGGAAAGCCTTTGGCAGTTTGGAGGAGGTGGCTTTTGGTTCTTTCAGCGCTGGAGGCGGCACAACTTTGGACTGCTTTGGGGCCTTCTCAGTCGGTGTTGGGGAAGACGTCCTGGGATGCTTTGAAGACTGTCCAATCGGATGATCGCGTGGAATCCTCTAGCCCAGAGCACATCCACATTGGATGATTGCGTGCCTGAAGCGGTTGGATGCGTCAGCCGAGAAAGACCTCCAGCAGGTCCATCCCGGTCACCCCGTCGCGGACGAGTTGGACGACCCGCTCGACCAGCACCTTGACCCACGCCTTCTCTTCTGGAACCACCTTCAGGGGGGCGGGCTTCTTCACTCGAGCCAAAGAAAAGGGAGGAAGTCCGGTCGACTGACCCGGGGTCGGCTGATCCTTGCAGTAGAACCAAGTCGACTGCCGGCCCCGGACCGAGTCGGGAAGGATCATGGCTGGGAAGGTACTCTTGCACATCTGGATCACTTGTGTCCTCTCTTCACTTGGATTGGCCTTTTTGACTGACTGGGAGCGGCAGGTGAAGATTGTTTGAAAAGACCCCAGTGCGGTCGACAGCCCAAGAAATTATCACACATCGACATGAAAGCAGCCAGATAGACTATGGTGTTTGGAGTGAAATGGTCGAGCTGAGCCCCAAAGAAGTTCAAAGAACCCCAGAAAAAAGGATGGGGAGGCAGTGAGAATCCGTGATCTACGTGGGTGGCGAGGAGAACACACTCACCCTCCCTTGGCTGCGGCTCGGTCTCGTTCCCCGGGATCCATGCCGACTTGTGGGGGATTAGTCCCCCTTCCACCAGGTCGTCGAGGTCGTCCTGGGTGATTGTCGAGCGGATACAGTCGCCTTGGATCCAGCCCGGCGGCAGGACGGATCTCGACGAGGATCCGCCCCGGCTGGTCCGCTTACCCTTCGCCTTCGCGATCGCCTTCTTCGCGCGCTCCAGCGCCACCGTCTTCTCTTTCCCCATGGCGACGGGTCGAGTTCGAGCGAGGGTCCGGTGACGAGAGCGGAAGCGAGTGTGGCAAAGAGATCGGGGGAAGAAGAAGACAGAATGGGAGCGCATGGGGCAGAGGCCTGGTCCGGTGCGTTTTATAAGGTCGTCCCCCGAGTGACTGACTGGTGGACCCAGACAATCTAAACAAATCTAGCAACAGTCGCGCGCGCAGTAATTGGAGAAAAAGGTGGCGCGGGGATCGAGGAGACTTGCCTAATCTGTCCCGATAACCACGGTTCCGCCCGTCTGGCGCACTTCCCAAAATTTGAATCCCGCGAAATCCGCAGAGAGCAGAGCAACTTGCTAGACTGAAGATAAACATCCTCTACATTATCATTCAGAATTCTACTGCGAAAATTCACTCGACAAAAACCAAGAATGGACCAAGGCAACTGCGAAAGGAGTCAACGGCGTCCCCTCAACTCACTATTCTAGAACAAGATATACTCATGGCACAAAGAATGGGTCGGAAGTGTCCCCAACTCCTTCCTCACTCAAACCCTGATCCATTCGGGGGCTAATGATGAAGCTATGTACCTATGGTAGGGTCATGGATCTGTCAACCATACCCTCCCCAAGGACCTCTCTACAAAGAATCAGAAGCAGTCGAAGAGAAACCATCATCCACTCGACCATGAAGATGTGTTCAGTCGACCACCAGAAGATGAGAAACCTTCCACTCTGCAACGGCCAGGGTTTAAACCATAGCTTTATGAGCATTTACAACACTTTACTTCAGATGTTACCAGTAAGCTCCTCCTTTATGGGCATTGAACCCTGTGTAACGGAGGGGAGCTAGGGTCCTGGCGCACTCTATATAAGCCACCCCCTCCTCTAGGACAGGGGTTCGCACTTTCTGTAATTATCACGCATGTATTCAGTAGACCGTCTCCGGGCTTTGAGACATAGGGATGTTACTTCCTCCAAGAAGGGCCTGAACTCGTAAAACTCGTGCGTACAACTCCTCCATAGCTAGGATCTTGCCTC
>NC_041380.1:488216653-488218339 GCF_002162155.2 Triticum dicoccoides
CTACTGTCAGTCTTAGAACCACGACATTGAGTCCATGGATCATATGCACTCTCACCCTTCCATCCTTGCTAGCCTCTTCGGTACCGTGCTTTGCCCTTTCTCACATTGAGAGTTGGCGCAAACTTCACCGGTGCATCCAAACCCCGTGATATGATACGCTCTTTCACACATAAACCTCCTTATATCTTCCTCAAAACAGCCACCATACCTACCTATTATGGCATTTCCATAGCCATTCCGAGATATATTGTCATGCAACTTTCCACCATTCCGTTTATCATGACACATTCGTCATTGTCATATTGCTTAGCATGATCATGTAGTTGACATAGTATTTGTGGCAAAGCCACCGTTCATAATTCTTTCATACATGTCACTCTTGGTCCATTGCATATCTCAGTACACTGCCGGATGCATTCATATAGAGTCATCTTTTGTTCTAGTATCGAGTTGTAATCATTGAGTTGTAAATAAATAGAAGTGTGATGATCATCATTTTCTATAGCATTGTCCCAAGTGAGAAATTATAAAAAAAGAGAAAGGCCATATAAAAAAAGAGAAAGGCCAAATCAAAAAAAGAAAAAAAATGAGAGAAAAAGAGAGAAGGGACAATGTTACTATCCTTTGCCACACTTGTGCTTCAAAGTAGCACCTTAATCTTCATGATAGAGAGTCTCTTGTTTTGTCACTTTCATATACTAGTGGGAATTTTTCATTATAGAACTTGGCTTGTATATTCCAACAATGGGCCTCCTCAAGTGCCCTAGGTCTTCGTGAGCAAGCAAGTTGGATGCACACCCACTTAGTTTCTTTTGTTGAGCTTTCATACATTTATAGCTCTAGTGCATCTGTTGCATGGCAATCCCTACTCCTTGCATTAACATCAATCGATGGGCATCTCCATAGCCCAGTGATTAGCCTCGTTGATGTGAATCTTTCTCCTTTTTTGTCTTCTCCACATAACCCCCCTCATTATATTCTATTCCACCCATAGTGATATGTCCATGGCTCGCGCTCATATATTGCGTGAAAGTTTATAGGTTTGAGATTACTAAAGTATGAAACAATTGCTTGGATTGTCATCGGGGTTGTGCATGATGAGAGCATTCTTGTGTGACGAAAATGAAACATGACTAAACTATATGATTTTGTAGGGATGAACTTTCTTTGGCCATGTTATTTTGAGAAGACATAATTGCTTAGTTAGTATGCTTGAAGTATTATTATTTTTATGTCAATATGAACTTTTGTATTGAATCTTTTAGATCTAAATATTCATGCCACAATTAAGAAGAATTACATCAAAATTATGCCAAGTAGCACTCCGCATCAAAAATTCTGTTTTTATCATTTACCTGCTCGAGGACGAGCAGGAATTAAGCTTGGGGATGCTTGATACGTCTCCAACGTATTTATAATTATTGATTGCTCCATGCTATATTATCTACTGTTTTGGACATTATTGGGCTTTATTATCCACTTTTCTATTATTTTTGGGACTAACCTATTAACCGGAGGCCCAGCCCAGAATTGTTGTTTTTTGCCTGTTTTAGGGTTTCGATGAAAAGGAATATCAAACGGAGTCCAAACAGAATGAAACCTTCGGGAACGTGATTTTCTCAACGAATAAGACCCAGGAGACTAGGAACCTACGTCAAGACACAAAAGAGGAGGCCACGAGGTAGG
>NC_041380.1:488218549-488234087 GCF_002162155.2 Triticum dicoccoides
CGCCCTCCACCCTCGTGGGCCCCCTGTTGCTCCACCGACGTACTCCTTCCTCCTATATATACCTATGTACCCCCAAACGATCAGATACGGAGCCAAAACCCTAATTCCACTGCCGCAACTCCCTCTATCCACGTGATCCCATCTTGGAGCCTGTTTCGGAGCTCCGCCAGAGGGGGCATTGATCACGGAGGGCTTCTACATCAACACCATAGCCTCTCCGATGAAGTGTGAGTAGTTTACCTCAGACCTACGGGTCCATAGTTACTAGCTAGATGGCTTCTTCTCCCTTTTTGGATCTCAATACAATGTTCTCCCCCTCTCTTGTGGAGATCTATTCGATGTAATCTTCTTTTTGCGGTGTGTTTGTTGAGACCGATGAATTGTGGGTTTATGATCAAGTCTATCTATGAACAATATTTGAATCTTCTCTGAATTCTTTTATGTATGATTGGTTATCTTTGCAAGTCTCTTCGAATTATTAGTTTGGTTTGGCCTACTAGATTGATCTTTCTTGCAATGGGAGAAGTGCTTAGCTTTGGGTTCAATCTCGCGGTGTCCTTTCCCAGTGACAGTAGGGGCAGCAAGGCACGTATTGTATTGTTGCCATCGAGGATAACAAGATGGGGTTTTCATCATATTGCATGAGTTTATCCCTCTACATCATGTCATCTTGCTTAAGGCATTACTATGTTTCTATTAACTTAATACTCTAGATGCATGCTGGATAGCGGTCAATGAGTGGAGTAATAGTAGTAGATGCAGGCAGGAGTCGGTCTACTTGTCTCGGACGTGATGCCTATATACATGATCATACCTAGATATTCTCATAGCTATGCTCAATTCTGTCAATTGCTCAACAGTAATTTGTTCACCCATCGTAGAATACTTATGCTCTCGAGAGAAGCCGCTAGTGAAACCTATTGCCCCCGGGTCTATCTTCATCATATTAATCTACCAATACTTAGTTATTTCCTTTTGCTTTTACTTTGCTTTTATTTTACTTTGCATCTTTATCATAAAAATACCAAAAATATTGTCTTATCATATCTATCAGATCTCACTCTTGTAAGTGGCCATGTAGGGATTGACAACCCCTTAACGCGTTGGTTGCGAGGATTTATTTGTTTTGTCCAGGTACGAGGGACTCGCGCGTAGCCTCCTACTGGATTGATACCTTGGTTCTCAAAAACTGAGGGAAATACTTACGCTACTTTGCTGCATCATCCCTTCCTCTTCGGGGAAAACCAAAGCAGTGCTCAAGAGGTAGAAGGTTCAATCTTGCGGTGCTCGATCCCAGTGATAGAAAGGGAAACGACGTATTGTATTGTTGCCATCGAGGATAAAAAGATGGGGTTTATATCATATTGCTTGAGTTTATCCCTCTACATCATGTCACCTTACCTAATGTGTTACTCTGTTCTTATGAACTTAATACTCTAGATGCATGCTGGATAGCGGTTGATGTGTGGAGTAATAGTAGTAGATGCAGGCAGGAGTCGGTCTACTTGTCACGGACGTGATGCCTATATACATGATCATGCCTAGATATTCTCAAAATTATTCGCTTTTCTATCAATTGCTCGACAGTAATTTGTTCACCCACTGTAATACTTATGATATCTTGAGAGAAGCCACTAGTGAGACCTATGGCCCCCGGTTCTATTCTCCATTATATTAATCTTTCGTCAACAAGCTATTTCTGTTACCTTTTATTTTGCAATCTTTACTTTTAACCTTTATCATAAAAATACCAAAAATATTATCTTATCATCTCTATCAGATCTCACTCTCATAAGTGACCGTGAAGGGATTGACAACCCCTTTGATGTAGGGTAGAACCCTAATCGGCCGATCTTTCACGAAAGGAGCGGATCCCACGAAGAACACAAGGAGGGAAACGAGGGAAAACACAAGGGGGGGCACAAGAGGAACACTCAAACTAGCAAGAACAAGTCACATAAGTGCTAGATCCTCGAATACATAAGAGAAGATACACGATCCACAGACAACTAAGGACGATACAAGGGTAGCTGATCTTCTCCGTGAGGACATCTTGAGTTCTTCTCTAAAAGGGGTCTTGAATCCACTTGGGGGATCTTCTCCGGTGGAGGCTCGAATCTCCGTGGAGAAGGTAACCAAGTGGATGAGCAAAGCTCTCACACAAACATGAGCTAAACCTTTGCTAACCCTAGAAAGTTGGGCGAGGTGGAGTATATATAGTCTAGGGGGAGAAGGGATACACGGGCCTTGACCCTTCACTGTGCGCAGACACGGGAGGCCGGATGTCCGGGCTGGTCGGGCCGGATGTCCGGGCTTTCAGGCGACGCCGGATGTCCGGGCTATGGAGGCCGGATGTCCGGGCTGGAGTGGTGGCATTGGTTGCTCTCGGGTTCGGAGGGGCCGGATTTCCGGGCTGGCGTCCGGATGTCCGGGTGCTCGGGAGAGGCCGGATGTCCAGGTGCTTGGGAGAGGCCGGATGTCCGGGCTGTCGCGGCCGGATGTCCGGGCATGTAGCTGCTGGCGGATGTGCTGCTATAGTGGACGACGCTCTAGGGGCCGGATGTCCGGTGTCTTGGCCGGATGTCCGGGGCCTGGGAGATGTGCTTGGCTCTTTCCGTTGGTTCTCCTCATCCGTGGACTTGGGGACTTGTACATCTTCATGCGCATCTTCGGGGGGGGGCCCTCTTTGTGATAGCCTGGCTTATTAGGGATGATAGACTACCCATATCAATAAGGAATTCCTTCTTTTCCAGGAGCCCATTCGGACAGAACTCCAAAGTTAAGCATGCTCAGCTTGGGGTAGTGTCAGGATGGGTGACCGACCGGGAAGTTGCTCCCGGGTGCGCATGAGTGAGGACAAAGTGCACAGAAAAGACTAGTATTGATCTGTGGGGCCAGTCTAGATCCCGCCAGGAGTAACGACCACCGGCGGGTGTGTCCGGGGCATTACACTCTTGGTGCCTAATCATGCACAACACCTCAGACTTAGGTAGTAGCCATGCCTCATGCATAGAAAGTGGAAGTTCGGAGAGGAGTGAGTTCACCTTATCTTCGATAGCCTTGGCTCGGACTCGTGTCATTGGTCCAAGTGGTGTCGTTGGAGGTGTAGGTGCGTCCATGGGGATGATCTTGGGATCCTCCGCATCATCTCCCCTCCCTTGGGGAAGATCCGTCCTCATATCGAAATCCTCATCACCATGGTAGGGCGAGAGATCTTCGATGTTGAAGATGTCGCTCACAGAGTACTTGTCACGAGGGATGTCGATCTTGTATGCGTTGTTGCTGTAGCGTGCAAGCACCTTGAATGGTCCATCCGTGCGTGGTCGAAGTTTGGACTTGTGTTCTTGGGGAAAGCGGTCCTTGCGAAGGTGTAGCCACACGAGGTCTCCAATGTTGAATTTCATAGGGTGTTTGTTGACGTTGAGCTTGGTCGCAAGGCGTTGTACTTGGTGCTCGATTGTGCTTCTTGTATCTTCATGCACCTTCTTGAGATGGGTCGCTCATGCGCTTGCATCCAAATTGATGCACTCTTGGAGTGGTAGAGGGAGAATATCCAATGGTGACAAAGGGTTGAATCCGTAGACGACCTCGAAGGGGGACTTTCCAGTTGTTGAGTGTCTTGCTCGGTTGTAGGCGAACTCGGCGACAGGTAGGCACTCCTCCCACTCCTTGTTGTTCTTATTGATGAGTGCTCGAGGTAGAGCGGAGAGTGTTCGGTTTGTCACCTCCGTTTGGCCGTCGGTTTGAGGATGGTAAGCCGTGGAGAAGAGTACCTTGATTCCGAGCTTGGCGCATAGGGTCTTCCAAAAGTAGCTAAGGAACTTGACGTCGCGGTCCGAGATGATAGACTTTGGCACTCATGTAGACGCAATATTTCCCTACAAAAGAGATTAACAACATGTGAAGCATCGTCTATCTTGTTGCAAGGAATAAAATGTGTCATTTTTGAGAAACGGTCCACAACGCCAAATATTGAATCTTTCCCATTTCGAGTCCTAGGCAAGCCAAGTACAAAGTCCATGCTAATGTCTTCCCATGGTTGGTATGGAATTGGTAGAGGCATATAGAGGCCATGAGATTGAGCTTTGGACTTAGCTTTGCGACATGTAGAGCATCGGTTGGTGAAACGATTGACGTCCCAAAACATCTTGGGCCAAAAGTAGTTCTTTGAGAGCGTGGCGAACGTCTTGTCGCGTCCTAAATATCCCATTAAGCCTCCTCCATGAGATTCCTACAAAAGCAACAAATGAAGAGAAGACTCGGGGATGCAAAGTTTGTTAGCTCGCATAAGATATCTATCTTTGATGTAATAGCGTTCCCAAGATGTATGCGACAAACACTTGGCATAAGGAGTAGCAAAGGTTGCATCATGCTCATACAAGTCTTTGATATGCTCGAAGCCAATGACATCTAACTTCAGTTGTGTAACAAGCATGCATATGCGGGAAAGAGCATCTGCTACGATGTTTTCTTTACCCTTGATGTACTTGATGACATAAGGAAAAGACTTAATAAATTCACTCCATTTAGCATGACGCTTGTTCAACTTGGTTTGACCCTTAAGATACTTGAGAGCCTCATGATCGGTATGAATGATAAACTCATGGGGACAAAGGTAATGTTCCCATTCATGCAAAACCCGGACTAAAGCATATAGCTCTTTGTCATAGATGGGGTAATTGAGTTGCGCTCTAGAAAGTTTCTCACTAAAGTAAGCTATGGGGCACTTCTCTTGTGTAAACACACCTCCTATGCCATTACCACTAGCATCGCAATGAATCTCAAAAGGCTTGTCGAAGTTGGGTAAAGCAAGCACGGGAGCATGAGTAAGCAAATTCCTAAGCTCATTGAATGCGGTATCTTGGGATGGTCCCCAAACAAAAGGCGCATTCTTCTTGCTCAAAGCATGCAAAGGCGAAGCAATGGTGCTAAAATCCTTCACAAAGCAATGATAGAAACCCGCAAGGCCAAGAAAACTACGCACTTGATGCAAGTTGGTTGGTTGTGTCCAAGTCGTAATAGCATTGATCTTGGACTCATCAACATGCCCTTAGAGGAAACAACAAAACCCAAGAAAACGAGCTTATCAACACAAAAAGGCATTTCGCCATATTAGCATAGAGGCGCTCTTTTCTAAGAGTTTGCAAAACGGTGCGGACATGGGTGACATGCTCTTTGATAGATTTGCTAAACACAAGAATGTCATCGAAGTAAACCACAACAAATATACCAATGTAAGGGCGAAAGACATGATTCATAAGGCGCAGAAAAGTGTCCGGTGCCTCTGAGAGACCCATAGGCATGACTAACCACTCATACAAACCAAACTTGGTTTTGAAGGTGGTTTTCCATTCATCACCCTCTTGTATGCGGATTTGATAGTAACCACTCTTAAGATCAATTTTGGAAAAGATAGTGGCACCACTAAGCCCATCAAGCATATCATCTAGGCGTGGAACGGGATACCTATAGCGAACGGTTATAGCGTTGATAGGTCTACAATCGGAGCACATGTGAAAGCTACTGTCACGTTTTGGCACAAGAATGACCGGGACGGCACAAGGGCTCAAACTTTCACGCACATGTCCATGGTCTATGAGATGCTTTACTTGCCTTTGTATTTCTTTGGTTTCTTCGGGGTTGACGCGGTATGGAGCTTTGTTCGGAAGAGGTGCTCCGGGGACGAGGTCGATTCGGTGCTCAATGTCTCATAGAGGAGGTAGACCCGGAGGTAGCTCATCGGGGAAAACATCTTGAAATTCCTGCAAAAGAGAAGACAAGACTAGAGGAAGAGTGTGAGAAGTGTTAGTTTGTGGTGCATTGTCCTTGCACACGAGGACGTAGTGTAGGACAATAGATGGGATCTCACACACCCCTCTTATCTCACGTTTGGTGGCAAATAGGACTAGGTTCTTCTTTTCTCTCATCGTGGAGGTGTTCGATTTGGGCTTGTGGCGCTCACTCTCATTATGGTGCCTCGCTCTCTCACTATGATCTCCATGATGGGTGGCTTTCTTGTCGGCATTCACTTGACTTGGCGACATTGGACAAAGAACGTACTCCTTGCCCTTCATCTTGAAGATGTAGTGGTTCGTTCGGCCGTTGTGGGTGACTCCTCTATCGAATTGCCATGGGCGTCCAAGGAGAAGATGGCAAACGGTCATTGGAACGACGTCGCACTCCAAGATGTCTTCGTAGGCGCCAATTTTGAAGGAGACTTGTCCTCGGTGCTCGACTTGGATGGTGCCAGAATCACTAAGCCATTGCACTTTGTATGGATGTGGATGCTTCGTCTTGGGCAATTGGAGCTTCGAGCAAAGTTCTTCACTCGCGAGATTATGACAACTTCCTCCATCGATGATGACCATGACGGGTCATCCATTGATGCCGGCCTTGGTGTGGAATATGTGGCATCTTTGGTCTTCTTCTTGGTGATGTTGGAGAGTCAAGACTTTGGAGACAACAAGTGCGGGACTTGATTCTTCATCGCAAAAGACTTGTTCTTCTTCATTGTTCACTTGGCGGTGCATGGCGACTTGCTCAAGGGCTTCCATTTCGCCTTCACTTAGGGAGTCATAAGTGCCATCGTCGTTGAAGACCATGGTTCGCTTGTTGGTGCACTCATAGGACTTGTGGCCTCGGCCTCCGCAAGTGAAACACTTGAAGGAACTTGTCTTGACGGTCTCGTCAGTTGGGGTTGATGATGATGAAGCTCTCGGCTTGAAGTTGCTCGTAGTAGGATGGCTTGTAGTTGACGAAGCTTTCTTGGAACTCGACTTGTCGATGTTGGAGTCGTTGAAGCTTGGTTGTTGGTGAAGCCGTAGGACTTGGATGAGAACTTGGCATACTTGAAATCATCTTGCACTTGGCGTTCCACTTTGGTAGCTTGATGTACTAGCTCGATGAGATTTGAGTATGGTTGGAAGTCGGCGATCTTCTTGATGGGATGATTGAGTCCATTCAAGAAACATGCCATTGTTTGCTCATCATCTTCCATGACATTGGCTCATATCATTGCAATCTCCATCTCCTTGTAGTTCTCTTCAACACTCTTGGTTCCTTGATTGAGTCGCTGGAGTTTCTTGAAGAGGTTGTGGTTGTAGTAGGTAGGTACGAAGCGTGCTCTCATGACATCCTTCATTTGCGCCCAAGTAGTGATGGGTGGTTCACCTCTTGCCTGTCGGCGCTCTATGATTTGTTCCCACCAAATGAGGACATAGTCTTGGAACTCAAGGGATGACATCGCGATCTTCTTCTCTTCTTCATAATTGTGCAAACGAAAGATCTTGTCAACTTTCAATGCCCATGAAAGGTACTCTTCAGAATCGTTGCTTCCGTTGAACTTGGGCATGGTGAACTTGAGCTTGCCATAGCATTGTTCTTCATTGTGTTGGGGTCGGGGATGATGACGCCCATGTTGTTGATGATTGCTCAACTCGTGGTGCTCTTGGCATGGAGGGTTGTCAACCTCTTGTTGCTCTTGTCGTGGAGGATCTCCATTGTCTTCATGATCTTGAGGAACTTGTTGTTCTTGACGTGCTTGTGGAGGAGCCTGTCGAGCTCGAGGAGGAACTTGACGGTGCACGCGAGCTTGAGAAATCCTCTCACGGACTTCTTCGCGAAGTGCTTCGGCATGTTCACGAGCTTGTCGGCCTCGGTCAGCTACAACTCGACTTGAATCGCGTAGAGCTTGTTGTGCCTCAAGTGCTTGAGCGTCATGGAGTTGTTGTTCTTGACGTTGTGCCTCGGTATCTTGAGCATTTTGGTGTAGACGCACTCGCTCTTCCTCTTCATGTTGTCATTGTCGTTGTCGTTCTCATGCTAGCGCAAAGGCCTCTTGAGTTTGACGTTGTCGGCGCTCTTGAGAGTCGGTGTCGCGTAGGGGATTGAGGCTTGCTTGATGATCATTGCGCGCGGCTCGGCGAAGAGTGTTCGATGTCGGTGTACTTGAGCCGGAGAGGGTGAAGTCGGAGTGGCGGCTTGAACGCTCCTTCTTGAAGTGGAAGAAGAGCGGTTGAGCAAAAAAGCACGAATTTCGTCCATCCTTGCGTCATTCTCTTGCTTGTGATCGTCGAGCTTGTGGTCGAAGTAGTCCCTTGTACGTTGCTCGGAAAGTCGCAAGTCGGCAGCAAGGTTGTCGATGCGTTCACTCATAGCTTGTTGCTCTTGATGCAAAGCACGTTGTGCACCAAAGAGGTGACTCTTGGTGAAGAAGGAGTTCATGTCATCGTCTTGCTCCATGAAGAGTGGGATGGTAGAAGTACTTGGCCTATCTATCATTCCAAGACAAATGTGAGTGGTAGAAAGAGAAGAACGAATACCAAATGTACCTTGACCAAAGTTGAAACTGGATCGAGGATCACTCCAATGTAGGACAAGGAAATAGCACAGTTGGTACTAGCTCTTGTCGGTTTCTCACACCTACACAAATAAAAGCTTTTGGTGGAGCTTGGTTAGGATGTTGGCACAAAATTTGATGCAATTGTAAGTGAGCTTAATGTTGGAAAAGATTCGCAAGATGCAATGTAACAAGTAGACCAAGCATATAAGGTACACGGAAACACACACGCAAAAAGATAAGTGGGGTCGTGCAACCAAGGGTGAGCCAAAATGTGGAATCCACAAAAATGCTCTTATTGCACAACACTAGAGAGACGCTAGCACGATTGCACAATAGGCGGATACAAGAACTTGTGCACAACCTACTTAGAAAAAGTGCCACGACTTCTATCCCAAGTATGCTCTATGCAAGATGTTGCTATGATATGATCCAAGATGATCGGGTATGACAATCTTAATGTTGTATGGTGCTATGGTTCTTGCTTAAAAGCTCTTTGCTTAAAAGCTTGTTTGGCTCTTTGATGTTTGAGCTCTTTTCTCATGCAATGCTTGACGAACTGATATAGCAAGTGAGTATGCGATGACAACTTTGTGACACAAGAGATCATACCAATATATGCAACAATGATGTATGAATGCTATGAGAAGTATGATCACTAAAGTGCACAAGTCTCGTTGTCGGCAATACTCAATGGCTAGTCTCGATGGGTAAGCAACGCAAAGGAGTAAGGATATAATGGCTATCAATGTAATGGCAAGAGTGATATGTCCAATACCAAGATGAGGTTACCGGTCTTGCTTCCGGTATTGTGTCAAAATGGTGGCACGAATACCAAGGTGTAGTCGAGGTGGTCGTTGTTGATGACGATGTAGGACGGCGGTGATGATGTAGTACGCGTCTGTGGCGAAGATGAGCGGCAGTGATGTCGATGTCGAACCGTACCTAGATAGCCGAAACACAAAAGGATATGGTACCGCAACTCAAATTCTCAAACCTCGAAGTAGCAAATGTGTCGGAGAGCGAAACGGTCCAAAATGGTTGGGCTATGCGGAAGTGGTGGAGGTATGCGGAAGTATATGTGGTATATGGTGGGCACCGAAACAAAATTTGGTGAAAATGGATGGAAAACGGGGTGGTGGATGGAGATGTTGCTGCCAGGGGCCGGATGTCCCGGTGGAAGGCCGAATGTCCAGGGGTCGGATGTCCGGGCTTGACGGGCCGGATGTCCGGGCTCTGGATCCGGGGACGAACGGGATGAACACCGCGTGGAGAGGTCAAATCCGGGCGAAATTCGGAGGAATTTGTGGATGGAAATTGGGGAAAAATGGATGGGAAGCTAGATCCACTCAAAACAAAGAAAATCCATGGATCCAAACCAACAAAATCTCAACACACCAACAAATCACAAAAAAAAATTGGGGCTATTTTTGGTGGGGAATTTTCGAATTAGGACGAAAAACAACAAAACAAGGCTAGAAACACAACGGGGAGGCTCCGAAATCATGATTAACCTGGCTCATGATACCAAGATGATATAGGGTAGAACCCTAATTAGCCAATCTTTCACGAAAGGAGCGGATCCCATGAAGAACATGAGGAACACAAGGAGGGAAACGAGGGAAAACACAAGGGGGGCACAAGAGGAACACTCAAACTAACAAGAACAAGTCACACAAGTGCTAGATCCTCGAATACATAAGAGAAGATACACGATCCACGGACAACTAAGGACGATACAAGGGTAGCCGGTCTTCTCCGTGAGGAGGTCTTGAGTTCTTCCCTAAAAGGGGTCTTGAATCCGCTTGGGGGATCTTCTCCGGTGGAGGCTCGAATCTCCGTGGAGAAGGTAAGCAAGTGGATGAGCAAAGCTCTCACACAAACATGAGCTAAACCTTTGCTAACCCTAGAAAGTTGGGCGAGGTGGAGTATATATAGTCTAGGGGGAGAAGGGATACACGGGCCTCGGCCCTTCACTGTGCGCATACAGGGGAGGCCGGATGTCCGGGCTGGTCGGGCCGGATGTCCGGGCTTTCAGGCGACGCCGGATGTCCGGGCTGGGGAGGCCGGATGTCCAGGCTGGAGTGGTGGCATTGGTTGCTCTCGCGTTCGGAGGGGCCGAATTTCTGGGCAGGTGTCTGAATGTCCGGGGGCTCGAGAGAGGCCGGATGTCCGGGCTGTCGTAGTCGGATGTCCGGGCCTATAGCTTCTGGCGGCTGTGCTGCTGTAGTGGACGATGCTCCAGGGGCCGGATGTCCGGGGTCTTGGCCGGATGTCCGGGGCCTGGGAGATGTTCTTCGCTCCTTCCATTGGTTCTCCTCATCCGTGGACTTGGGGACTTGTACATCTTCATGCGCATCTTCAGGAGGGCCCCCTTGGTGCCTAATCATGCACAACACCTCGGACCTAGGTAGTAGCCATGTCTCATGCATAGAAAGTGGAAGTTCGGAGAGGAGTGAGTTAACCTTATCTTCGATAGCCTTGGCTCGGGCTCGTGTCATTGGTCAAAGTGGTGTCGTTGGAGGTGTAGGTGCGTCCATGGGGATGATCTTGGGATGCTCCGCATCACCCTTTATCGCGTTGGTTGCGAGGTTCTTATTTGTTTGTGTAGGTACGAGGGACTTGCGTGTGGCCTCCTACTGGATTGATACCTTGGTTCTCAAAAACTGAGAGAAATACTTACGCTACTTTGCTGCATCACCCTTTCCTCTTCAAGGGAAAACCAACATAGTGCTCAAGAGGTAGCAATGCCCCGGACGGCATCCCCTCTTTCGTCTTCGTCCATCGCTAACTTTACGTGATGCTATATTTTTATTCACCACATGATATGTGTTTTTCTTGGAGCGTCTTTTATGATTTGAGTCTTTGCTTTCTAGTTTACCACAATCATCCTTGTTGTACACACCTTTTGGGAGATACACACATGAATCGGAATTTATTAGAATATTCTATGTGCTTCACTTGTATCTTTTGACCTAGATAATTTTGCTCTAGTGCTTCACTTATATCTTTTAGAGCACAGTGGTGGTTTTATTTTATAGAAATTATTGATCTCTCATGCTTCACTTATATTATTTTGAGAATCCTTCAGAACAACATGGTAGTTTGCTTTGGCTATAAAATTAGTCCTAATATGATAGGCATCCAAGATTGGTATAATAAAAACTTTCATAAAAGTGCATTGAATACTATGAGAAGTTTGATACTTGATGATTATTTTGAGATATGAAGATGCTAATATTAGAGTCGTGCTAGTTGAGTAGTTGTGAATTTGAGAAATACTTGTGTTGAAGTTAGCAAGTCCTGTAGCATGCACGTATGGTAACCGTTATGTAACAAATTTGAAACATGAGGTGTTCTTTTGATTGTCATCCTTATGAGTGGCGGTCGGGGATGAGCGATGGTCTTTTCCTACCAATCTATCTCCCTAGGAGCATGCGTGTAATGCTTGGTTTTTGATGACTTGTAGATTTTTTCAATAAGTATGTGAGTTCTTTATGACTAATGTTGAGTCCATGGATTATATGCACTCTCACCTTTCCATCATTGCTAGCCTCTTCGGTACCGTGGATTGCCCTTTCTCACCTTGAGAGTTGGTGCAAACTTCGCCGGTGCATCCAAACCCCGTGATATGACACGCTCTATCACACATAAACCTCCTTATATCTTCCTCAAAACAGCCACCTTTCCTACCTATTATGGCATTTCAATAGGCATTCCAAGATATATTGCCATGCAACTTTCCACCATTTCATTTATTATGACACGCTTCATCATTGTCATATTGCCTTGCATGATCATGTAGTTGACATTGTATTTGTGGCAAAGCCACCATGCATAATTTATCATACATGTCACTCTTGATTCATTGCCCATCCCGGTACACCATCGGAGGCATTAATATAGAGTCATATTTTGTTCTAGTATCGAGTTGTAATCATTGAGTTGTAAATAAATAGAAGTGTGATGATCATCATTAATAGATCATTGTCCCAAATAATAAAAAAGAAGGGAGAAAGGCCAAAAAAGGAAAGGCCAAAAAAATAAATAAAAAGGGACAATGCTACTATCCCTTTTTCCACACTTGTGCTTCAAAGTAGCACCATGATCTTTATGATAGAGAGTCTCTTGTTTTGTCACTTTCATATACTAGTGGGAATTTTTCATTATAGAACTTGGCTTGTATATTCCAACAATAGGCTTCCTCAAATGCCCTAGGTCTTCATGAGCAAGCAAGTTGGATGCACACCCACTTAGTTTCTATTGTTGCGCTTTCATATATTTATAGCTCTAGTGCATCCGTTGGATGGAAAACCCTACTCCTTGCATTGACATCAATTCATGGGCATCTCCATAGCCTGTTGATTAGCCGCGTCAATGTGAGACTTTCTCCTTTTTTGTCTTCTCCACATAACCCCCATCATTATACTCTATTCCACCCATAGTGCTATATCCATGGCTCACGCTCATGTATTGCGTGAAAGTGGAAAAAAGTTTGAGATCACTAAAGTATGAAACAATTGCTTGGCTTGTCATCGGGGTTGTGCATGATGAGAACATTCTTGTGTGATGAAAATGGAGCATGACCAAACTATATGATTATGTAGGGATGAACTTTCTTTGGCCATGTTATTTTGAGAAGACACAATTGCTTAGTTAGTATGCTTGAAATTATTATTTTTATGTCAATATTAAACTTTTGTCTTGAATCTTTCGGATCTGAACATTCATGCCACAATAAAGAAAATTACATAGAAAATTATGCTAGGTAGTATTCCACATCAAAAATTCTATTTTTATCATTTACCTACTCAAGGACGAGCAGGAATTAAGCTTGGGGATGCTTGATACGTCTCCAACGTATCTATAATTTTTTATTGTTCCATGCTATTATATTATCTGTTTTGGATGTTTAGTGGGATTTATTATACACTTTTATATTATTTTTGGGACTAAACTATTAACCAAAGGCCCAGTGCAAATTGCTGTTTTTTGCCTATTTCAGTGTTTCGCAGAAAAGGAATATCAAACAGAATCCAAACGGAATGAAACCTTCAGGAGAGTGATTTTTGGAACAAACGCAATCAAGGAGACTTGGAGTGGACGTCAAGGAAGGATCGAGGAGGCCATGAGGCATGGAGGCATGTCCAGGGGGCAGGCGTGCCCCCCCCCACCCTCATGGGCCCCTCGTGGCTCCCCTGACCGACTTCTTTCGCCTATATATACTCAAATACCCCAAAAACATCCGAGAGCACCACGAAACCCTATTTCCACCACCGCAACCTTCTGTACCCAAGAGATCCCATCTTGGGGCCTTTTTCGGAGCTCCACCGGAGGGGGAATCGATCACGGAGGGCTTCTACATCAACACCATAGCCTCTCCGATGATGTGTGAGTAGTTTACCACAGACCTTCGGGTCCATAGTTATTAGCTAGATGGCTTCTTCTCTCTCTTTGGATCTCAATACAAAGTTCTCCTCGATCTTCTTGAAGATCTATTCGATGTAGTTCTTTTTGCGGTGTGTTTGTCGGGATCCGATGAATTGTGGGTTTATGATCAAAATTATCTATGAACAATATTTGGTTCTTCTCTGAATTCTTTTATGTATGATTTGTTATCTTTGCAAGTCTCTTCGAATTATCAGTTTGGTTTGGCCTACTAGAATGATCTTTCTTGCAATGGGAGAAGTGCTTAGCTTTGGGTTCAATCTTGCGGTGTCCTTTCCCAGTGACAGCAGGGGCAGCAAGGCACGTATTGTATTGTTGCCATCGAGGATAAAAAGAAGGGTTTTATATCATATTGCTTGAGTTTATCCCTCTACATCATGTCATCTTGCCTAATGCGTTACTCTGTTCTTATGAACTTAATACTCTAGATGCATGTTGGATAGCGGTTGATGTGTGGAGTAATAGTAGTAGATGTAGAATCATTTCGGTCTACTCGTCGCGGACGTGATGCCTATATACATGATCTGTTGGAAATATGCCCTAGAGGCAATAATAAAATGGTTATTATTATATTTCCTTGTTCATGATAATGGTCTATTGTTCATGCTATAATTGTGTTATCCGGAAATCGTAATACATGTGTGAATACATAGACCACAACATGTCCCTAGTGAGCCTCTAGGTGACTAGCTCATTGATCAATGGATGGTTACGGTTTCCTGACCATGGACATTGGATGTCGTTGATAAAAGGGTCACATCATTAGGAGAATGATGTGATGGACAAGACCCAATCCTAAGCATAGCACAAGATCGTGTAGTTCGTCTGCTAAAGCTTTTCTAATGTCAAGTATCTTTTCCTTAGACCATGAGATTGTGCAACTCCTGGATAATGTAGGAATGCTTTGGGTGTGCCAAACGTCACAACGTAACTGGGTGGCTATAAAGGTGCACTATGGGTATCTCCGAAAGTGTCTGTTGGGTTGGCACGAATCGAGACTGAGATTTGTCACTCCGTATGACAGAGAGGTATCTCTGGGCCCACTCGGTAATGCATCATCATAATGAGCTCAATGTGTCTAAGCAGTTAGTCACGGGATCATGCATTATGGAATGAGTAAAGTGACTTGCCGGTAATGAGATTGAACGAGGTATTGGGATACCGACGATCGAATCTCGGGCAAGTAACGTACCGATTGACAAAGGGAACTGTATACGGGATTGATTGAATCCTTGACATCGTGGTTCGTCTGATGAGATCATCGTGGAACATGCGGGAGCCAACATGGGTATCCAGATCCCGCTGTTGGTTATCGGCCAGAGAGATGTCTCGGTCATGTCTACATGGTTCCCGAACCCGTAAGGTCTACACACTTAAGGTACGGTGACGCTAGAGTTGTTATGGGAATTAGTATGTGGTTACCGAATGTTATTTGGAGTCCCAGATGAGATCTCGAACGTCATGAGGAGTTCCGGAATGGTCCGGAGGTGAAGATTTATATATGGGAAGTCATCATACGGTCACCGGAAGTATTCGGGGGTTTGCCGGTATTGTATCGGGACCACCAAAGGGGTTTCGGGGGTCCACCGGGAGGGTCCACCTGCCCCGGAGGGCCCTATGGGCTGTATGTGGAAGGGAACCAGCCCCTAAGTGGGTTGTGCACCATCCCCCCTAGGGACCATGCGCCTAGGGTTTAGGGGGAACCCTAAAGGGGGTGCCCCCCTTGGCTTGGGGGGCAAGCCTTCCCCCATT
>NC_041380.1:488234304-488252950 GCF_002162155.2 Triticum dicoccoides
GGATATCATCTAGAGGGGTCGGCCCCCTTCCCCCTTCACCCTATAAAGAGAGGGGAGGAGGGAGGGCAGCAGAACCTCATCCACGGCGCAGCCCTCCCCCTCTCCAACACCCCCTCCTCCTCCGTTGAGCTTGATGAAGCCCTGCCGGAGAACTGCGAGCTCCACCACCATGCCGCCGTGCTACCGGAGTTCTTCCCCAACTTCTCCTTCCCCTTGCTAGATCAAGAATGAGGAGACGTCCATGTGCTGCACGTGTGTTGAATGCGGAGGCGCCGTTGTTTGGCGCTTAGATTGGAATCAACCGCGATCTGAATCACTGCGAGTACGACTCCTTCATCCGCTTTCTTGTAACCCTTCCGTATCACGATCTTCAAGGGTATGAAGATACACTCCCCTCTCTCTCATTGCTCGTCTCTCCATAGATTGATCTTGGTGATGCATAGAAATTTTTTAATTTCTGCAACGATCCCCAACAGTGGCATCATGAGCTAGGTCTATGCGTAGTTTCTATGCACGAGTATAACACAAGATGTTGTGGGCGTCGATTTTGTCAATTTACTTGCCGTTACTAGTCTTATCTTGATTCGGCAACATCATGGGATGAAGCGTCCTGGACCAACCTTACACGTACGCTTCTGTGAGACTAGTTCCACCGACTGACATGCACTAGTTGCATAAGGTGGTTAGCGGGTGTCTGTCTCTCCCACTTTAGTCGGATCGGATTCGAAGAAAAGGGTCCTTATGAAGGGTAAATAGAAATTGGCATATCACGTTGTGGTTTTGGCGTAGGTAAGAAACATTCTTGCTAGAAACCTATAGCAGCCAGGTAAAAAAACTTGCAACAACAATTAGAGGACGTCTAACTTGTTCTTGCAGCATATGCCATGTGATTTCATATGGCCAAAAGGATGTGATGAATGATATATGTGATGTATGAGATTGATCATGTTCTTGTAATAGGAATCACGACTTGCATGTCGATGAGTATGACAACCGGCAGGAGCCATAGGAGTTGTCTTAATTTATTATATGACCTGTGTGTCAATGATAACGCCATGTAATTACTTTAATTTATTGCTAACTGTTAGCCATAGTAGTAGAAGTAACAGTTGGTGAGACAACTTCATGAAGACACGATGATGGAGATGATCATGGTGTCATGCCGGTGACGATGATGATCATGGCGCCCCGAAGATGGAGATCAAAAGGAGCAAAAGGATATTGGCCATATCATGTCACTATTTTGATTGCATGTGATGTTTATCATGTTTATATATCTTATTTGCTTAGAACGACGGCAGCTTAAATAAGATGATCCCTCGCTAAAATTTCAAGAAAGTGTTCCCCCTAATTGTGCACCATTGCGAAGGTTCGTTGTTTCGAAGCACCATGTGGTGATCGGGTGTGATAGATTCTAACGTTCGAATACAACGGGTGCAAGCCAGATTTACACATGCAAAACACTTAGGTTGACTTGACGAGCCTAGCATGTACAGACATGGCCTCGGAACACGAGAGACCGAAAGGGTGAACATGAGTCGTATAGTAGATACGATCAACATGGAGATGTTCACCGTTGATGACTAGTCTGTCTCACGTGATGATCGGACAGGGCCTAGTCAATTCGGATCATGTATCACTTAGATGACTAGAGGGATGTATGTCTGAGTGGGAGTTCATTAAATAATTTGATTAGATGAACTTAATTATCACGAACATAGTCTAAAATCTTTGCAATATGTCTTGTAGATCAAATGGCCCACGCTAATGTTGCCCTCAACTTCAACGCGTTCCTAGAGAAAACCAAGCTGAAAGACAATTGTAGCAACTATACGGAGCGGGTCCGTAACTTGAGGATCATACTCATAGCTGCCAAGAAAGCATATGTCCTTGAAGCACCGCTAGGTGAAGCGCCCATTTTCCCAGCAACTCAAGACGTTATGAACGCCTGGCAGTCGCGTAGTGATGATTACTCCCTGGTTCAGTGTTGCATGCTTTACAGCTTAGAACCGGGGCTCCAAAAGCGTTTTGAGCAATACGGAGCATATGAGATGTTCCAAGAGCTGAAAATGGTTTTCCAAGCTCATGCCCGGGTCGATAGATATGAAGTCTCCGACAAGTTCTACAATTGTAAGATGGAGGAGAATAGTTCTGTCAGCGAGCACATATTCAAAATATCTGGGTTGCACAACCGCTTGTCTCAGCTGGGAGTTAATCTCCCGGATGACGTGGTCGTTGACAGAGTCCTTCAGTCGCTCCCACCTAGCTACAAGAGCTTTGTGATGAATTTCAATATGCAAGGGATGGAGAAAACCATTCTTGAGGTATATTCAATGCTGAAATCAGCGGAGGTGGAGATCAAAAAGGAACATCAAGTGTTGATGGTCAATAAAACCACTAGTTTCAAGAAAGGCAAGGGTTAGAAGAACTTCAAGAAGGACGGCAAGGGAGTTGCCGCGTCCGGCAAGCCGGATGCCGGGAAGAAGCCAAAGCATGGACCCAAGCCTGAGACTGAGTGCTTTTATTGCAAGGGAAACAGTCACTGGAAGCGGAACTGCCCCAAGTACTTAGCGGATAAGAAGGCCGGCAATACCAAAGGTATATATGATATACATGTTATTGATGTGTACCTTACCAACACTCGTAGTAGCTCCTGGGTATTTGATACCGGTGCGGTTTCTCATATTTGTAACTCAAAACAGGAGCTGCGGAATAAGCGGAGACTGACGAAGGGTGAGGTGACGATGCGCGTCGGTAATGGTTCCAAGGTCGATGTGATCGCCGTCGGCATGCTACCTCTACATTTACCTACGGGATTAGTTTTAAACCTCAATAATTGTTATCTAGTGCTACCTTTGAGCATGAACATTGTATCTGGATCTCGTTTAATGCGAGATGGCTACTCATTTAAATCTGAGAATAATGGTTGTTCTATTTATATGAGAGATATGTTTTATGGTCATGCCCCGCTGGTCAATGGTTTATTCTTATTGAATCTCGAATGTGATGTTACACATATTCATAGTGTGAATGCCAAAAGATGTAAGGTTGATAATGATAGTCCCATATACTTGTGGCACTGCCGTTGGTCACATTGGTGCCAAACGCATGAAGAAACTCCATGCAGATGGACTTTTGGAGTCTCTTGATTATGAATCATTTAACACGTGCGAACCATGCCTCATGGGAAAAATGACCAAGACTCCGTTCTCCGGAACAATGGAGCAAGGAACCAACTTATTGGAAATCATACATACTGATGTGTGCGGTCCAATGAGCGTTGAGGCTCGCGGTGGCTATCGTTATGTTCTCACCGTCACTGATGACTTGAGTAGATATGGGTATGTCTAATTAATGAAACACAAGTCTGAGACCTTTGAAAAGTTCAAGGAATTTTAGAGTGACGTAGAGAATCAACGTGACAGGAAAATAAAGTTCTTACGATCAAATCGTGGGGGAGAATATTTGAGTCACGAATTTGGCACACACTTAAGGAAATGTGGAATTGTTTCACAACTCACACCGCCTGGAACACCTTAGCGTAATGGTGTGTCCGAACGTCGTAATCGCACTCTATTGGATATGGTGCGATCTATGATGTCTCTTACCGATCTTCCGCTATCATTTTTGGGTTATGCTTTAGAGACTGCCGCATTCACTTTAAATATGGCTCCGTCGAAATCCGTTGAGACGACACCGTATGAATTATGGTTTGGGAAGAAACCTAAGCTGTCATTTCTGAAAGTTTGGGGATGCGATGCTTATGTCAAGAAACTTCAACCTGATAAGATCGAACCCAAGTCGAAACAAATCTTCATAGGATACCCTAAGGAAACTATTGGGTATACCTTCTACCTTAGATCCAAAGGCAAGGTCTTTGTTGCCAAGAATGGATCCTTTCTGGAGAAAGAGTTTCTCTCAAAAGAAGTGAGTGGGAGGAAAGTACAACTTGATGAGGTACTGCCTCTTGAACCGAAGAGTAGCGCAACTCAAGAAGATCTTTCTGTGGTGCCTGCACCGACTAGAGAGGAAGTTAATGGTGATGATCATGAAACTTCAAATCAATTTGCTACTAAACTTCGTAGGTCCACAAGGACACGTTCCGCACCAGAGTGGTATGGCAACCCTATCCTGGAAATCATGTTGTTAGACAATGGTGAACCTTCGAACTATGAAGAAGCGATGGCAAGCCCGGATTCCAGCAAATGGCTTGAAGCCATGAAATCCAAGATAGGATCCATGTATGAAAACGAAGTATGGACTTTGATAGACTTGCCCGATGATCGGCAAGCCATAGAGAATAAATGGATCTTCAAGAAGAAGACAGACGCGGATGGTAATGTGACCATCTATAAGGCTTGGCTTATCGCTAAGGGTTACCGACAAGTTCAAGGGGTTGACTACGATGAGACCTTCTCACCCGTAGCGAAGCTGAAGTCCGTCCGAATCATGCTAGCAATTGCCGCATTCTATGATTATGAGATATGGCAGATGGACGTCAAAATTTCATTCCTTAAGGAAGAATTGTATATGATGCAGCCGGAAGGTTTTGTCGATCCTAAGAATGCTGACAAGGTATGCAAGCTCCAGCGCTCAATCTATGGGTTGGTGCAAGCATCTCGGAGTTGGAACATTCGCTTTGATGAGATGATCAAAGTGTTTGGGTTTACACAGACTTATGGAGAAGCCTGTGTTTACAAGAAAGTGAGTGGGAGCTCTGTGGCATTTTTCATATTATATGTGGATGACATACTATTGATGGGAAATGATATAGATTTCTTGGAAAGCATAAAGGCCTACTTGAATAAGTGTTTTTCAATGAAGGACCTTGGAGAAGTTGCTTACATATTAGGCATCAAGATCTATAGAGATAGATCGAGACACCTCATTGGTCTTTCACAAAACACATACCTTGACAAGATATTGAAGAAGTTCAATATGGATCAGTCCAAGAAGGGGTTCTTGCCTGTATTGCAAGGTGTGAGATTGAGCACGGTTCAATGCCCGACCACGGCAGAAGATAGAGAAAAGATGAGTGTCATCCCCTATGCCTCGGCCATAGGGTCTATTATGTATGCCATGATGTGTACCAGACCTGATGTGAACCTTGCCGTAAGTTTGATAGGAAGGTACCAAAGTAATCAAGGCATGGAACACTGGACAACGGTCAAGAATATCCTGAAGTAGCTGAAAAGGACTAAGGATATGTTTCTCGTTTATGGAGGTGACGAAGAGCTCGTCATAAAGGGTTACGTCGATGCTAGCTTCGACATAGATCTGGATGACTCCAAGTCACAAACCGGATATGTGTATATTTTGAATGGTGGGGCAGTCATCTGGTGAAGTTGCAAGCAAAGCATCGTTGCGGGATCTCCATGTGAAGCGAAGTACATGGCAGCCTCGGAGGCAGCACGTGAAGCAATCTGGATGAAGGAGTTCATTACCGGCCTAGGAGTCATTCCCAATGCGTCGGGCCCGATGACTCTCTTCTGTGACAACACTAGAGCTATTGCCCTTGCCAAGGAGCCCAGGTTTCACAAGAAGACCAGGCATATCAAGTGTCGCTTCAACTCCATTCATGAAAATGTTCAAAATGGAGACATAGATATTTGTAAAGTGCATACGGACCTAAATGTCGCAGATCCGTTGACTAAACCTCTTCCACGAGCAAAACATGATAAACACCAGAACTCTGTGGGTATTCGATTCATCACAATGTAACTAGATTATTGACTCTAGTGCAAGTGGGAGACTATTGGAAATATGCCCTGGAGGCAATAATAAAATGGTTATTATTATATTTCCTTGTTCATGATAATTGTCTATTGTTCATGCTTTAATTGTGTTATCCGGAAATCGTAATACATGTGTGAATACATAGACCACAACATGCCCCTAGTGAGCCTCTAGTTGACTAGATCGTTGATCAATGGATGGTTACGGTGTCCTGACCATGGACATTGGATGTCGTTGATAACGGGATAGGAGAATGATGTGTCCTAATGATGTGATGGACAAGACCCAATCCAAAGCATAGCACAAGATCGTGTAGTTCGGCTGCTAACGCTTTTCTAATGTCCAGTATCTTTTCCTTAGACCATGAGATTGTGCAAATCCCGGATAATGTAGGAATGCTTTGGGTGTGCCAAACGTCACAACGTAACTGGGTGGCTATAAAGTTGCACTATGGGTATCTCCGAAAGTGTCTGTTGGGTTGGCACGAATCGAGACTGAGATTTGTCACTCTGTATGATGCAGAGGTATCTCTGGGCCCACTCGATAATGCATCATCATAATGAGCTCAATGTGTCTAAGCAGTTTTTCACGTGATCATGCATTACGGAACAAGTAAAGTGACTTGCCGGTAACGAAATTGAACGAGGTATTGGGATACCAACGATCGAATCTCGGGCAAGTAACGTACCGATTGACAAAGGGAACTATATATTGGATTGATTGAATCCTCAACATCGTGGTTCATCCGATGAGATCATCGTGGAACATGTGGGAGCCAACATGGGTATCTAGATCCCGTTGTTGGTTATTGGTCAGAGAGATGTCTCGGTCATGTCTACATGGTTCCCGAACCCGTAGGGTCTACACACTTAAGGTACGATGATGCTAGAGTTGTTATGGGAATTAGTATGTGGTTACAGAATGTTGTTCGGAGTCCCGGATGAGATCCCGGACGTCAGAGGAGTTCCGGAATGGTCCGGAGGTGAAGATTTATATATGGTAAGTCATCATACGGTCACCGAAAGTATTCGGGGGTTTGTCGGTATTGTACCGGGACCACCGAAGGGGTTCCGGGGGTCCACCGGGAGGGTCCACCTGCCCCGGAGGGCCCTATGGGCTGTATGCAGAAGGGAACCAGCCCCTAAGTGGGTTGGGCGCCATCCCCCCTAGGGCCCATGCGCCTAGGGTTTGTGGGGAACCCTAAGGGGGGTGCCCCTTGGCTTGGGGGGCAAGCCTTCCCCCCTTGCCCCCCCCCCCCTCTAGATCTCATCTAGAGGGGGCCGGCCCCCTTCCCCCTTCACCCTATAAAGAGAGGGGAGGAGGGAGGGCAGCAACACCTCATCCAAGGCGCAGCCCTCCCCTCTCCAACACCCCCTCCTCCGTTGAGCTTGGCGAAGCCCTGCCGGAGAACTGCGAGCTCCACCACCACGTCGTCGTGCTGCCGGAGTTCTTCCCCAACTTCTCCTTCCCCCTTGCTGGATCAAGAAGGAGGAGACGTCCCCATGCTGCACGTGTGTTGAACACGGAGGCGCCGTTGTTCGGCGCTTATATCGGAATCAACCGCGATCTGAATCGTTGCGAGTACGACTCCTTCATCCGTGTTCTTGTAATGCTTCCGTATCGTGGTCTTCAAGGGTATGAAGATACACTCCCCTCTCTCTCGTTGCTAGTCTCTCCATAGATTGATCTTGGTGATGCGTAGAAATTTTTTAATTTCTGCAACGATCCCCAACATGGTCATGCCAGATATTCTCGTAATTATGCACTTTTCTATCAATTTCTCGACAGTAATTTGTTTGCCCACCATAATACTTATGCTATTTTGAGAGAAGCCACTAGTAAAACCTATGGCCCCAGGTCTATTTTCCATCATATAAGTTTCCAATCTATTTTACTTTGCAATCTTTACTTTGAATCTATATCACAAAAATACCAAAAATATTTATCTTATTATCTCTATCAGATCTCACTTTTGCAAGTGGCCGTGGAGGGATTGACAGCCCCTTTACCGCGTTGGTTGCAAGGTTCTTATTTGTTTGTGTAGGTGCGAGGCGACTTGCGTGTAGTCTCCTACTAGATTGATACCTTGGTTTTCAAAAACTGAGGGAAATACTTATGCTACTTTGTTGCATCACCCTTTCCTCTTCAAGGGAAAACCAACGCAGTGCTCAAGAGGTAGCACGATGCACGTGGGAAATGCTTCCAAAGTCGGTGTGATCGCCGTCGGCACGCTACCTCTACATCTACCTTCGGGATTAGTTTTAGACCTAAATAATTGTTATTTGGTGCCAGCGTTGAGAATGAACATTATATTTGAATCTTGTTTGATGCGAGACGGTTATTCATTTAAATCAGCGAATACTGGTTGTTCTATTTATATGAGTAATATCTTTTATGGTCATGCACCCTTGATGAGTGGTCTATTTTTACTAAATCTTGATAGTAGTGATACACATGTTCATAGTATTAAAGCCAAAAGATATAAGTTTAATAATGATAGTGCAACTTATTTGTGGCACTGCCCTTTAGGTCATATTGGTGTAAAGCGCATGAAGAAACTCCATGATGATGGACTTTTGGAATCACTTGATGCTTGCGAACCATGCCTCATGGGCAAGATGACTAAGACTCCGTTCTCCGGAACAATGGAGCGAGCAACAGACTTGCTGGAAATAATACATACTGATGTATGCGGTCCGATGAGTGTTGATGCTCGCGGCGGGTATCATTATTTTCTTACCTTCACAGATGATTTGAGCAGATATGTGTATATCTACTTGATGGAACATAAGTCTGAAACATTTGAAAAGTTCAAAAAAATTCAGAGTGAAGTGGAAAATCATCGTAACAAGAAAATAAAGTTTCTACGATCTGATCGTGGAGGAGAATATTTGAGTTATGAGTTTAGTCTTCATTTGAAATAATACGGAACAGTTTCGCAACTCACGCCACCCGGGACACCACAACGTAATGGTGTGTCCGAACATCGTAACCACACTTTCTTAGATATGGTGCGATCTATGATGTCTCTTACTAATTTATCGCTATCATTTTGGGGTTATGCTTTAGAGACGGCTGCATTCAAGTTAAATAGGGCACCATCGAAATCCGTTGAGACGACACCTTATGAACTGTGGTTTAGCAAGAAACCCAAGTTGTCGTTTCTTAAAGTTTGGGGCTGCAATGCTTATGTGAAAAAGCTTCAACCTGATAAGCTCAAACCCAAATCAGAGAAATGTGTCTTCAAATGAAACCCAAAGGAGACTGTTGGGTACACCTTCTATCACAGATCCGAAGGTAAGATATTCGTTGTTGAGAATGGATCCTTTCTAAAGAAGGAGTTTCTCTCGAAAGAAGTGAGTGGGAGGAAAGTAGAACTTGATGAGGTAACCGTACCTGCTCCCTTATTGGAAAGTAGTTCATCACAGAAATCAGTTCGAGTGATTTCTACACCAGTAAGTGAGGAAGCTAATGATGATGATCATGAAACTTCTGATCAAGTTACTACCGGACCTCGTAGGTCAACCAGAGTAAGATCCGCACCAGAGTGGTACGGTAATCCTGTTCTAGAAGTCATGTTACTTGACCATGAAAACCTACGATCTATGAGGAAGCGATGATGAGCCTAGATTCCGCAAAATAGCTTGAGGCCATGAAATCTGAGATGGGATCCATGTATGAGAACAAAGTGTGGACTTTAGTTGACTTTCCCGATGATCGGCAAGCCATAGAGAATAAATGGATCTTCAAGAATAAGACTGACGCTGACAGTAATGTTACTGTCTACAAAGCTCGACTTGTTGCAAAAGGTTTTTGACAAGTTTAAGGAGTTGACTATGATGAGACCTTCTGACCTGTAGCGATGCTTAAGTTCGTCCGAATCATGTTAGCAATTGCCGCATTTTATGATTATGAAATTTGGCAAATGGATGTCAAAACTGCATTCCTTATTGGATATCTTAAAGAAGAGTTGTAGATGATGTAACTAGAAGGTTTTGTCGATCCAAAAGGTGCTAATAAAGTGTGCAAACTCCAGCGATCCATTTATGGACTGGTGCAAGCCTCTCGGAGTTGGAATATACGCTTTGATAGTGTGATCAAAGCATATGGTTTTATACAGACTTTTGAAGAAGCCTGTATTTACAAGAAAGTGAGTGGGAGCTATGTAGCATTTCTGATATTATATATAGATGACATATTGTTGATCGGAAATGATACTGAATTTCTGAATAGCATAAAAGGATACTTGAATAAGAATTTTTCAATGAAAGACCTCGGTGAAGCTGCTTATATATTGGGCATCAAGATCTATCGAGATAGATCAAGACGTTTAATTGGACTTTCACAAAGCACATACCTTGATAAAGTTTTGAAGAAGTTCAAAATGGATCAAGCAAAGAATGGGTTCTTGCCTGTGTTACAAGGTGTGAAGTTGAGTCAGACTCAATGCTCGACCACTGCAAAAGATAGAGAGAAAATGAAAGTCATTCCCTATGCTTCAGCCATAGGTTCTATCATGTATGCAATGTTGTGTACCAGACCTGATGTGTGCCTTGCTATTAGTTTAGCAGGGAGGTACCAAAGTAATCCAGGAGTGGATCACTGGACAGCGGTCAAGAACATCCTGAAATATCTGAAAAGGACTAAGGATGTGTTTCTCGTTTATGGAGGTGACAAAGAGCTCGTCATAAACGGTTATGTCGATGCAAGCTTTGACACTGATCCAGATGACTCTAAGTCACAAACCGGATACGTATTTTTATTGAATGGTGGAGTTGTCAGTTGGTGCAGTTCCAAGCAAAGCGTCGTGGCGGGATCTACATGTGAAGCGGAGTACAAAGCTGCTTCGGAAGCAGCAAAATGAAGGATTGTGGATGAAGGAGTTCATATCCGATCTAAGTGTCATACCTTGTGCATCATCTCCAACGAAAATATTTTGTGACAATACTGGAGCAATTGCCTTGGCAAAGGAATCCAGATTTCACAAGAGAACCAAGCACATCAAGAGACGCTTCAATCCCATCTGCGATCAAGTCAAGGAGGGAGACATAGAGATTTGCAAGATACATACGGATCTGAATGTTGCAGACCTGTTGACTAAGCCTCTCTCACGAGCAAAACATGATCAGCACCAAGACTCCATGGGTGTTATAATCATTACTGTGTAATCTAGATTATTGACTCTAGTGCAAGTGGAAGACAGAAGGAAATATGCCCTAGAGGCAATAATAAAGTTGTTATTTATATTTCCTTATATCATAATAAATTTTTATTATTCATGCTAGAATTGTATTAACCGGAAACTTAGTACATGTGTGAATACGTAGACAAACAGATCACTAGTATGCCTCTACTTGACTAGCTCGTTAATCAAAGATTGTTAAGTTTCCTAGCCATAGACAAGAGTTGTCATTTGATTAATGGGATCACATCATTAGAGAATGATGTGATCGACTTGAACCATACGTTAGGTTAGCACGATGATCGTTTAGTTTGTTGTTATTGCTTTCTTCATAACTTATACATGTTCCTACGACTATGAGATTATGCAACTCCTGAATACCGGAGGAACACTTAGTGTGCTATCAAACGTCACAACATAACTGGGTGACTATAAAGATGATCTACAGGTGTCTCCGATGGTTTTTGTTGAGTTGGCAAAGATCGAGATTAGGATTTGTCACTCCGTGTATCAGAGAGGTATCTCTGGGCCCTCTCGGTAATGCACATCACTATAAGCCTTGCAAGCAATGTGACTGATGAGTTAGTTACATGATGTTGCATTACGGAACGAGTAAAGAGACTTCCCGGTAACGAGATTGAACTAGGTATTGAGATACCGACGATCGAATCTCGGGCAAGTAACATACCGGTGACAAAGGGAACAACGTATGTTATGCGGTTTGACCGATAAAGATCTTCGTAGAATATGTAGGAACCAATATGAGCATCTAGGTTCCGCTATTGGTTATTGATCGGAGACGAGTCTCGGTCATGTCTACATAGTTCTCGAACCCGTAGGGTCCGCACGCTTAACATTCGATGACGATCGGTATTATGAGTTTATGTGTTTTGATGTACCGAAGGTAGTTCGAAGTCCCAAATGTGATCACGGACATGATGAGGAGTCTCGAAGTGGTCGAGACATAAAGATTGATATATTGGACGGCTATGTTCAGACACCGGAAGTGTTCTGGGAGGTTTCAGATAAAACCGGAGTGCCGGAGGGTTACCGAAACCCCCCGGGAAGTTACTGGGCCCTTAGTGGGCTTTAGGGGAGAGAGAGGGCAGCAGCCAGGAGGTGCCCCTCCATGGGAGTCCGAATTGGACTAGGGGAGGGGGTGCGGCCCCTCTTTCTCTCTCCCTCCCCCTCTCGTTCCTTCCCCCTCCTAGTAGGACTAGGAAAGGAGGAATCCTAGTCCTACTAGGAGGAGGATTCCCCCACCCTTGGTGCACCCTCTAGGGCCGGCTGGCCTCCCCCCCCCCTCCTTTATATACGGGGGAGAGGGACACCCCATAGACACGTTGATTATTTAGCCGTGTGCAGTATCCCCCTCCATAGATTTCCACCTCGGTCATATTGTTGTAGAGTTTAGGCGAAGCCCTGCGTTGGTAACTTCATCATCAACGTCATCATGCTGTCGTGCTGACGAAACTCTCCCTCGATCTCAGCTGGATCTATAGTTCGTGGGACGTCACCGAGCTGAACGTGTGCAGATCGCAGAGGTGCCGTACCTTCGGTGCTAGGATCGGTCGGATCGTGAAGACGTACGACTACATCAACCGCGTTGTCATAACGCTTCCGCTTATGGTCTACGAGGGTATGTGGACAACACTCTTCCCTCTTGTTGCTATGCATCACCTAGATGGATCTTGCGTGTGCGTAAGATTTTTTTTGATATTACTGCGTTCCCCCAACAAAACTCTCAAAGCTTGGATAGATCAATTACTAGGGAGAGTCAAACGCACGACGTAGATGTATGTGGAGCTAGTAAGGCTTATAATATGGTAGCAAAAAGGGCCAGCAATAAAAAATTCAGAGATGCAAAGTTCAATAAACGCTCAACGACGGTGTTGTGCTGGTCCTAGGCTAGACCGTACTAGAGACGCGAGCCTAGAACACGAACAAAATCACGGTGCGGCACGTAAACAAAAGAGGAGCACTCTTTGATTTTTTTTCTTTTTTTGCACCATTTTCCTCTCTTTTTTTTGCTCCGCGACATTTTTTTTGAAAAAGTCTACAAATGCTCTAAAACTGCCTAGCTAGAATTTTTTAGACTTAATTTTTTTTAAAGTGGAACTATTTTTCTACTGCGGGTGGCAAGGAAATTGGGGAGTCCTACCCTGTCACGACTCGAAGTATGGCGTGATCTGGAAATTGAAAACAAAGAAACAAATACTGGACTTGGACTAGGACTGATGGCGGAGATGAATCTGGTCGAAACTCAGACGGGTGGCAGATATATGTAGGACGTTGGAACACGTACTGCTGGCGAATCTGTGATGTATGTGGCCTCGGATTAGCGTAATGGCGGTGGATATGTTATATGACAGCGGTGACGACGATGGCAGTATGTGAAAGCGGTGATGACGATGGTGGTATATGGCAGCGGTGATGACGATGGTGGTATATGGCAGCGATGATAAAGATGGTGCGGCGATGGCGTGACAACCTGTGAACAGAACTCGAAACTCTAAAGGGCTAGACGCTAAGACCAGCAACTTGACACGACGATGCAATGATACGTCTCCAATGTATCTATAATTTTTGATTGTTCCATGCTATTATATTATCCATCTTGGATGTTTTATATGCATTTATATGCTATTTTATATGATTTTTGGGACTAACCTATTAACTTAGAGCCCAGTGCCAATTTCTGTTTTTTTCTTGTTTTGGAGTTTTACAGAAAAGGGATACCAAACGGAGTCCAATTAACGTGCCAATTTTTGATGATTTTTATGGACCAAAAGAAGCCCCCGAAGTAAAATAGTTGGGCCAGAAGAGTCCCGATCCATCCACGAGGGTCGAGGGCGCTCCTTCCTGCCTCGTGGATGACTCGGAGACCCCCCTGACGTGAGACCGACGGCGACAATTCCTGCAAATATAGAAACCCCCGAAAAGAAATCTAGACCGGGAGTTCCGCCGCCGCAAGCCTCTGTATCCACCAAAAACCAATTGAAACCCTATTCCGGCACCCTGCCGGAGGGGGGAATCATCACCGGTGGCCATCTTCATCATCCCGGCGCTCTCCATGACGAGGAGGGAGTAGTTCATCCTCGAGGCTGAGGGTATGTACCAGTAGCTATGTATTTGATCTCTCTCTCGTGTTCTTAATTTGGCATGATCTTGATGTACCGTGAGTTTTGCTACAAAAAGGAGGGGACAACAACAAAATAGTTGTACAACATTTCAAAGATTTAGAATGTGCATAATTTCATATAAAAGTATGATCATGCTTGCGATGTGCAGAAAATGTAATAGTTTTGCTAGTTTTTTTCCTGGTTGCCATATAATAGTATCCCGTTGTCCCGGCATTCACCATCCATATCGACCTTTCTTTCTCGAGCTTCAAAGATGAGCAACCACCATAAGTCTGTGGATTATGGCTACGGGTGGAAGCTAACAAAATGCGAAACAATTCATGGATGAAAAAAATGCTACTCCCTCAGTTCACAAATATAAATATTTTGAATATTTTAATGTAGATTATGTACGCACCAAGAAAAAGTAGACAAAACACTAAAACATGCCTATATACATCTAATTAATATTTTTTTAAACATCTTATATTTGTGAAGGGAGTGAGTATATTGTAGGAGTCAAAATGGTCATCAATCAAGACAACCGGTTATGTTCTACCAAGAAATATATTAGTTCACGTTGCCTTTTTTGCAGATGACATTTGTCTTTATTTTCCCTATAATTTTTAAAGTAGTCCAAAGTTCAATTTTTTAAAAATAGGACATCTCTCTCTCTCTAGCCAGATGCTTAAAACACCAAAGGGGCAGGCATCTTACGTGGGGAGGCCTTTTCAACCGAATCCTTGCGGTGCACGCACTGTAGTTACGTGATGCTGGAACAAAAAGAGAGAAAACGAAGGAGAATACTACTACAAAGCACCACCCAATTGGAGCTACCCAAGATAAAACACCGCGAATTCTCTGTATATTCTACCCATGTACGATGCGTGAAGACCGTGCAATGCTGTAGTAGAGTGAATTGGAATCCGTGCATAAGCTAGGCACCTAGCTACTCAGCTGGACCACGGGAGTACTTTTCGACGTTACGCCCGCTTTTCTTTATTTTATGGAAATGGTATAAAACCGAGGTTTTTCAGAACGCTTTTTGGTGTATTAGATTCCACGCATGAATCTTAGCACAGTGATATGGAGTAGTAATTTTTATGGAGCACGCTGTTCGCTTCCCATACACCCTCACAATCATTCGTTGCATACGACAAAATTGACAAATTTGACCTATAGATAAAATCAAATCACAGAATAAACTGCCTGTGAAACTATTTCATGTGGCTGACTTTTTGTGTGACGTCTGATACGAAGGCGCCACACTACACTGTGCAACGCCTCACAGATAGGCGCTATACGGCTGGCCAGCGTCGCATCCATGTGATCCGAAAATTACTAAGTCTGTGTGCAGCGCCTGAGAGCTAGGCGCCACAGTACTAGCTTCTAGGCGTTGCACCAGTGGTTGCTTTATTTTATAGTGCAACCACTATTTGCAGCGCCTGAGAGTTAGGCGTCACACTATACAGTGCAGCGTCTGAGAATTAGGCGCCACACTATACAGTGCAGCGCCTAGCTCTTAGGCTCTGCACAATGACTTAGCAATTTTTAGGCAGTCTAGGGTGCAACGCGTGATGGGGTTATGTACCTAGGGTAGGGTCATGGACCTGTTCCAAGTAACTTACCCTAGGACATCCCTAGAAGAGGTCGCCTTCCAGTCGACCAACGAGGATTCACTCGACTGGCCTGAAGGACTCGACCACGAAGACTCACTCGACCACCAGGAGGTCAAGAGGCACTCTGCACCGCAACGGCCTGTAATTAAGTAGACTTTATGATAGTAAAGGCACTTTATGTGGGGCGTTACCAGTAACGCCCCAGACTTAACTCACCTTAAACCCTCTCCTACGTGGGCTGGCTGGGGTCCTGGCGCACTCTATATAAGCCACCCCCCTCCACAGGCAGAAGGGTTCGGCACCTTGTAATCCATACATTCATAATCCACTCGACCGCCTCCGGGCTCCGAGACGTAGGGCTGTTACTTCTTCCGAGAAGGGCCTGAACTCGTACATCCTTTGTGCTTACAACCTCTCCATAGCTAGGACCTTGCCTCTCCATACCTACCCCCCACTCTACTGTCAGGCTTAGAACCACGACAGTTGGCGCCCACCTTGGGGCAGGTGTTTTAGCGATTTTGTGGAGAAGTTGCGATTCTTCCGAGTACTCTCATCATGGTGTCTGCTGGAGTTTTGGTCAAGGGTCAAGAGATCCGTCTCGGCACCCTCACCTTCATCGCCGACGACTCCGCATGGCTCCAGGAGGCTCCACTCGACGTAGACGCGCTCCCCGTCCGCGGTGCGACGCATTTTCGCGCATGTGTCCGCGGCGTTCTGCTGCGGCAACCGTCGACCCAGTATCGGCCGGCTCCTCCATCGTCCACCCTCCCGGTCTCCCGCCAGCGCAAGCGCTCAGGCCGGTCGAGGCTTCAGCGATGGGTGAGTCACGCGGTGGCTCGCCAATCGGCCACTACACAAGTTGCGGCAATCGAGCCCAACGAATCTCTCTACGGCTTGTTCGATCAGTCGACTGGCTCCGGAGAGACTGCATCCGAGTGCGGAAGCAGTGATCCAGCGGCGGAAATCTTGATGGTCGACGGGCCCCACAGCCCTCCTGGCTTCGCCCGTGGTGGTGGAGCAGGTGACGGCGGCGACCCTGCACGAGACTACGAAGAGTACCAGCCCGAGCCACTCGACTCTCTGCAAAGAGAAGAGCTTCACCGCAGGAACGAGGATCCCCTGCGTATTCCCATCGCAGGAGAAACCCCCGAGGCTCGTGCCTTGGAGGAGGCGCGTCTGGCCAATTTGGCCGAGCGCACTCGACTGGAGAACCTTCAGCGAGCACTCGACGAGCGCGCGCGGCAACGAGTTCCCGACACCAGTCGACGTCAACTCTTCCCGCCGACTCAGGTATATCGAACCCCAATTCAGAATTTAGCAGCTGCGACCCGTATAGCAGAGTCCATTCAGCCTTCGCAGTCAGAGGCTGGCAGAGGTTTGCTGCAGATCAGGGATCTGCTCCGGGCAGCAGGAGATCAGAATTCAGCCATGTCTCAGTCGCGCAACAGAATTCACAGTCGATCTGTCACTGTGAATACGGTTCAGTCGGCTCACAGCCCCAGATCGCCTCCGCGGCGCGAAGGGCGTGAGAATCGGCGAGATCAATATGGCGACAGACTCGACCGAGATGATAGGCGTCGAGTGCCCTATTCCCCTCCGAGGGGTGGGTCTTACGCTCCTCGGCAGCCAGATGATAGGCGTCAGTACAGTACAGGGCGTAGGGTTCCAGTTGACCCCAGAGAGCCAGGCTTTGACGCGCGATCCATTATCAATAGAGCCCATCGAGGCGCACTCGACAGAGATGTGCCCACGAGCAGTCGAGTTCATGTTTCTGGTCCTGAATGTTTCAGCAGAGCTATCAGAGCCACAGTTATCCCCCCCAATTTCAGGCTGGCAACAGGAGTCAGCAAGTTCACTGGTGAGTCTAAGCCTGAAACTTGGCTTGAAGACTACCGAGTGGCAGTTCAGATCGGTGGTGGGAACGACGAGGTGGCCATGAAGCATTTGCCCCTCATGTTGGAAGGTTCTGCCAGGGCATGGTTGACTCAATTGCCTCCTAGCAGCATTTACACTTGGGAAGATCTGTCCCGAGTGTTCGTCAGAACGTTCGAAGGGACTTGCAAGCGACCAGCGGGATTGACAGAGTTGCAAGTCTGCGTGCAGAAAACCAATGAGACTCTCAGAGAGTATATTCAGAGGTGGATCAGTTTGCACCACACTGTGGAAAATGTCTCTGACCATCAGGCAGTATGCGCCTTCAAAGATGGTGTCAAGAACAGAGAACTGAGTTTGAAATTTGGTCGAACTGGTGACATGACCTTGAGTCGGATGATGGAGATTGCTACCAAGTACGCCAACGGCGAAGAAGAAGACCGACTCCGAAGCGGCAAGCACAAGCCGAGTCAGTCGGAAAAAGGAAACACCAGTCGGAAACAGAAGCGGAAGGCTGAACCGGCAGCTCCTGGAGAGGCTCTGGCCGTGACTCAAGGAAAGTTTAAGGGAAAACCAAAAGGATCCTGGAACCCCAAGAAGGTAAAGGATAAAGAAGAGAACGACGTGATGGATATGCCGTGTCACATTCACACTAAGAAAGATGAAGAGGGGAATATCATTTACCCAAAGCACACCACTCGCCAATGTCGACTCCTGATCCAGCAGTTTCAGGGAAAACAGTCTAAGGACAAGGAGAAGGAGCCGGACAAGGCCGAAGACAAAGAGGACAGTGAGGGAGGATATCCGCATATCAACTCCACTCTGATGATCTTCGCAGATGTGGAAAGCAGAAGTCGACTGAAAGTGATTAACCGAGAGGTTAACATGGTTGCCCCAGCAAAGGCAAATTATCTGAAGTGGTCTCAAACACCCATCACATTCGACCAATCTGATCACCCGACTCATATTGCCACCCCTGGGAGGCAAGCTTTGGTGGTCGATCCAGTTGTCGAAGGCACTCGACTGACAAAGGTGCTGATGGACGGTGGAAGTGGGCTGAATCTGTTATATGCAGACACGTTGAAAGGTATGGGCATTCCGATGTCCCGACTGAG
>NC_041380.1:488253508-488262323 GCF_002162155.2 Triticum dicoccoides
TCGAGGGTCAAGAGATCCGTCTCGGCACTCTCACCTTCATCGCCGACGACTCCGCATGGCTCCAGGAGGCTCCACTCGACGTAGATGCGCTCCCCGTCCGCGGTGCGACGCATTTTCGTGCATGTATCCGCGGCGTTCTGCTGCGGCAACCATCGACCCAGTATCGGTCGGCTCCTCCGTCTTCCACCCTCCCGGTCTCCCGCCAGCGCAAGCGCTCAGGCCGGTCGAGGCTTCAGCGATGGGTGAGTCACGCGGTGGCTCGCCAGTCGACCACTACACAAGTTGCGGCAATCGAGCCCAACGAATCTCTCTACGGCTTGTTCGATCAGTCGACTGGCTCCGGAGAGACTGCATCCGAGTGCGGAAGCAGTGATCCAGCGGCGGAAATCTTGATGGTCGACGGGCCCCACAGCCCTCCTGGCTTCGCCCGCGGTGGTGGAGCAGACGGCGGCGGCGACCCTGCTCGAGGCTACGAAGAGTATCAGCCCGAGCCACTCGACTCTCTGCAAAGAGAAGAGCTTCACCGCAGGAACGAGGATCCCCTGCGTATTCCCATCGCAGGAGAAACCCCCGAGGCTCGTGCCTTGGAGGAGGCGCGTCTGGCCAATTTGGCCGAGCGCACTCGACTGGAGAACCTTCAGCGAGCACTCGACGAGCGCGCGCGGCAACGAGTTCCCGACACCAGTCGACGTCAACTCTTCCCGCCGACTCAGGTATATCGAACCCCAATTCAGAATTTAGCAGCTGCGACCCGTATAGCAGAGTCCATTCAGCCTTCGCAGTCAGAGGCTGGCAGAGGTTTGCTGCAGATCAGGGATCTGCTCCGGGCAGCAGGAGATCAGAATTCAGCCATGTCTCAGTCGCGCAACAGAATTCACAGTCGATCTGTCACTGTGAATACGGTTCAGTCGGCTCACAGCCCCAGATCGCCTCCGCGGCGCGAAGGGCGTGAGAATTGGCGAGATCAATATGGCGACAGACTCGACCGAGATGATAGGCGTCGAGTGCCCTATTCCCCTCCGAGGGGTGGGTCTTACGCTCCTCGGCAGCCAGATGATAGGCGTCAGTACAGTACAGGGCGTAGGGTTCCAGTTGACCCCAGAGAGCCAGGCTTCGACGCGCGATCCATTATCGTGCAAGGGTTGGTCGACCGGAACAGAGCCCATCGAGGTGCACTCGACAGAGATGTACCCACGAGCAGTCGAGTACATGTTTCTGGTCCTGAATGTTTCAGCAGAGCTATCAGAGCCGCAGTTATCCCCCCCAATTTTAGGTTGGCAACAGGAGTCAGCAAGTTCACTGGTGAGTCTAAGCCTGAAACTTGGCTTGAAGACTACCGAGTGGCAGTTCAGATCGGTGGTGGGAACGACGAGGTGGCCATGAAGCATTTGCCCCTCATGTTGGAAGGTTCTGCCAGGGCATGGTTGACTCAATTGCCTCCTAGCAGCATTTACACTTGGGAAGATCTGTCCCGAGTGTTCGTCAGAACGTTCGAAGGGACTTGCAAGCGACCAGCGGGATTGACAGAGTTGCAAGTCTGCGTGCAGAAAACCAATGAGACTCTCAGAGAGTATATTCAGAGGTGGATCACTTTGCACCACACTGTGGAAAATGTCTCTGACCATCAGGCAGTATGCGCCTTCAAAGATGGTGTCAAGAACAGAGAACTGAGTTTGAAATTTGGTCGAACTGGTGACATGACCTTGAGTCGGATGATGGAGATTGCTACCAAGTACGCCAACGGCGAAGAAGAAGACCGACTCCGAAGCAGCAAGCACAAGCCGAGTCAGTCGGAAAAAGGAAACACCAGTCGGAAACAGAAGCGGAAGGCTGAACCGGCAGCTCCTGGAGAGGCTCTGGCCGTGACTCAAGGAAAGTCTAAGGGGAAACCAAAAGGATCCTGGAACCCCAAGAAGGTGAAGGATAAAGAAGGGAACGACGTGATGGATATGCCGTGTCATATTCACACGAAGAAAGATGAAGAGGGGAATATCATTTCCCAAAGCACACCACTCGCCAATGTCGACTCCTGATCCAGCAGTTTCAGGGCAAACAGTCCAAGGACAAGGAGAAGGAGCTGGACAAGGCCGAAGACAAAGAGGACAGTGAGGGAGGATATCCGCATATCAACTCCACTCTGATGATCTTCGCAGATGTGGAAAGCAGAAGTCGACTGAAAGTGATTAACCGAGAGGTTAA
The DNA here is from genome assembly GCF_002162155.2 of Triticum dicoccoides. Classification (NCBI taxonomy): domain Eukaryota; kingdom Viridiplantae; phylum Streptophyta; class Magnoliopsida; order Poales; family Poaceae; genus Triticum; species Triticum dicoccoides. The sequence goes on from NC_041380.1 coordinate 488,255,708, forward strand.
CATGGTTGCCCCAGCAAAGGCAAATTATCTGAAGTGGTCTCAAACACCCATCACATTCGACCAATCTGATCACCCGACTCATATTGCCACCCCTGGGAGGCAAGCTTTGGTGGTCGATCCAGTTGTCGAAGGCACTCGACTGACAAAGGTGCTGATGGACGGTGGAAGTGGGCTGAATCTGTTATATGCAGACACGTTGAAAGGTATGGGCATTCCGATGTCCCGACTGAGCACTAGTAACATGAGCTTCCATGGAGTTATACCAGGGAAGAAGGCCGAGTCACTCGGCCAGATAGCTTTGGACGTAGTGTTTGGCGATTCAAAGCATTTTCGCAAAGAAAAGTTGACATTTGAGGTCGTGGATTTTCAAAGTGCATATCATGCCATTTTGGGGAGGCCGGCCTATGCACGGTTCATGGCTCGACCATGTTACGTGTACCTCAAATTGAAGATGCCCGGTCCCAAAGGTGTGATCACTGTCACCGGTGATAGGAAAAAGGCAGAGGAGTCCTTTCAGAAGGGCTCCAAGATTGCCGATTCCCAAGTGACAGCGGTCGAGTTCGAAGAATACAAGCAAAACGCAGATCCGAGTGACTTGCTGCGATCCAAGAAGCCCGCCACAGAGTCTGCATTCCAGTCGTCCGGTGAGACGAAGCCTGTTCACATTCACCCGACCAATCCCGAAGCAGCTCCGACCCGCATCTCCACAACACTCGACCCAAAATAGGAAGAAGCGCTCATCCAGTTCCTCCGTGAGAACTGGGACATTTTTGCATGGAAGCCCGCTGACATGCCAGGTGTTCCGAGGGGACTGGCTGAGCATCGCCTAAGAGTCGACTCGTCTGCAAAACCAGTCAAAGAGCATCTTCGGCGGTCCGCCGTCCAGAAGAGAAAGGCCATCGGTGAAGAAGTGGCTCGACTGTTGGCGGCAGGATTTATCCGAGAGATATACCACTCCGAGTGGCTCGCTAATGTCGTCATGGTTCCTAAGAAGGACAAGTCGCTCCGAATGTGCATTGATTTCAAGCACATCAACCGGGCCTGCCCGAAAGATCACTTTCCTCTCCCTCGCATAGATCAAATTGTTGACTCGACCGCGGGATGCGAGAGGTTGTCTTTTTTAGATGCTTACTCCGGGTACCACCAGATCCGTCTGTATGGGCCCGATGAAGTAAAAACAGCTTTCATCACTCCATTCGGGTGCTTCTGCTATATCACCATGCCATTCGGCCTCAAGAATGCCGGAGCCACATTTATGCGAATGATCCAGAAGTGTCTACTCACTCAAATCAGTCGGAATGTGGAAGCTTATATGGATGATATTGTTGTCAAGTCACGAAAAGGTTCCGACCTGCTCGCTGACCTCGCCGAAACATTTGCCAACCTCAGAAGGTATGATATCAAGCTCAATCCATCAAAGTGCACATTTGGAGTTCCTGGTGGCAAGTTACTCGGTTTTCTCGTTTCCGAACGGGGAATCGACGCCAACCCAGAAAAGATTGGCACTATTCTCTGAATGAAACGCCCTGTGCGAGTGCACGATGTCCAGAAGCTTACTGGATGCTTGGCCGCATTAAGTCGATTCATCTCACGACTCGGTGAAAAGGCATTGCCTCTTTACCGACTGATGAAGAAGGCTGACAAGTTCGAGTGGACTCCAGAAGCTGATGCAGCGTTTGCCGAGCTAAAAGCTCTGCTCTCCACCCAGCCGGTGCTTGCTGCTCCAATCAGCAAAGAGCCTCTGTTGCTCTACATCGCAGCCACAGGACAAGTCGTCAGTACTGTGCTAACGGTCGAGCGGGAAGAAGAAGGAAAAGCTCTCAAAGTTCAGCGCCCAGTGTATTATTTGTCTGAAGTCTTGACTCCATCCAAGCAGAGATATCCTCATTATCAGAAGCTTGTGTATGGAATATACATGACCACAAAGAAGGTTGCTCAATATTTCTCTGACCATTCCATCACAGTCGTCAGCGACGCTCCACTATCAGAGATTTTGCACAACAGAGACGCAACTGGTCGAGTGGCCAAATGGGCGATTGAACTTCTTCCCCTTGATATCAAGTTTGAGGCAAAGAAAGCCATTAAGTCCCAGGCGATAGCAGATTTCCTCGCCGAGTGGATTGAACAACAGCAGTCGACTGAAGTTCACTCGGAGCATTGGACCATGTTTTTCGATGGCTCTAAGATGTTGAATGGTTCCGGTGCTGGGGTCGTCCTGGTTTCCCCCAGAGGAGATAAGCTTAGATATGTGCTCCAGATTCACTTTGACTCCTCCAACAATGAGGCAGAATATGAGGCCCTCCTATATGGGTTGCGCATGGCCATTTCACTCGGCGTCCGTCGCCTAATGGTCTATGGCGACTCGGATCTAGTGGTCAATCAGGTGATGAAAGAGTGGGACGTGAGAAGCCCAGCCATGACTGGATACTGCAGTGCAGTTAGGAAGCTGGAGAAGAAGTTCGAGGGGTTGGAGCTCCACCATATACCCCGACTGAAAAATCAAGCAGCTGATGATCTAGCAAAGATAGGTTCCAAGAGAGAAGCCATTCCGAGTGGTGTGTTCTTGGAGCATATACACACTCCGTCAGTCAAAGAAGATCCTTTCACCGAAGAAACTCCGCAGCCCAAGAGCGCCACAGATCCGACTGAAGTTGAAGTCCCAGCAGTGGTCGACTTGATCATGGAGGTTTTGGTGGTCATTCCCGACTGGACGATTCCGTATGTCGCATATATCTTGAGGAAAGAGCTTCCGGAGGATGAGGAAGAGGCTCGACAGATCGTCCGTCGATCTAAAGCCTTTACCGTAATCAAAGGACAATTATACAGAGAAAGCGCGACTGGAGTTGGTCAGAAGTGCATAACACCAGAAGAAGGTCGACTCATCCTCAATGATATTCACTCGGGGACCTGCGGTCATCATGCGTCCTCTCGGACCATCGTGGCCAAAGCATACCGAGCCGGATTTTACTGGCCCAAGGCGAATGAGATGGCAAAGGAGATAGTGGATAAGTGCGAGGGATGTCAGTTCTACTCGAATATGTCGCACAAACCTGCGTCAGCTTTGAAGACCATCCCACTCGTCTGGCCTTTTGCAGTTTGGGGGCTGGACATGGTCGGCCCTTTGAGAACAGGACGAAGTGGCTTCACGCATGTACTGGTGGCAGTCGACAAGTTCACCAAGTGGATCGAGGCTAAACCAATCAAGAGCCTCGACACCGGTACTGCTGTTAGCTTCATCAGGGAACTAATATTCAGATATGGAGTCCCGCACAGCATCATTACGGATAATGGGTCGAACTTTGACTCAGAGGGATTCAGAACCTTCTGCAACTCCCAGGGCACACGGGTCGACTATGCATCAGTCGCCCATCCGCAGTCGAATGGACAAGCAGAGCGAGCTAATGGACTGATTCTCAAGGGACTAAAGCCGCGACTGATGCGTGATCTCAAACACGCGGCTGGAGCTTGGGTCGACGAACTTCCATCTGTACTCTGGGGACTGCGGACCACGCCCAATCGGTCGACCGGAAGAACTCCATTCTTCTTGGTCTATGGAGCCGAAGCAGTCTTGCCGAGTGATCTTCTCCACAATGCTCCTCGAGTCGAAATCTACAACGAAGCAGAAGCTGAACAAGCGCGGCAGGACGCAGTCGACCTTTTAGAGGAAGAAAGGGAGATGGCTCTGATCCGGTCGACCATCTACCAACAAGATCTGCGTCGTTTCCACGCCCGAAATGTGAGAGGTCGAGCCTTCCAGGAAGGGGATTTGGTTCTCCGAGTGGATCAGCACAAACCACACAAGCTTGCTCCTTCTTGGGAAGGTCCCTTCATCGTCACCAAGGTTCTCCACAACGGGGCGTACCGTCTTTACAACGTCGAGCATAATATCGACGAGCCCCGAGCTTGGAACGCGGAGCTACTCCGCCCATTTTACACTTAAGTTTTATCACTCGGATGAGTTGCAATAAAGTACTTCTGTAGTTCATGGGTTTGGAAATAATAGTGTCATCACTTTTTATTTTTGTCCACATAAAAACTCCCCCTCAGTGGGTGACTTAGCCGCGAATCCGTTTCGCCTAAGTTTGTAAAAATCCTACCGAGTGGTGAGCCAGACTCTCACTCGGAGGCTTAGCTACGAATCCGTTTCGCCTAAGTTTATCAAAATCCTACCGAGTGGTAAGCCAGCCTTCCACTCGGAGGCTTAGCTGCAGTCCAAGGACTCGCCTAAGTTTATCAAAATCCTACCGAGTGGTAAGCCAGCCTTCCACTCGGGGGCTTAGCTGCAGTCCAAGCACTCGCCTAAGTTGTGAAAATCCTACCGAGTGAAGAGCGATCCTCTCACTCGGAGGCTTAGCTGCAGTCCAAGGACTCGCCTAAGTTTATCAAAATCCTACCGAGTGGTAAGCCAGCCTTCCACTCGGGGGCTTAGCTGCAGTCCAAGCACTCGCCTAAGTTGTGAAAATCCTACCGAGTGAAGAGCGATCCTCTCACTCGGAGGCTTAGCTGCAGTCCAAACGCTCGCCTAAGCACAGGCACCTTGCTTTGAACCTGCAAAAGACATTTTGAGCCGAAGGTAATCATATTCAAGCGCCAAATTCAAGTTCGAATCGATATCTAAAGGAACCGAAAGCGCTCAGGCGTCAAGCCTGTTAAAGTTTGTCGGTTACAATTCCACTCGGCATACCGAGGCAAATTTAAAGAGTCGAGCCAGAAGAAGTTTTTTACCCCTCCTGTGGAGGGCTGGAAGGTGCAACAAATTCATCAAGGTCAATTCCGTCGGCAATCCGAGTGGCAGCTGCAAGGAAAGTCTCCATAAAGGACCTGAAGTCGTGCTTCTTGGTATTGGCCACCCGAAGGGCCGCCAGCTTCTCCTCTCGTGCATCTTTGCAGTGGACTCGGGCCAGACACAGAGCGACATCTGCACCACACCGAGCCGAGGACTTCTTCCACTCCTGCACTCGACCAGGGATCGTGTTCAAGCGGGCCATCAGCGACTCAAGGTCATTCTGAAGTGTCTCCTCAGGCCAGAGCGTCGAGTCGATGCGAGATGTGGCGACCTTCAGCCTTGCGAGATAGTCCACGACAGCTGCAACACGAGACTCCAGTCGGAAAACATCCATGGCAACTTCGTCGTTCACCGGAGAATTGACGAGGTCAAGGTTTGGCTCCAGTCGGCTGGTTTCCTCTTCGAAGTTTTGACAAAATTCTGCAAGAGTGATCACTAAGTCAAGGGGATAGTCGAATGGAAAAAGCCACAATTGGAAATATTTGCCAAACATGGAGGTTTACCTTCAAGCATAAGAAACAGCTTCTTGGCAAGGCCACTCAGGAAGGCCTCCAGTTCAGTTTTCTTCTCAGTCAATTTGCTGACTTGGTCGGTCAAGGCAGCTTTGTCAGTTCTCAGTCGACTGACCTCCTTGTTGGCAATCCCAAGAGCAGTTTTCAGATTGGTATTGTCTTGTTCGAGCTTGGTGACTGAAGCTAACTTCTCGTCAGCAAGCTTGATCTTCTCAGCTAGCTCAAGGTCTTTCTTCTGCTGGGCCTCCCTTACCTTACCTGCAAGCCACAGCAAGATCAGATGCTGAAACAAGCAAGGAGAAAAGCAGTCGTCAGGGTCTCACCAAACATACCTTCGGTCTCCTCCTTTGCCTTTGTCAGCTTCTCTTGAACCAGCTTCAAGCTCAGCTCGACTTGAGTATGCTTCTGTTCCAGCTCTGAGTAGCGAGCCACAAGATCACAAGAGTTCTGCGAAGAACCAATCGACTAAATGTCAAAAATAATTCACTTCCGAGTGAAAAGGGAAAAGCACACGTTTCTAAGACTACAGCCGAATACAAACATTCGACCGTAGTCTCGGGGACTACACCCAGTGGGTGCACTCAGCGTGCCCCCACTAATCCTGTTGAAGACAAAGTCGACCAGTCGACCTCAAAAAAAAAAGTGCGAGATGCATTCTCTAAGACTGTGATCAACTGCAAGCAGTCGACCACAGTCTCGGGGACTACACCCAGTGGGTGCACTCAGCGTGCCCCCGCCAGTTTGTGAAATCCAGTCGACCAGTCGACTGACAGAAAGATTTACATTATAAAGCCTAAGGTCGACTGCCAGCAGTCGACCTTAGCCTTGGGGACTACACCCAGTGGGTGCACTTAGCGTGCCCCCACCGGTTTGTGAAATCCAGTCGACCAGTCGACTGACAGAAAGATTGACATCATAAAGCCTAAGGCCGACTGCCAGCAGTCGACCTTAGCCTTGGGGACTACACCCAGCGGGTGCACTCAGCGTGCCCCCGCTAACACGGAGTTTATTCGACACACCCAGTGGGTGACTAATATAAATTCCGGAAAAGAAAAGTTTTTGGTAGCATATCCAACAGAACAAACAGCAGTCGACTGACCTGGACATTGCTTTGGAGGGCAGAGCTGGCGTCATAAGCTGCCTGGCTCGCATCCCGGATGGTCTTCAGCTGCTCCATCATGAGTCCCGCCTGGCGTATTGCCTCCTTCGCTGCACCAGCTTGGTCCTCTGGGACGTGGTGAGTCGTGAAGAGGGAGGGCTGCTGAGCACTCGTCAGTGGATTCGCGAAGGACACCGTGTGTCGAGTGGTGTTCTCTTC
>NC_041380.1:488262369-488278804 GCF_002162155.2 Triticum dicoccoides
CCTTCCACTCGGAGGCTTAGCTGCGACCTCGCGCTCGCCTAAGTTATAAAAATCCTACCGAGTGAAGAGCGATCCTCTCACTCGGAGGCTTAGCTGCAGTCCAAGGACTCGCCTAAGTTTATCAAAATCCTACCGAGTGGTAAGCCAGCCTTCCACTCGGAGGCTTAGCTGCGACCTCGCGCTCGCCTAAGTTATAAAAATCCTACCGAGTGAAGAGCAACCCTCTCACTCGGGGGCTTAGCTGCAGTCCAAGCACTCGCCTAAGTTGTGAAAATCCTACCGAGTGGTAAGCCAGCCTTCCACTCGGAGGCTTAGCTGCAGCCTCGTGCTCACCTAAGTTATAAAAATCTTACCGAGTGGAGAGCAACCCTCTCACTCGGGAGCTTAGCTGCAGCCCTGCGCTCGCCTAAGTTACAAAAATCCTACCGAGTGAAGAGCGGCCCTCTCACTCGGAGGCTTAGCTGCAGTCCAAACGCTCGCCTAAGCACAGGCACCTTGCTTTGAACCTGCAAAAGACATTTTGAGCCGAAGGCAATCATATTCAAGCGCCAAATTCAAGTTCGAATCGATATATAAAGGAACCGAAAGTGCTCAGGCGTCAAGCCTGTTAAAGTTTGTCGGTTACAATTCCACTCGGCATACCGAGGCAAATTTAAAGAGTCGAGCCAGAAGAAGTTTTTTACCCCTCCTGTGGAGGGCTGGAAGGTGCAACAAATTCATCAAGGTCAATTCCGTCGGCAATCCGAGTGGCAGCTGCAAGGAAAGTCTCCATAAAGGACCTGAAGTCGTGCTTCTTGGTATTGGCCACCCGAAGGGCCGCCAGCTTCTCCTCTCGTGCATCTTTGCAGTGGACTCGGGCCAGACACAGAGCGACATCTGCACCACACCGAGCCGAGGACTTCTTCCACTCCTGCACTCGACCAGGGATCGTGTTCAAGCGGGCCATCAGCGACTCAAGGTCATTCTGAAGTGTCTCCTCAGGCCAGAGCGTCGAGTCGATGCGAGATGTGGCGACCTTCAGCCTTGTGAGATAGTCCACGACAGCTGCAACACGAGACTCCAGTCGGAAAACATCCATGGCAACTTCGTCGTTCACCGGAGAATTGACGGGGTCAAGGTTTGGCTCCAGTCGGCTGGTTTCCTCTTCGAAGTTTTGACAAAATTCTGCAAGAGTGATCACTAAGTCAAGGGGATAGTCGAATGGAAAAAGCCACAATTGGAAATATTTGCCAAACATGGAGGTTTACCTTCAAGCATAAGAAACAGCTTCTTGGCAAGGCCACTCAGGAAGGCCTCCAGTTCAGTTTTCTTCTCAGTCAATTTGCTGACTTGGTCGGTCAAGGCAGCTTTGTCAGTTCTCAGTCGACTGACCTCCTTGTTGGCAATCCCAAGAGCAGTTTTCAGATTGGTATTGTCTTGTTCGAGCTTGGTGACTGAAGCTAACTTCTCGTCAGCAAGCTTGATCTTCTCAGCTAGCTCAAGGTCTTTCTTCTGCTGGGCCTCCCTTACCTTACCTGCAAGCCACAGCAAGATCAGATGCTGAAACAAGCAAGGGGAAAAGCAGTCGTCAGGGTCTCACCAAACATACCTTCGGTCTCCTCCTTTGCCTTTGTCAGCTTCTCTTGAACCAGCTTCAAGCTCAGCTCGACTTGAGTATGCTTCTATTCCAGCTCTGAGTAGCGAGCCACAAGATCACAAGAGTTCTGCGAAGAACCAATCGACTAAATGTCAAAAATAATTCACTTCCGAGTGAAAAGGGAAAAGCACACGTTTCTAAGACTACAGCCGAATACAAACATTCGACCGTAGTCTCGGGGACTACACCCAGTGGGTGCACTCAGCGTGCCCCCACTAATCCTGTTGAAGACAGAGTCGACCAGTCGACCTCAAAAAAAAAAAAAACAGTGTGCGAGACGCATTCTCTAAGACTGTGATCAACTGCAAGCAGTCGACCACAGTCTCGGGAACTACACCCAGCGGGTGCACTCAGCGTGCCCCCACCGCTTTGCGAAATCCAGTCGACCAGTCGACTGACAGAAAGATTGACATCATAAAGCCTAAGGCCGACTGCCAGCAGTCGACCTTAGCCTTGGGGACTACACCCAGTGGGTGCACTCAGCGTGCCCCCACCGGTTTGCGAAATCCAGTCGACCAGTCGACTGACAGAAAGATTGACATCATAAAGCCTAAGGCCGACTGCCAGCAGTCGACCTTAGCCTTGGGGACTACACCCAGCGGGTGCACTCAGCGTGCCCCCGCTAACACGGAGTTTATTCGACACACCCAGTGGGTGACTAATATAAATTCCGGAAAAGAAAAGTTTTTGGTAGCATATCCAACAGAACAAACAGCGGTCGACTGACCTGGACATTGCTTTGGAGGGCAGAACTGGCGTCATAAGCTGCCTGGCTCGCGTCCCGGATGGTCTTCAGCTGCTCCATCATGAGTCCCGCCTGGCGTATCGCCTCCTTCGCTGCGCCAGCTTGGTCCTCCGGGACGTGGTGCGTCATGAAGAGGGAAGGTTGCTGAGCACTCGTCAGTGGATTCGCGAAGGTCACCGTGTGTCGAGTGGTGTTCTCTTCCTCCACAGTCAGAATTTCAGGCGCCGGCACATCCTGAGGCACCTTACTGGCGGACGCTTTCCGACTCCTCCTGTGCTTCAGCTGCTCTTCATCCTCATCATCATCAGGAAGATCGATAACAGTGTTGGGTGGAGCTGCGGAGAAGGATCAGGATCAGAGATCGCGAGTCAGTCGATTAAGAATGGTATTAAGAACACAGTACCTGGATTCGAAGTTGCTGCATCCTCCATCTCGTGGTCATCGGCCCGGGCCGAGGTATCAGAAGTAGCAGCACTGCAACTCCAAAGGATCAGTCGACTAACCTCAGCGTCGACCAGAGATAAAGTTCACACAGAATAAGAAAATATGAGAAACACAATTACCCTGATATGGTGGGGATGGACACCTTCATGTTCGGCAGGAGCTTGGTCGGCTTCGATGAGGCCGCCCTGGGCTGCTTCGGCGCCTTTTCAGTCGGCGCCGGAGAGGTGGTCCGAGGGCGCTTGGTCGACTGAGTGGCGGTCGCAACCCCCTTACCACGTTCGGTCGAAGGGTCGTGGACAAGCTTCGACCGCCTTTCTGAGCGCGGTGGAACGACCTCCTCCTCCTCTTCTTCCTCGTCCTCGATGTCATCTTCATCACCTTCATCATCATCATCGTCGTCATCATCCCCTGCAGCATCCGAGTCCCATTCCTCCTCTTCCTGGCTCTCGCCCCCACTCGCCTCGCCCCCGCTCGCCTCGCCTTCCTCAGTCGAAGCTTGTGCCCCATTGGGCATTGAGTACAACTCGGTGAAGGCCTAGCAGATGCCCAAACAAGGATCAGTCGACCAGTCGGCAGGGTTAGCAGAAATGAATACGACAAGGACACAATGGAAAGCAGAGCGAGTGTACCTTGTTTGGGTCGCTGTTGTGGTCGAGTGGAGGAATCCTTCTGGCTCCGCGCGGGTTGTCCCTGTTTCCGGTAACGGCTACCATCCATCTTTCCAGAGTGGCATCGTCGACTTCTTCTGGATGGACCCTAGTCTCGTCTTCGGGCCCACAGTACAACCACATGCAGTGGCTCCGGAATTGAAGGGGTTGGATGCGACGCCTGAGGAAGACCTCCAGAAGATCCATGCCCGTCACCCCCTCCCGGACCAACTGCACCACGCGCTCCATCAACATCTTCACGTCGGCTTTCTCCTCCGGAATCAGCTTCAGAGGGGAGGGCTTGTTCACTCGGTCCATGGTAAACGGAGGGAGTCCACTCGACTGCCCTGGCGTCGACTGGACCTGACAGTAGAACCAAGTCGACTGCCAGCCTCTGACGGACTCGGGAAAGGACATGGGCGGGAAGATGCTATTGTTCCTCACCTGAATCCCCAGGCCCCCACACATTTGGACGACTCGGGTCTTCTCATCACCTGGGCTCGCCTTCTTCACGGTCTGAGAGCGACACGTGAAGATACGTTTGAACAAACCCCAGTGCGGTCGACAGCCCAAGAAACCCTCACACATGGACACGAATGCAGCAAGATAGGCAATGGAGTTTGGGGTAAAGTGGTGGAGCTGCGCTCCAAAGAAATTCAAGAAGCCACGGAAGAAAATGCTTGGCGGCAAGGAAAACCCACGATCAACATGAGTGGCCAGAAGCACACACTCACCCTCTTCTGGCTGTGGCTGCCACTCCTTCCCCGGCAACCTCGCAGCTCCGTGAGGGATCAAGCCCTCGTTGGCCATGTCGAGGAGGTCCGTCTCCGTGATGGTCGACTGGATCCAGTCTCCTTGGACCCAGCCTTTCGGCAGGCGGGATCTGGACGAGGACCCTCTGCGGCTGGTGGATCTCCCCTTCGCCTTCTCCGATGCCGACGCCTTCTTGGCACGCTCCAGCGCCGCCGTCTTCTCCTTGGCGATGGTCGCCGGTGAGATGCACGAAGGGAAGTGGTCGGGGGCGAGAGCGGGCACGCTGAGCAGGGAGGAAGGAAGCAGAGGGAGAGAGGGAGAATGCTGAGGCGCAGCACAGAAATCCTCGCCGGGCACATTTATAAGGTCCCTTCCGAGTGGCTGACATGTGGGCCCGGTCGATCTAATCATATCTGGGAGCAGTTATGAGGACTGGATACGTGGCGAAAAAGGCGGCGCGGAGATCGAGGCGGCTATGCCCCGTCCCATCCGAACGCCGCGGTCTGCCCGCTTCGCGCGCGCCCCCAAATTTCGCACCCCGCGGAATCCGCGAGCAACAAATCAGTCTGTCAGACGCAGTGTTTCCGGCGATCCGTCGCTCGGAGATCGTCGAAGCTCGAAAGATCACTCGACGCAAAAATAGAATGGATCGAGTCGACCGAAGACAAATTGCTCCCTGTCAACGAAGAGATTCTTTGATTCAGAACAGCGCACAACTAGAGCGCAAAGGTTAATCGGAAACGACATCAACTCCTTCTTCACTCGAAGCCTCAATCCATTCGGGGGCTAATGATGGGGTTATGTACCTAGGGTAGGGTCATGGACCTGTTCCAAGTAACTTACCCTAGGACATCCCTAGAAGAGGTCGCCTTCCAGTCGACCAACGAGGATTCACTCGACTGGCCTGAAGGACTCGACCACGAAGACTCACTCGACCACCAGGAGGTCAAGAGGCACTCTGCACCGCAACGGCCTGTAATTAAGTAGACTTTATGATAGTAAAGGCACTTTATGTGGGGCGTTACCAGTAACGCCCCAGACTTAACTCACCTTAAACCCTCTCCTACGTGGGCTGGCTGGGGTCCTGGCGCACTCTATATAAGCCACCCCCCTCCACAGGCAGAAGGGTTCGGCACCTTGTAATCCATACATTCATAATCCACTCGACCGCCTCCGGGCTCCGAGACGTAGGGCTGTTACTTCTTCCGAGAAGGGCCTGAACTCGTACATCCTTTGTGCTTACAACCTCTCCATAGCTAGGACCTTGCCTCTCCATACCTACCCCCCACTCTACTGTCAGGCTTAGAACCACGACAACGCGGGCCAGGCGTGTGGCGCCTATCTGTGAGGCATTGCACAGTGTAGTGTGATGCCTTTATGTCAGGCGTCACACAAAAAGGTCAGCCGCGTGAAATAGTTTCACAGTCAGTTCATTCTGTGATTTGATTCCGTCCACAGGCCAAATTTGTTAAATGTACCGTTGCATATGGCCTTTCATTGAAGGACCCCGTATGGAGCATGACAACTCTTTTGATACTCCCTCCATTTCAAAATATAGTGCGTCTGCGCTTTCCGAGGTTCAACTTTGACCATAAATTTAACCAATGAGACCAACTGCGGCGGGAGAAAAAATTATATAATTGAAAACTTCTTTCGAATACGAATTCATTGATATAACTTTTGCTCCCGCCGCAATCGGTCTTGATAGTTAAATTTACGGTCAAAGTTAAAGTACGTGGATAGAGGAAGCACTACATTGTGGAATGGAGGGAGTATAGCATGGTAACTACTGAATGCATATGCAACTACTCTACGTATCATGACAATTCGACATGCTGTAGAATGTTAATTCCTGAACATGTGGGTCTTTGAAACGCGTGCACTTCTTTCTACTGCAGCATATAAATTCTTTTGAAACACATGACACTTTCTCTGTTGTATCATGACAATTATTTACTGTTAGCCTGGCAAATCGTTCTGCTACAACACGTCAAATCTCACCGGAGTGATTTACGGGAACGCTCCGTGTGAGGACGGTCGCTCGAATGCTTGTTTCTTCCGCGCGCTGTCCAGTCGAGGCCGAAAGCCCGGTGCCGCCGGCGGTGCCTTTCAGCGGTGGCATGCCGCATGCGCATACTCCTCGACATGTATTCCTCCTCCCCCTCCTTTCCACCGCCCTCGTTTCGAGGTGTCCACTCGCCATGCATATTCTTCCACCGACCCTTGTCATGCTCGGACCAAAGCTGCCTGCATCGATCCAAAGACAGGCAGAAATTAACTACCAGAGCAGATTAAAGTATAGCAATTAACAACCAACGGCCATGGCCCGGTGTGTACCGTAGCACGCAGGACTACTCCGTACTCACGTAGGCCGGGGTGGTGGTGGATTAGAGCATCTCTAGCAATACTCCCTCCGGTCCTTTTTATTTTGCATATTAGAATTTTTTGAAGTCAAATTTCATAAAGTTTGACCGTATTTATATGAAAAAATATCAACATCTGCCGTCCTAAAGTTATACAATATGAAACTTTAAGTCATGACACATCTATTGATATTGATTTCAGATTGTGAATGTTGGTACTTTTTCCTATAAAGTTGATCAAATTTTACGAGCCTTGACTTCAGTCAAATCTTATATGCGAACTAAAAAGAACCGGAGGGAGTATCTTAAAAGTCCAGCGAACAGAGTTTTATGAGGCGGTTTATGGGGCGGGTCAAAAAACCGACCCGATCATATCCGTTAAAAAGGGTTCGACTCGTAATTTTTTTAGAGAAGGCCCGTAAACTGTCCCTATTTGCTCCATATATGCGGGCGCCGACGATTTTTAGGGTTTCCGTCGCAAATTGCCATCCTCCTCTGCCGCGTAGCTCCTACCTCCGACGTCAAATCCCTCCTCCTCCGACCACCTATTCCTCTGCATTTCTCCGACCAATCTTGCCGGAGATGTCGTCCGTGGGTTTCGGGCGTGGCGACGGCTGGGGTTTCGGTCGCGACGGGTTCAGGTGGCACCGGAAGCTCAGACGCGGTGGGTTCGTCGGCCGCAAGCAGCGCAACAACGACAACTCCTCCTTCCGCCCTCCCGTGTCAGACAGACAAAGGAAGGTGGCGCGCACCCATAGCGCGACGTCCTGCAGCGTCGGCTCGCGGGTATGGGCGAGTTTCCGGCGTCTTGGGAGGCTCTTTGACCCGTCCCTCCAGTGGCTCCGGGCGGCCAAGACCGCCTGGTGGCAGGCGACAGAGGCCGCGGTAGCCAGCGATGTAGCTGCGGGCGCGCGCCTGCCGGAGGTCCGAGAGGAGTACCAACTCCAACAGACGCTCTCCAGCACCCTGATCTAGCACACCCTCCACGGCAGCGATCCGCCGCCACGCCAGGATGGCTCCAATGACGAGTAGATCTATGCTAGCGTGTTTAATTTTGGTTTGTTAAAACTCCCTCGTGCTATATTATGTTTGTGATGAACTTCCGCGAGATGTTTTAGCGTGTACTAGCATGTTTAAATTTACAGAATGTGTTCTTGTTGTGCGCCCGGCGCCCTGTAAAAAACATTTACGGGATACCGTAAATGATTTTTCCGGGACGCAGGATTGCAGGATCTCCTAGATGCTCTTAGTACCAGTACGTTTGTTCTCCCCGTAAACGATTTTTCCGGGACGCAGGTTTTGTTCTACTCATGACCCGCTGATGGGGGCGTTGTTTGGAGTGTCTCTGGTGGAGGTTCTTGCGGTGGATGCATCCGGCGTGCCCATGGGTGACGGACGGAACGGGAATTGGATCCCTCGCTGTCACGCCCCCACGCTGTGGTCCCGTACGACGTGACCAACTACCACCCCGCATCTCCGCCGTCTGCTAGCTCCGGTGGTTTGTACTCTATATACGTGCAGTACTTGCTACGTGTTGTGCACGCCGCTTAATTAGTTACCGGCAGCTTGAGGAATTTTATATACGGTTCTATCAACATAATGATGCTTCAAAAGACGATTCCCTCTCTGCAGCCGTGCTGTTACTGACTGGCTGTCCCCGTCGCGGCCAAGAACATGTACCAAGCCATGTGTTGCAACAGGCGGCTACACCGGCACCGCCGCGAGAATCTAACTAGCAGGAGTAGTACCTATGTGTAGTTCGGCCTGCCATGCTCCTCTGTATGGTTCGACAAACTGTTTTTTAATGAGAGCGCCGTGGGGGGGCGCACTTTCGCCTGATGTTACCGGAGAAAAGGAGCGGGGGAGCGTCGCCCGCCGGAGACGAAGGTTCACCGGGAGAACTTCACCTCCGTGCGGCGTCCTGCATGTGGTGATTTCTTTCACATGCTCGCACGTACGTGTGGGGGGAGGCAGGTGCAGGAATCCTGGTTGTCTCGTCCGGAGCGGGTATGCGGTGTCGAGTGGGGATTGAGGGCTCGCGCTCGCCGGAATAGGCGGAAATCACATATTTGACCCGAGGTCCAACAAACTGATCTCGTTTCGAAAATTTTTTACTCTGCTGACCCTTTTGTGTGGCGCCCGACAGCTAGGCGCCACACACTACTATGCAGCGCCTCTATCTTGGGCGTCGCACCTCGTGCCAGCGTGGCAGCTCTGGTCCAGTTGCGGCCCCACAGACAGCACTGCAACGCCTCAGACTTAGGCGCCACACTTGTATTGTGCAGCGCCTAGCTCTTGGGCGCTGCACAGTCTGTGTTCCATTTAGGCTGGCCCCACCCTTTCTCCCATCCCACCCCCACCCCACACACCCCACCCCACACAAACCCTTAGCCTTGCGCCCCTCCTCTCTTCCCCTCTCCCCCTCTCAAATCCTTCTCAAATCTTACAAATTCGAAGTATTTGACCGTGGATTTCGAAGCCAACCCCTCCCTTAAGGTAATCTCCTTCGTTCCCCTCGTTTTCATCCATAGGAATTGTCACATTTGCTCAAATATTGCTACTTCGGGGAAACCCTAGTTTTGGCTTAGATTTGCAAATTTGTATTGAATCATGTTATGTTTCTTTGCTAATTTGGGTTGGTTAGGCTTTCATAGTATGCTAGGGTTAGAGTTATGTGTGTTTGATGTTGGTGTTAGGGTTATGCTATGATTAGGGTTGTGGTTATTGTTAAGTGGGGGTTAGGGTTATTAATTCATATATATGTTATGGCATATGTATTTTGTGCAAATATTTTTTGTTAAGTACTTACTTGATATATGTGTGTTTTTTATTATTGTAGGGATGGGGAGAACATGTGTTTATGTTCATCATGTGGATAAAGAGGCCTTTTTGAAAGGCAATGTTGAGCCGGACCCGGATGAGCTTGACATGGTGTTTGAGAGTAGTCCAAGCTATGCGGAGCTCTTGGACCAAGTGAGGAAGGATTTGAATTGGATGGACCCAAGTGACGTTGTTGAGTTCGTGGGAAGGCATAATGTTGGTTTTGGAATGCACATCCGTTGGAAGACAATGCGTGTGAACTCCGATCAACGTTGGGTTGCATACGAGGAGACGGTTGCCGAATCTCTAGACAAGGCTCTTGAGTTATTTGCCTCCAAGAAGGTTGAGTCTACTTTGAATTTGGACTTGAGCCGGAACCCCTCCCCGTTGGTTGCTATCACTCCACCACCCATGAACCAAGATCAAATGAGTGAACCTCATTTCACGCAACAAGATTGGCCAACATTGAGCCCGACTCCAAACAACCAAAATGAAGGTTTTGAAGAGGAGAATGATGAGTACGAGGAGGATGACAACAAAGTTGATTTCCATGACAACAATATGGGTGATCTCGACCAATATCATGTGCAAGAGACAATGGACCAATCCATCCCTTTTTCCCGTGCATATGCATCAGACTCGGATGACGATGGTCCCGATGAAGAAGTTGATGAGGAGGGGTTCACACCGAAGGAGGCCCAAGCATTCAAGAAGGTATTCGGGCGGGATCACAAGACACCATTGTTTAAGGATCTTAGTCTCGCGGATGAAGCCGTTGTGGATGGTGGCAAATGCATATCTCTTGGAGCTAGGCCAAGTTCTCACCGTGATTTGGAAGACGGCAAGAACGGGATATATCCCGGTTGTGAGTTTCAATCCTTCTTGGAATTGAAGATGTGGCTCGACAACTGCTCGGTTACGCATTATCGTCCACATAAAGTGGCCAACTCAGACGTTAATGTGCGTTACACGGTCAAATGTGAAGTGCCAAGTTGTCGATGGATTGTGCGTGCAAGGCCATGGAAAGGAGGTCCCACTTGGCGCATAGTGAGTTGTCTACCAAATCACATGTGCCGGCACAAGAATGCGGATGGCAAGCTTGTGTACCAACAACACAGACAACTCACGTCCGAGTTCATCGCTTATAGGCTTTCCAACCAAATATCCACACTTCCAACAATGAGCATCAAGAGTGTCATTGACCTTGTGAAAGCCATCTTTCATTACAAGGTGAAGTACGGCAAGGCATGGAAGGCAAAGCAAGCCGCATTCAAGATGTTGTATGGCAATTGGGAGGAAGCATACAACCGACTCCCTAGGTTGTTGTTAGCTATGGCCACTACAAACCCAGGCATGGTTCACGTGGTTGAGCCTCATGGGCACCAAACATTGATTCACAACGGGAGGACCGTCCGAGTATTTGGCCGTGCATTTTGGGCCTTTGAGCAATGCATGAGGGCTTTTGAGCATTGTCGGCCCGTCATCGTCATTGATGGCACGTTCTTGACCGGACAATACAAGGGCACTTTATTGGTTGCAATAGCAAGTGATGCCAATAATCGGGTGTTGCCTTTGGCTTTCGCTTTGGTTGAGGTGGAGAACAATGATAACTGGGAGTGGTTCTTGCGTCAATTGAGAACAAGGGTATTACTGGCTGAAAGGGAAATTTGTGTCATATCGGATCGCCATCCAGGAATTCTCAATGCGGTGGTGGTTGACATTCCCTGACATAGAAAGTTGCACCATCGATGGTGCATGAGGCACTTTTGTGCAAACTTCTATAGGCCATGTGGTATCAAGGAGTTGGCCGATGATCTTCAAGATTGTTGTCTCGCTTTCACCAACAAGCGGTTTGCCACATTGTTCAATGCATTGCTCAGACACAAGAAACTTGACCCCAGTGGTCATGAATTTCTCAGTAAGAACATTGTCGAAAGGAATATGTGGGCACGTGCTTTCGATGAAGATGGCCGGATGTACGGTCAAATGACAAGCAATATGGCAGAATGCTTCAATAAGGTGCTCAAGGGTGTACGTGCATTACCCGTGACGGCAATAGTTCAATAAAGAGTAGGCGCTGCACTATGGTGTGTGGCGCCTCTCCCTTAGGCGCTGCACGGCTGGACATCTATTTGCTGCACTCACCCCCCTCCCACCCATCCCCACCCCACACACCCCCACCCCCACACAAACCCGAAGCTCAGTGCCACCCCTCTGCCCTCCTCTCTCCCCTTCTCAAATCCTCCTCAGATCCAGAGTATTTGACCATGGATTTCGAAGCCAAACCCTCCCTTAAGGTAATCTCCTCCGTTCCCCTCATTTTCATCCATAGGAATTTTCACATTTGCTCAAACCTTGCTACTTTGAGAAAACCCTAGTTTTGGCTTGGATTTGCAAATATTTGTTGAATGATGTTAAGTTTCTTTGCTAATTTGGGTTGGTTAGGCTTTCATGGTATGCTAGGGTTAGGGGTATGTGTGTTTGATGTTGGTGTTAGGGTTATGCTATGGTTAGGATTGTGTTATTGTTAAGTGGGGGTTAGGGTTAACCAAGAATTATCGGTTTTGTAGGCATGGCTTCATCCAGTTCCATGACGAGGCCACCGTGTGCTAACCAAGAAGACATGCCGAACAAGTGGGAGGACGCATCTTTGGACAAGGTGAAGGAGAAAGATGCCAACATCCCGCCATGTTGGTGTGGAGATGTTTGCAAGGTGAAGGTATCCACCGACCGAAATAAATCATGGACGGAAGGGCGGAGATATTTTGTATGCCCGAACTATGCTTATGATCGTGCACTTCCAACTAACGCCTATGACCAACCACCGGTAAGCTCAAGAAGTAAAATGTTACTATCAAATGTGTGTCAACACTAACAAAAAATTTGTATGCAGTCACCGCCTCCTCTATGCAAGTACTTCACGTGGATAGATCTTGAAGTGCCAGAAGATGTCAAAAGGACCAATACCAAGATTGTCTTAGGCGGCAACGGCGGTTCGAAGAATCGTTTCGAAGAGGCTTGGAGGAAGAGCGTCGTCAGAAGGAGAGGATGGAGCGGAAGAAACGAGACGAGGAGAGGGCACGCCAAGCGAAACTTGCTCGTGAGGAGGAGAGGGCAAGAAAGCTTGCAAAGGCTCGCGAGGCACAAGAGGAGGACTCAGCCCGTGACAAGAAGGGGAAATGGCCTCACTCTACTCAGTAGGGACATCGGTTCGGTGCACTCGTCGTGAACTTGTGAGGGCATGTAAGATATTGGTGAACTATTTTCTAGGGCAAGCTGCCATTTGTCATTTGTAATGAATGTGTCGTGAACCATGTCGTAGTTCGAATTGTCTTAAGTTATGAACTCGTCGGCATAAAATTTTTGTTTGTTCAAATTGTTGTGATGATGCAGTCATTGTAAGTATTATGATGTTCCGGTGAAATGAATGTGCTGTCAACTCTGTTTTTGCAGTAAACAATCGTGCAACGCCCAGAACAAAGGCGCTGCACTATAACTTAGTAATTTTCGTGGATCGTCAGTGCTCAAAGCCTTCTGTGGCAGCCATGGCCAGTTAAGCAGCGCCTATGGGACGGGCGCTGCACTGTGAGGTGCAGCGCCTAGGCTTTGGGCGCTGCATAGTATAGTGCAGCGCCTGACTGCCAGGCGCTGCAGTGCTGTTAACTGCCAAACTGCAGAAACAGATTCCATTTTGGCAAATACAAATACTGAACAATTCAACTGAACAAAGACAACATCATTTAGGACAAATACTGAACAAAGACAACTAATAATTTGAACATCACATCTTTTAGGACAACACAAATACCACAATAGTAAGAGTTCACCAACATATAACATAACCCAACAAGTTCATCAACCTAACGAAACGGCTACAAGAGAGCACTTTCATAGTAACAAACACTAATGCCTTCCGCGCGTGTTCCTGGTGCCACGCCTGCAGGCAATCTTCTTCTTCCTGGATGGACGAGCCTCCTCTTCCTGCACTTCCTCCTCCGCCTCCGCCTCCGCCTCCGCCTCATGATCCAAGCTAGCCATCCGCGAGGTCCCTACGACCACCTTTGGGTTGCCTCTGTTGTCAAAGTCGTTGGGCGTGTACCGGCGTCTGGGCTGCCTAGGCTTGAACACATATGGGGACAGAAGTTGAGCGTCCGCCAAAGTCATGTCATCATCAAGCTCATCGCCCTATCACACAATCAAACAATATGGTGAAGACCGACGTCGTAATCAAGTGAGAATCACATCTAAAGGATTAGTCATACCTCTTGGGTGACCGCACCCTCATCATCCCGATAAGCATATGAGGAACTCACATCGTCCCTCTGATGGTGAGATGAGGGGTCTGATGGTGTACCAGACCTAGAGGCAGATGGTTCATCAATTTCGGGATCACAGCAACCGAGAAGATTCGATAACCGCCTTAACTTTCTGGCCTGACGCTGTAACATGAACAAGTGTGGAAGATATGAAACTCCGCAACATAGACTACCTCTCATAGTGAATGCGATTTGTACCTTGAGGAATGCTCGTAGTGGACCATCATCATTGCCTTTTCCAACCGGTGTTTCCTCCAGAATAGACTGGCTCTCATCAGCTGCTTTCTTGATCTCGGTGCGCTGCGGATGAGAAAGAATGAACACGTTAGCCATTCAAACATGTGTAATACGGCCAACGGGAAAGTAAAGAAGAAACACTTTACCACATAGTAATCACCGGAACAGCAGGGACTCCGTGCCCTACCCTGACATCTCTGTTGTACTTCCCCTTTGATAGATCCTCAAATTTTACGGGTTCTTCAAGAATATCCTCATTATATGCCGGCGGGCATATCTCAACTCGAGTATTTTCAAGAAGCCATCGTATGTAGTTATCAAAAGCAAGTGGACTATGCTCACGAAGCTTGGCGCGTGCACTGCTACGAGCTTCCTCCACACAAAGCTGGAAGCGGGTAACATACGAAGCATGATGCTTGTCCCAGTCCTTTATCTTCCGCTGCCTTCTCCTGTCCAACCTGCATGGTACAAAACCAAACATTAGCAAAATCAAGGAGTGACGATGCTTAGTCAATACGGTTCATGCTGTCTTACCTATGAAGTGCTTTGTCCGTATCCACCCATTCCGGCGGGTGAGGGTGGAACAGACCAAACTGACGAGACACGCGATGTGGCAAATGAAACTCAATAGCCCAGTTGCATATCAGTGGGAACCGCATACGCCAGAGATCCCTATCCCGCAAGCACTTCGGGTTGATGGTAAACTCCGGGGTGTACCCAAGTCTGTCATCGGCGCCATATGGCTGCCATTCCACCTATGAAATAGGGCAACAATGCAAAATTGGTGAATTTTTTCAGGCAAACATGAGAAATGACTGAAGTAATGACCTCGTTACCTGCTCAGGCGTAATCGTGTCCAACTCGACAACGTACTTCTGGTACATGAGATTGACATTGTTCGTCATCTCAGAAACCACATCCCACTTGTAAGCCCAAGTGGGGCGCCGTAATTCGTCATTTTCATCTTCATACCAAGGATTAAACCTGACGCTCTTCGGGCGTCCAACAGGCAGACGCTCCCAGCTCCATACAGAAAGTAGAAGCATATTACCACCAATGCCTGCACTATCTGTGATCCTGCAACACGCATCGTCCAGCTGCATATGAAAGAAAAACAATGTTAACTTGACAGCAAGCTTGCATTGCTAATGAAGAAATGAGTTGATCACAAAACAGACCAACTACCTGTCGGTACAAGTAGGCAAGAGTCGCTGAACCCCAGCTCCATTTGCTATCGAAGACGGTCAACGCCTTCAGCCACATCCATGGAGCGTTCTTGCCAGTGGAGTCAGGAAACAAAGTCCTCGACACAACATACCACATGTAGACACGAGCATGTGTCTAGATCACGTCATCAGTGGCATCCAGAGGGCACGCCGCAAAGTGAGTTTGAATCCACATGAAAGCAGCTCCGGATGCTTTCGTTTCCTTCTTCTTCTTCTCTTCTCCCTCCTCTACATCAGCCTCAGCCTCGGGAGGAGCCATACCGATAAGAGCAATCATCTGCTCGCGCCACCCATCAGAATTGGTGCTCATATAGAGAGGCATCCCGTTGATAGCAAGACCGGTGATCAACGAGACATCCTCGAGCGTCACGGTCATCTCCCCAGTCCGAAGATGGAAACTATGCGTCTCCGGCGTCCACCGATCAGCAAGAGCGGACACCAGTGGAGCATTCAGATTCGGCGTGGACCGGCTGACCAACTGAATCCACGGGAGTAGTCCTGACTGCTTGATGTACGGTGTGTACCGCTCATCGTAAGGCATGGCAGGACCAGAGACCCCGTGATACCGAATCTTCAAAGGTTCAAGCTTCTGCAAAAAACAAGTAATGACAAATCTTAGGGCATGTAAATTTCAACTTAAGGCAAAATATTTAGATTACTCGTTATTACCATCTCCTTCTCGCGCATCATGTAGGCCCGGTGTTTCGTGTCGTAGACATCATCGAGAAGCCAAACCATCCTTACAAAGTTCAAACAATAAACATATATGAGTTCATCTTCATCTCAAATATCGGTATACACTAAACATCTAATATGTGTTCAATTACAAGAATCTCAACATCTCCTTCTCACACAATGAATATGTCATATGTGTTCAAATAAACTCAACATCTAATATTTCAAATAAAATCAACATCTAATATATATCTAAAAAACAGATCATATATCTCTACAAAACTCAACATCTCATTGTTATCTATATAAATAGGCATCTCATATATATATATAAACAAAACAATCTAGGGTTTCACTAACAAGAACTATATATTGTGAACTAAGCAACAACACTACGGTACTACCACTATGACTAGACATCCTAAATCAAGCAAATCAAGGGTTCCATCAAATCTTGGACAAATCTCTAAAATGGCAACAAATTTACGGAGGAAAAGAAAGGGAACGGAGGAGTTTACCTAGTAGGATGGATTGGAGATCGAATCCACGGATCAAATCTTCAGATCTGAGAGG
>NC_041380.1:488279200-488281326 GCF_002162155.2 Triticum dicoccoides
ATGGGGGCGCCGCCGCTGCTCTCTGTCCAGAGAGCGGAGAGGAGGAAGAACTGCCTGGCCGGGCTGGGCCGATGCGCTTTAACTCACTGTGCAGCGCCCAAGAGCTAGGCGTTGCACATTACAAGTGTGGCGCCTAAGTCTGAGGCGCTGCAGTGCTGTCTGTGGGGCCGCAACTGGACCAGGGCTGCCACGCTGGCACGAGGTGCGACGCCCAAGATAGAGGCGCTGCATAGTAGTGTGTGGCGCCCAGCTGTCGAGCGCCACACGAAAGGGTTAGCAGAGTGAAATTTTTTCGGAACGAGGTCAGTTTGTGATTTGATTTGGACCTCAGGTCAAATATGTAATTTCTGCCGCCGGAATAATTAAAGCGGGCGACCCGGAGCCGGAGGACGAACTCGCGTACCTTTCAGATCGTTTCTTGCTCAAAGTGTCAAAGTTGCTCCGGATTTGCTGCGGCGGCCAGGCCAAAGAGCACAACTGCACTTGCAGTGATGCCCAATGACCTTCAGCTACAAGTTTATTTTTTTTTATGGTAAACTTCAGCTCCAAGTTACTCCAGTACTACTATTTTGTAGTAGTACCATCACAGAGTCTATCGACGTCTATCTGCCTATGCCCCTCACCCTCAAGCTCATTGTCTGGAGAGTAATGAGTACGGGCGGCGTAGAGGATCCAGGATCCAAATGACGGGCACTTTGGGCCTAATCTAACCGGTACGGCTTGCGATCTACTACTCCTCGTACTTGTGTTGCCAGCCAATGGCAAGGCCGGCGCACAACCAAGAGCCGGTGGCACCAATCATTAGTGCCAAACCAAACCGTTTGATTAACAACTGATGCGAGTAGAGCTACCAAACCAACGGGAGACACGTAAACACCGTACTCGTCAACAGTCCAATGGGATCTGCATACACTTCTCCGGGAAACGTACTCCCACGGCCTAAACAATCGCCCCTCCGCCCAATCGCACGCCCATGACGGCATGGCACCTCGCGATCCGCACTCGTATTTTATCCCAAGCTACTGACCAATTTCTACGTGACCACAGAGCGATGCCCAAGAGAAAGGGAACTCTTTTGACCAATCAAGGCCCATACCCGTAGAAAATAGGGGTAGCGCCGGAGCCCTTATTATGTCCTCACGCTACAAGTAGACCCTAGTCCTGTCACTTGTCATTGTTGTCAAGATGGCCCGTATGGAGTAGTACGTAGTACATATGCAATACTACTACAATAATGTTGCCAATTTGGA
The DNA here is from genome assembly GCF_002162155.2 of Triticum dicoccoides. NCBI lineage: Eukaryota > Viridiplantae > Streptophyta > Magnoliopsida > Poales > Poaceae > Triticum > Triticum dicoccoides. The sequence goes on from NC_041380.1 coordinate 488,280,451, forward strand.
GCTGCCCGCTTGATTCCGCTGAGCTGCGAAATGGCAGCGCAGGTACAATTATTGGGTCTATTTATAAGCGTTCAGGCGCGTGCTTGCGAGGAGTGATCCAAACTTGCGCAGCGCGGGAGCCTCTTTGCTCGCCTCCTTTTGGCATGGATCCAACGGCAACGGGTTTGCTCTTGGGGGCAACCAAGGGATGCCATGGCGGCAAGCAGATAAACTAGTCCTGAATTGTGGGTTCTGATGCCTCCATCACATGACCTCACGTACAACCGAACCGGCGTTTTGGAAGCATGCAGGCTCGATTGCCACACAGGGGAGAAAGTACACCCGATGCTGACAAGGGACGGACTCGGCAGGAGGGAAGGGAAGATTCCCCCTCTTTTTATTTTTATATTTTTATATTCTTTATTCCGGAAAAGTGGCTTTGCGAGGAGGAGGGAAAATGTGACATCTTGGGAGAAGGAACAAAACTGGGGGAATCTCGCGTGCGGTGGTTGGCATCGGCGACAGTTGATGCGGTTGGATGCAGAGCATCTGTCGCCGGTTATGGTGAAATTGCAGATGTGGCCATTCTATAATAATGCTGCTACCTATTGGAGTAGAAGAAATGGATGTGATAGACCGTCTCAGGAAAAAGGGCTATTTCTATCATTTTTTTTCTGGACAAGTATGAGTTTTATCGAGCTAAAATGGACTTTAAAACAAAAGAGGGGCTATTTTTTTTCTTTTTACTGTTGCCGTCCAGCATTTCCTATATGGTGCCTTATTATTTTACTTCTCGCAAACCGGCAGACCCCCCCCCCCCTCTGCGGTGGGCCGGCCCATTTTTCCCGTGTTTTTTTATTCATTTTTCTGCTGTCCTCCAGTATTTCCTGTATGCCA
>NC_041380.1:488281651-488323626 GCF_002162155.2 Triticum dicoccoides
CGTCATTTCTTTTTTCTGCTCCCCTCCAAAAGTAAGGCGATTCAAACTCGTGACCTTCTCTTTCTGTCTAAACTGCACTAACAACCCAGGAAAACTCACTTGTTGTGACTACTCATATCCTTTTTTCCTTTAATTTTTATTTTTTTCATAATGCATTAAAATTTTACTGAACGTTGTTCTCAAAATGAATGAACTTTTTTTAAGTTTGATCAACTTTGTTTGAAATTGATGATTTTTTTTAAATTTGTGATATTTCTTTTCAAATTTGCTGAACATTTTTTTTCAAATTCGTGGACTTTTAAAAGTTTGTGATTTTTTCAAAATCCATGATTTTTTGAATTCATTTTTTATTTAGTGAAATTTATTTCAAATATCAATTGTTGACCGGTCACCTAGTCAAACGCGACCAGTTAAATGCAATAGAGCGACCAAGAACCCAGTCGAGCGCTTGCCTTCTTGGGCTGGCCCACAAGCGGGGAGCGTGAGGGCTAGCGACAGGCGCTTAAGGCGAGGAACAGGAGCTCCCCTATTTCTTTCTTAGGGACAAGTTAGGGCACGTACAATGGTTGATAAGATAGTCTTATCTTAAATTTTGGATGTAATCTAGAGATGACAAAAAAGAGTCTACAATGCGTCATCTCTTAGCCTTATCTTCAATAACTAGCAATTCCTAAAAACGTGGTGAGACATATTGTGCTAAGAGATCATCTCTTGTCTTGTCTTAAATAAGAGAAGACAAGCCTTTTCTTACGAGTTCTCTTTCCTCCGCCTCATCATGTATCTTACGTGGCATTCCTAAAATAGCACCATTGTACATGTCCTTATGAGTTTCATCGAGCCCAAAATAGACTTCACAACAAGCCCATATCCGTAGCCTAGGAACCCACAATCGTTGCAAGGTTTGTGAGCCGATATGTACTTTAATACATGACTTTGAGACACTCACAGCGCGAGAGCTATGCCTCGCCTACACGGATTTCTATTAAGAATCGCCTACGAGTGGGGCGATTATCGGGTGAGCCCCTTACTGCAGGTCGCTCACTGTCGTTCGTGTCGATGCAGGTACGCTCCACTCCATTTTGTTTTATCCTTTTGGTTTCGCAATTTCATCCGTTTTCTTTGGTTTCCTTTTTTATTCCTAATATTATGGTTTTCCTTGTTTTCTCACATGTTTTCTTTGGAGTTTTTTTTCTTTCTTCTTTGAACTTCGGTTTTCTTTGTTTTTTGGTTTTCTTTTCATTACTTTGTCAATCTTTATTGTTTTAATTTTTCAAGTCATATTTATTTTTTCTCATTACATAATGTACATTTTTATCGCACACATGAATCATTTTCTGATACACATTAGACATTTTCCAAATATCTGATGTAAATTTTTTTAAACACGTGTTTTGAACACTTTTTTTGAGTACACCATAACATTTTCCAAATACACATTGCACATTTTTCTCATGGCATTTTTTTTAAATACTCAAAATTTGTTTATATTGTACAAATACTATTAAAAGGTTGACATACATATTTATCAAAAGAAGTGGATATTTCTCTGAAATAACACGTACATTTTTAATGTAAACGAACATAGCCAACGGAGGCGTTTTTCTACAATGTATAAATATCTATTAAAGTGTCCCTAACAATTTTTTGAAAACTCTGGAATATTTCTTTAAAATGTCGCATACATTTTTCTATTGGTATGAAACATTTCTTTTTTCGTTACACAAACATTTTTTGCATTATATATACATTTTTGAAAATTTTAGGAACACAGTTTTAAAACTTGTGAACATTCTTTTAAATGCAACGTGATTTTCTTCATTGTACAAAATATGTTTTGAATAATGTGAACATTTGATTTATGTTATACTCAACATAACATACATTTTTTAAACGCATGCGTTTTTGTAAATTCCACAAACATTTCTCGTACACATGATTAACATTTATACTTTTTTGTACGCATCAGAAGCACTTTTCTGTACATGGTTAACTTCTGCAAATGCATGATTGATATTTTTCAAAATTTATGTATTGGAATATTTTGGAATATAAACAATAGTAGAAAATAAATAAAAAATGTTGACGAAAATACAAAAAGGTAAAATGAAAAAACAAAAGTGATGTCTGCATAACTCGGCCTCATTGGCTTTGGGCCGACCCATCATCAGTTGCTAGGAGATGCTAAGGGCAAGATATAGCCGTGCCCCGCTTCATGTGCCAATTTGTCAGGATTTTGCAGAAGGTGCCACTCCCGCGCCACGAAATCACTAATTAGGGAGTACTTTTTTCAAAGATCACTCCCACCTCCTTAGGTCGCGACATGTGGCGCACTACAAGCATGCCACTTGTCGCAACCTGGGAGTTTTCCTTTTTTTCGTACATCCGTTGATTCAAAACGTTTTATCTCTTAAATCATGCTTCCAAATTCCGAACCGTTTCCACGATTGGATTTCTCGTGTCGAGATCTTCAAAACTAGATCCAATGTTGATAAGTTTTAACAAATATTTTTTTATGAAAAAACCAAACCAAAAGCACTTTTTCCTTTTCAAAAAAGGCACAGCGGTGTCTCTCAAAGAAGCAAAAGCATGCCTCGCGGAAAAAAAAAAGAAAAATGTGTTTTTTTCCATTTTTGAGAGGCACGGCCGTGCCTCTCACGGAAGGGAAAAAACAAAAAACACATTTTTTTCGTTTTCGAGAGGCATGGATGTGCCTCTCGCGGAAGGAAAAAGAAATAGAAAACGTATTTTTTCCATTTTTGAGAGGCACGACCATGCCTCTTTCGGAAGCAAAACCATGCCTCTCCTGAAAGAAAAAAATAAAAAACTCATTTTTTTCGTTTTCAACAGTCATGGTTGTGCCTCACGTCGACACAAAAACGTGCCTCCCGCGGAAGAAAAAAAATATGTTTTTTCTCACCAAAAAATCAACATTTTTATTGGTCCAAAAGCTGGAAGACCCGTGGAAACGAAAAAGTCAAAAAAAGGGGAAAATCCATTTCAAAAGCCAAAAATGCGCGTGGAAAAATTAAAGAAAAAATTCAGAGGGAGCGTCCAGAGCGCAACACGTGGTGATGGCTGAGAGTGCGTCACTCAGCCCACCCCCAAGTGATCGTTGTGAGGCTTCCGCAGGAGCGCTCGTCAACTAGTTGCTCTCCCCATGCCATGTGTCGGCCCTCCGGCTAATTTCCCATTGCTCTCATCTCTATTCGCTTCTAATCTGGTTTTCTCGTTGTTGATTATCTGCTTTTTTATCTTTTGTTTTTTGTTACTTCTTCCATTATTTTTAAAATGTCGTCAATGTTTTAGAAATATTCAAGATATTTGAGTAAAATCATTTTTTTCTAAATATTCATGAAATTTGAAAAATCTTCACAAAGTTTCTGAAAATTTTCATTTTATTTTTAAAATAAATCATTCCTTACTACATTCATTAAAATTCTTTTTTTTTGTGAACTTAAAACATGTTCACATTTTGTCAAGGAAACTACACATGCATACACATGGGCTAGGCCTAACTTTGTGTTTTCTGTTGCCAATTTTTCTCTCCCTTTTTCAGTTTTGTTGGTTATGTTGGGGTTTCTTGTTAGGGTTGTGCTTTATCATCATCATCATTATTATTATTATTATTATTATTATTATTATTATTATTATTATTATTATTATTATTATTATTATTATTATCCATTTTAGTTTTTATATTACCAATTTTCCGTTTGTGTATTTGAAAAAAAGTCAGTAATTTATAAACTCATGAACATGTTCACGATTCTTAAAAATGATTGCAATTTGACAATATTCATGGGTTTTAAGAATTTTTACAAGTTTAAAAGTATTCAAAACTTTTAACCATTTATTGGATTAAAAGTTTGTTTTTTTAATCATGATTGTTTTATTTAGAAACATGGATTCTAAAATGTTTCAGAACTTAACTTCATTGCATATTTGAAAAAGTGTCAATGCATTTCAAAAAAAAGTGTTCAATTTTAAAAATTGGTAATATTTCAAAAAATCGCCTAAGGACAACTTTGTATGTTTATCACAAAGAAAGGAATTTTAGTTTGAAAATCTATTGGATTCTCTCGGCTCCAAGCACATTGAATAATTAGGTAATTGCACACCCAACACGTTGTGGGCTAGTCCATTGTGGCATTTTTGTTGGTTATTTTTGGCTTCATCTTAAGTCGGGACAACGGAGCCGCCCATCGATGGACCATTTATGAGAATTCTTTTAATTTGTTTAATAAATAATCGGTATTAGGAAAATTCAGTTGGTTTTAATGAAGAAAATTATACCACAAAGATTGGCAAAATGTGTGCATTTCTTTATATTAAATAGTGATTGTGCATTAAAAACGGTTATCTGATATTAAAAAATGTTCATCATGTATTCGAGAAAATATTCGTGTGCATTAGAAAATATGCATCATGCATTTGAAATATATTGTTGGCTTATCCATAAAAATCATTGCTTATTTAAAAAAATGACCATTAGTATTTTAAAAATATTCATCACGTATTGAAAAGGATGTTCAACAAATATTTGAGCTTGTCTCTTAAAAATTATTCCTATGTGTTTAGAAAATGTTCATTACTTACGTAAAAGTGTTCACATATTTAAAAAGTTGTTGTATTTTCTTAAAAATGTTTGTAGGCTCAAAAATTATTAATGCACCTATGAATATATGTCAATATACAATTGGAAAAATCATGGACAGGAAAAAAGCTAAATTAAAGATTTTGTAAATGAACTAAAGTAAAAGAAAAAATAAAAAGGTGGCAATAATAAAAATAATGTTAAAGAAATAAACCTAGAAATGAAAAAATAAATTAAGAACGAGAAAACCACCCACAGTCGAGACACATACACCAATCTGCAAAAAAAAAGAGATACATACACCAGCTCATGTAAGAGAAAGACACAGACAAATGAGTAGAGCTTAGATACGTCTCTACCATATATACTTTTTCATATTTACGCAACTTTTATACCATTTTTACATAGTTTTGGCACCTTTTTATACATTTGTATTGGACTAAACTTAATCTAGTGCCCACTGCAAGTTGTTGTTTAGGCTTGTGTTCTGAAATTGAAAATAATAATTTGGGGACCAAAAGAATGTAGTCAAAGCACGTCTTTGTTGGACAGCACCAGGAGGTCACCACGGGCCATAGGAGCACCTTAGTGGTGATCCAATCCGGAGTTCTCTTCAAGTACTCTGTCGGAGGTGGAAATTGTTGAGTCCTTTTCGTTACTCCGCCGAAGGCAGAAATTGTTGCCGGAACCATCTAAGTTAACTTAGTTGCTCCGGTGGTGTGTGTAGTCCTCCTTGGACTATGGCTCCATAATAGTAGCTACTAGATAGGCAGTGCGGCTTGCCACACCCCGCACCCCTGCCGGGTGCGGTCACATACAACCTGACGCAGTAGGTCACGCTTCAAATTCAATAGGTTGACATGATGAAAGGGAAAAGTGCGCACGTTTAAAACTTTATACCAAAAGCAAGGAAGAATAGCAGCACACAATAATTTGTTTACAATGCATTGAGAATTATATCCAACTTGGTAAAACACAATTCATATTGGATTCAGGCTGTTACACAAATAGCAAAGCACAATAGCAGCACCCACCTAGTCTACTACTCGTTATACAATATATATTTTCAGATTGAAGGAAATATAGACCACTGATTCCATCGTTTGAATTTCTCAAAAAAAGATATAGGAGGAAAATGTCACATGATATACCAAAAGCAAGTCCTAACAGTAGCCTAAGAGAATGGATATATATAGTTCTTCTATGTCATATGGTGATAGTAGTGTATTGGATAGCCCCGTCAGAAGATCTTGCTCGAGGTGCTGTCTGAAAGATCTGTTGATAGAATTCTAAAGAGATGAGTGAACCTAGAATGGAAACACATAAAATTTTGCAACCCAAAAAAGTATATCCACAAGCATGGCACAAGAAGCACAACATTACTAAAAAAATGTCTTCGTAGTTTTGATGGAGGTACTACCAAAAGTAGGGCAGGAAATCTCAAATTAGAACACCAGGAAGCAACCCATAGCAGACACAAGATTAGCCATGGTAGATAGCTACACAAATCCATGACCCCCTAATCATCTACACAAGTCCTCCCCACCTCCTTCCTCATGTTGGCTCCGACCGGGACGGCACACCAGTCAGCACCACGAAGGGGTCAAACACAACCAGGCTCTAACTGGGACGTCACACCAGTCAGCACCACGAAGGGGTAAAACATAACCAGGCCATGAAGTACTCAGCAAGAAGAAGGGGTCAAACACAACCAGGCCAAGTACTGGTGGATTTTAAATGGGAAAAGGCTAATTAAACATGAGAAGATTGTTACCGACCATACGTCCCCTGCATTAAGGTGAATGCCTGCTCCAGAAGTCGATGTGGTGTGAATCTTTAGAAAAGCCCATAGTACTCCAAACTCCTACAAAATCATTCACATTTTTTTATTCTTCAGCATAAGAATGGGGGTGCATGTACAATAACTCACGGGATTGATGAGCACAAAGGAAATTCAAGACATAAATCAATCGGCCAGAACCTTGACTTCCAGTCGACCAGCGCACATTGTTATGCTTGCGAAGGGAGACATCGACGTTAGAATCACATAAGTATCTCACGTCAGAGATCATCACTACCTTACACAGCGTCGTGCCGACTCCTACACCTTCTTGTCGTGGAAGGAAAAACCAGAGAGTAAGGCCCATTTCGAAAGCTACCAAATTCACCACCCAGAGTCCATTATATTTATCCAGTGAGTTGCCTCCCATAATGCCCACAATTATGGTCACAATCTATATATGCTCATGAGTAAAAAGTAGTTGACAGTAAACTATAAGCATTACTCATAAACTATTAATGCTGACTCCTACGTCTAAATATTGGCTCAACTTGTTCTAGTTAATCAGTAGGCACAACAATAAAATATAATTCTTCTAATTGACACACATGAAAATAATGGAAGAAAGGGAAGAGAAAAAATAACTTCAGCATAGGAACAGCTGCCATCCGACATAACACATGCCTTCAGGTCATCTACATAAAGAAAAAATGATAAGGCTTTTAAAGGCTTCATTGAGCAGGTGCACATGTGACTCGTATGTCCATATTAGCATAGGCATATTTTAAGAGCACTGTCATTTTCCCTTTTCAACATACGATGCCCTGATGTTAAGAAGTACATTAACAGGTAAGTAGTGCAGCTTGCCGCACACTGCCTAAGTCCACTCCACATAACAGGTCGCATCCATCAAAAAGCATGTGGGCACATCAAATAAGAGAGTGGCCATTGAGATAAGAGATAACACATCCCATAATAATACAAAGCAAATTTTCCTATGATCAGGATACAAAAATCTACATAGGTGCCCATTAGAATTACACAAGAAACTGCGTAAAGATCAAAAACATGGGCTTGGAAGGTACATAATTCAAGGTTCATTCTTATTCTGATAAAAATATAAGGTAACAACAAAAATCTATATATTTGAACCCTTGTATGATGTATAGTCGAATAATCTAGATTGACCATTACCAGAATAGATTTGGCAAGAAAAAAAGACTACAATCTTGTACAGTTCAAACTATAGGCTGGCCCTCAGAATGCTGGTGTGGTCACAAAATCATAGATAATCCAGAGAAGCATAACAGTGCCATGCAAGAAAAATAAACCAAGACATAGGAGCATCGAAGTAAAATGTGAAAGAAAAGAACCGGTGCATCCAAGATAGTGAATCTTGTATTTTCAGTCGCAAAGTGGGCTCTACCAACTTCGACAGTCTTCCCCTGAGCACATGCAAGAAAAAGCATAAGAAACCGTAGAGCATTAACACTGATCATTAAGCAGGCACAATAGTGTATCTGGAACATAATAAAAGCTGATGTAACATTAGGCACTCTCAAGATTCTATACTTGTGGGTTGTGGCCTAGAGGTAAGTAATAATGTTTCAAATAGAGAGTTCAAAGTTTAGGTCATCAATGGATTGCACCTCCTCAAACTCGGATTGTTCATTAAATAGATCTGAGGAGCACTTGGTATGAGTGGCCTCTATTCATGTTGCCAAGCACACAAATATTAGCATTTAATTTTGGGGAAAAGATTAAATGCTGGATAGAAAATGCCATGCTCTCCATTTAACATACACTGGAAATTTCATTTCAATTCAGCATAGCTTGAACTCCTGATAGGCAATTCGTGAGTTAACATTTGAACTAAGATGGCCTTCATAAAACATATATGATCCAGTTTGAGAACATTTGTAGCATTTAAAATGAATGCATTAACATTTGGACTAAGATGGCCTTCATAAAACATCATCGATTATCCAAAAAGGCGCATATGTCGTGCTTTCTTTATCGACACAAAAAAACCAGGAGCACTCTTGCAAATAAATGTGAGAAGCATGGGCATTATTGCAGATTATTAATCCACGGTCCTATGAAAAATCTCAAGAACTAATATAAGTTGGTGTCTTTACTTCAGCAAAAGAAGCATAGGACCCTCAAAAAAAGTGTTAAAATTTACAAAAATCTATTCAGCAGCAGCCAAGACGACCAAGCAAGCATGGACCAATATATAGATCAACTTTATGGTAAATAGCGGCCTACCTCTTTCTCGACAATGGCCATAATGAGAAGGTCACTAACTGTTCTTCATTTGCGGCAGACACGGGCGTGCCTACAGCCTTCCCTTGGTACAATGAAGTGCTCGACCGGGGACTGAATCGGCCTTGCAAGAACGGTGAATATTAGATGACATGATTGTTTGTAACTGAATAAAATCTCCAAATTCTGAAAATGATCATAAGGAGCATCATATGAACTTTCTCACGGGTATCATTACAGTAATACAAAAACAACCATATGCAATGCAGCAATCATAATCAGGGCAAGCATTAAAATTAAACAACTATCATCATTGTCCATTGGAGATCTTTATAAGCCAAATTAAATGGAAGGAAAATGTTAGGACCCCCACAGTTTGTCGTGGCTGAAACTATATGAAAAATTAACAATAAAACTTCCACTTTCCATGTTTATCCAAATTTTAGTTTAAGAACCAGATTCTCCTTTTTCTACACTTGCCCATAGATTTCCAATGAAGAATAAACGACACGGTAGTGGATACAGTGGGAGCAGGTTTGTCAATCTTTGTTTTAAGCAAACAGTATGATAGTAAGAAAGGAGATCACAAACTTAATGCACTAAAAATGAATAAAGAGTATGAACATATATTATAACCCTACATACCGGCAAGACTATTTAAATTTTGTGAGCAGGAGAAGCCTCAAAGATAACTTACATAATTAATTTGGAAAGGCATAACCCTTGTTGTTTATAATGATGACTCTGGAATCTGTACCATCAGATAGATACTGAGAATGCCTCAGCAATCTATTCAGATCTAAACTTATATATCATTTTCTACAGTGCATCATTATGTTTGGAACTCAACCTTGACTCTATTCAAGCACGATTGGCAAGATTGAGGTAAACAAAAATGGCATCAAAGACATCACAGACCTCACTTCACAATAAAACAACTGCATATCTGGTGCATTATCAGTGAGATCCAACTCCAATATAATGCTTCCAAGCTCCATATCTCTACTTTGCAGAGATCAAGTGGGGAAAAAATCAGAAATGACACAATTTTCTCCCTATCAGCATGTCCCAAGGAATTTATGTTATAGAGTAGGCAACAAAATGACTTGCCACCTCATACAAACAGGAAGAGGTAATCATTTCATTCATAAATTTTTAGGGCACAATAGTCAAAAAAACATGGAAAGGCAAGTATTGCATAGCAAATATTGGAGCAGAAAGTTCCTACTTGAGCTAGATGATATCAGATATAACCTTTCATCTCAATGTGAATACTGATCGAAGATCTATTATCTAGTTATGTCACATGCAGAATGAGATACAAAAAGATCATGTAGTATACAAAAAATGGAGTGCAGCAACAACGGAAAGAAACGCTAAAAGGGAACATAGAGCAGAAAACCAAACCAAAATGCAAGCAAGAATTTTAAAAGGGGTACATAGAGCAGCATGAGCATGAGGCATAGAAAAATGGGGTCACCTTAAGATCAAGAATCAATGGCCCTCTCTCAGTTCAAATCAGAAGGAAAGAACCACTATTATTGATTAAAGTGTTTTTTAAATAGGCAAAGCACTGCAACACTGGATCCTAAGCTACAGTTGAGGCATACAAAACTATAAGTGTCTGTTCTTTTCATATATAAACAACCTTTAGTATCTCAACCAGAACCAAAGCAAAACAAAAAACATGGTTAAGTAACCAGCAAAGGAAGAACGAAACTTTTGGAATTTTAAAGTAACAAGACATGAAAAGTTCTTTTTTGCCTTCAATATTACACACATTAGGGGAGGTAGCTGCAGTTTTATTGCATAGTGGGCTCAGATTTGCCTTTCCTCGATCATATAACCTACGGACCTACCCCCATCATCTCTTATCACCAGATCGATCTGTTTATACAATAGAGCTGCCCTGGTTATCACTCTTCAAGAATGACCATCCAAGGACAACAAGTATCATAGGATCAAAAAGGATTCTAGAGACAAGAGGGAGGATCCAACTTGATACCCACTGGTGCCTCGATTGCTCAAAGGCACACTAATTCCAGCCAAGGTAATCATCATCGCCCTAGCACGAACACCACTTGAGCATAAATAAGCAACATCTTTAAATACAAATAAAAATGGTTCAACGTTCATTGCATAGCCGCCACGGACGCCATCGCCGGCGCCGCTGATATGCCGCCCTCCTCCGTGGCCGCTGCCGCCATCGCCATGGGAGCCACCTGCGTGGGAGGGAGGGAGGCAGCTGCAGGAGCGAGTGAGAGAGGACGCGGCGGCTAGGTTTTCATCACAGGAAGCCGCAGTCATTTTATACCCCCCCCCCCCTAAGCGAAATGACCCAGATGCCCTGGTGGGGGCACGGTATTTACATTTTGTTGCAACTGGAATTTTATCCGACGGCCCAGGTCGATCGAGGTCAAAATCGGATGGCCCACAGCGATCGGGCTCGAGATCGAACGGTCGGTATCACGACGGACTTTCAATCGGACGTCTGAAAATCCAAACAGCTGAGGAAGCTCCATTTCGGTTCAGACTCAAACAATGGGATTCTCGATTCAGGGTTCATTGCATAGCGGGCTCAGATTCACCTTTCCTCGATCATATAACCTACCCCCGTCATCTCTTATCACCAGATCAATCTGTTCATACAGTGGAGCTTCCCTGGTTATCACTCAACAAGAATGACCATCCAAGGACAACAAGTATCACATGATCAAAAAGGATTCTAGAGACAAGAGGGAGGATCCAACCTGATACGCACAGGTGTCACGATTGCTCAAAGGCACACTTATTTCAGCCATGATGAATCATCATCGCCCTAGCACGAATGCCACTGATCAATCTAGCAAATCCAGGAGCATAGCTATAGGACCAGGGCATCCACATGTAAACCAGAGCATCACATTAGCTCCTATGATAGCAACTAAACATGAACAACATCCTACAAACCCTAAAATGGCATGGATCCACAACTACCGAGCTCAAATAGGAACCGATGCATGAGTAGGGCATAGAGCATCAACCAGACGAGCACCACATCAATATAGCCATGGCCATGTCCCATACAGTAGCCGAAGCAGAGGGGCGGGAGGAAGATGGACCTCACCGAGGGAGGCTGTAGCCGAGGCAGTACTCAGTGCACGCCGGGGTTGCGCCTGAACACCGTCCAACCGGCGAGGAACCGCATAGGAGTTGCGCCTTGCACCATCCCGCCGACGAGCACGAACCCATCAAACAACCTGTGTAAGGAAAGCATCATTGTTTATCAGAAACAATTAGCTAGGAATTATTATTTAATAGAAATGCATTTTTTTAGCACACAGATATATACAGGAAAAATACATGAGCAGATCCTTCTATCAAAGGTCACAGAAACAACAATATGAAATCAATATGTTAGTTAGAAAATGTTTTGGTAGAACATATTCAAAACATCCATGTGCAGTACAAAAGGAACTTGACCTTGTTGCAACCATCTCTGAACCTGACACTACAGTCTGAACCAGGGAAAAGGAATAACAATGCAGCTTTCTAGTCCTGACTGCTTTTCTTGTGAGCAAATGCATAATAATTTAGACTCAGGTGGCACTATACAGAACAAAAACAGTCTGAACTACTGCAAATACTACCATCGAGTCCTTACCGTGGATGACCATAACCATGTTGAGATTAACGGTAATGTGTATCAATTATTTACAGTTTTTCATGTTGAGATTGGTGTGCCCATAATGGAATAAGGACTCGATGAAGAGCATGTCACGGTGAGACAAATTGTACTTACAGCAAGTTTCATAATATATTTTGATTACTGATTAGCACAACAACCATAACCATGTGCACACCAATTAGCAGGAAAACAACACAGACACATATAACCGAATCTGCAATATGATGAATATCAGAGACTGGAAGACAGAGAAAGAGAGACAGGGAGGGGGGGTAGGGTGGAGTACCACCATGGATGAATGGACAGTAAACTGGATCTACAGGTTCTATCATTGTACCGTATCTCCTTCCCATCATTTGTTCTAATCCTACAGATACGAAAGAAAAGAGAGCAGGGGAAAGCGCGGAAGAGAAGGGCTCACCGAGCATAGAAGGAAATCAGTCGAAACAGGCTAGGGTTTGTTCGATGACCGAGCGAACATGACAAAAGAAGCATTCACCCTGAATAAATCAAATTAGAAAGTAATATTCAGTTAGCATCACTAAAAATTTGAAAAAAAGGAAATACATAGATATGTACATGCATTTTAACCTACTATAAGCCAAGCTGATGCCGGCATGGCTATTCGTTAACTTTACATCATTCAAGAAAATAGATCAATATTACCAGTTTGAGAGAATAGTTTGAATTGAATAAAATGATTCACTTAACTGAAAAGATTCATTTAGTTTGAATGAATAAAAAGTTTCAGTTAACTAAAATGATTCAAAGAAGAGCAAGCAGGAGTACACTACTGCACAACTTGACTGAAAAAATTTACTCCAATAATACTGCTACATTTGCTACTCCAGTACAGAGGGAGTACTCCATTTAGTTAATGCAAAAGATTCATTTAGTTTTAACAAAAGATTTTGCTGAACAAGAGCACTAAATCCTAATTAAATTAGAGGAGACACAAACTTTAAATCCTAATTCAATGGCACACACACCCACAGAGACACATCTTTGTCATGAACAGGATATGGAAAATTAAATCAGATATATTACTACAGAGTGGCAAAGGATAACCATCTCCAACTAAGCGTTGCTTTTTAATTAGGCAATTTAAGAATCAACATCCTGTAAGGTTATAAGCACCACTGAGCTACAAAAGAACAATATTTTCCTTTTTATAAAACCGGAGAAACAGTGGACAACTGGAGATGAAAAGGAGCAGGCCAAACTTCTATGTTACAGAACTGAGGCCACCAACATACTATTCCTTCTTGAGCCGCCACATAACTATTTATCAAATCAAGGGAAGCAAGAACTATTTCTCCAAGCAATAGATAAACTACTTTGGACACCATTTTATTTAGCCAATGAGCTGGAAATTTAAAACTACACGACCCCAGACAATATTCCAGCTTCCACTTTCTCAGACTTTTGTCACCTTAGCCCTACCAAAATTCAGGCCACGTAGGTTGTTGTAACTCATAATGCTAATACCTAGGCGAGTGACATATATATATGAAAGAAACCGACATCGAATGTAAACAGAGCAAACAGCTGTTAATTCTGTTGTTGTACAAAAACTTAAGAAAGTACTTCCTCTGTTCTTAAATGCAAGTTCTTTTAGAGATTCCAATATAGACTACATACAGAGTAAAATGAGTGAATCTACACTCTAAAATATGTCTATATACATCCGTATGTAGTCCTCATTGAAATTTACAAAAGACTTATATTTAAGAACGGAGGGAGTAGTATCTACACAGATTGATTAGAAGCAAAGAGAGGAACTTTAAATGGCAGATGTTAGAGAATTAAGCAAATGCCATACTTGAAGATCTTCGCGGAAATATATGGTCCAATTCAGGAACCACACATGTAGCGTTCAGAAGGCATCCATTACTACATCATCATTTATCTGAAATAAGATGGCATGCTTTGTTCAACACACATAGTTTAGTTGAAAGGTACAACAAATAGAAAAGAGCGTGTGTATTTTACAGCCAGAAGGAATGTAAGATACATAAATATTGTTTGCAGATTTTTAATCCAAAGCTAGAAAATAATCTCAAGAACTAAACACAGTTGGTCTGACTTAGTATCTGGCCGAACAGCCAGGTCTAAGATCAGAACCTCGGGCTTATGACAACGGCGGAATCTAAGTCATTCCGATTGCACAGTTGGGCTAAATCTAAGTTATTCCCTGCTAGCTATACATGCTCATTTTAGAGCTTAGATATATCATATGTCAGCTGAAAGTGGAAGGATAATGTAAAAGGATGGGACTGAATAAATGCACGACAGCATGTAAACAGTCCAGTGCTGGTAAATCGAATCACATAGTAAAAGGACATAGTATTTTTCTCACCAATAAAAGAAGTTCCTCCAAATGAATAAATCATACAACAGTGCCAAATAATGTAGTAATAGTTTAGTGGCCTTTCAAGACCAATTGCAATAACAGTAGTTTGATAGATTAAATGGCAGGGCCGTAATAAAATAAGCTGATTTTTACGATCAAGTATATGATGAGAGGAATACGGAATGGCATGGGTGGCTTTGGATCCTTTTTGTTGCAGAAAGTCAAGATGTAAACTATCCGCAGGAGAACAAATGAGCAACGAAAATAATTAGAGTGCAATACCAAAGGGCATGTGCACTATTGCAGATTGTTAATCAAAATCTCAAGCACTAAAACAACTTGGTTTCTCTTTGCTTCAATTGTACTTGAAGGAAACAGACCTCCCAAGGAGCAAATTATCAACAAGCTAGGTCTCAACAATCGAACATATGGCAGTCGTCTCATTGGCAGTCGTCGGTTTGTCGTCTTAGCAGTTGCACTCAACAACACAAGACAATCCATGGATATGCAGCGGCAAAGCGGCCGGTGAATCAATCTAATGCCAACAGATGCAGGAAGCAGTAAAAATGCAAGCAAGTGTACCGTGCAGATGAAGCAGCAAGCAGGAAGCTGCTCATACAACAATCGATTAAGCTGCTTGTAGTAGCTAGCTAGCTTTGTACATACAGAGTACGTCTATACCTTTCAGTTAAGGATCTAATGCTCAGAAACCAGGGGGTCACGACCCCCTTTGGCCTCCACGAGGAACCAGGACTCGCGGTCGAGCGAGGGGCAGGGCAGGGGGGAGGGGGGCTGCTCACCGGGACGTCGGGGGCGAGGTGGCGCACGTCGTCAAGGACGTATCAGAAGTCGCCCTCGGAGATCTCGACGTATGCGGCGTCGGTGAGGCTGACGTGGGAGGCGTTGCGGAGGGCGCCGAGGTTGGGGTAGTAGTTGCTGGATATCCGCACGCACAGGGCGGAGAAGGGCAGCGCCGCCTTGGCCTGCTGCTTTGTCAAGGCGCGATGCGGGCCGGGATCTCGATCCAACTCCGGCCGGCAGCCCTGTCGTCCCCGGAGAGACCCCCTGCCCCAGTGTGCCCGAGGGAGAGAGGCGGCTGCGTGGGAGGGAGGGAGATGCGGGGGGAGGAGGAGCGAGTGCGGGGAGCGGCGACGGCGACGGCGGGGCAGGAAGGGGCGCGGGAGGGAGAGAGAGAGGCGGGCGCGGGAGGGAGGGAGAAAGGAGGAGGCGGCTAGGTCTTCACCACAGGAGCGCCCCCATTTTATACCCCACGACGCGAAATGATCGGAATGCCCTGGTGGGGGCATGGTATTTACATTCTGTTGCCATTGGAATTTTATCCGACGGCCCAGGACGATCGGGTAAATATCAGACGGTCCATGGCGATCTGGCCTGAGATCCGACGGCCTGTATCGCGAGGAGATTTCGATCCGACGGTCCAGAATCCAAACGCACGGGAGAGCTCCATTTTGCTTCAGACTCTAACAAGGGGATGTGGCATCTTCTCTCCCTTGTTCCTTAGTACAAAGATTACATGAGCTATCCTAAATGATTGTCATCCATGTGATGTAATTCTCGGTGTGTTTGTTGTGGTGTGGTAAATTCCCACTTTAATATTAGACTAGCACAAATGCCCGTGCGTTGCAACGGGAGTGTAGAAAAAATATAACGCTGCAAAAAGGTTTTTATGAAACGACGGGTGAGAAAATAGGTGGAAGACGAAGCTCTGGAGGCTTGCTGCTATAAACTTGTAAGGATGATGCTAACTAAGTGACAACACTTTTACTTAGGGACGGCATTCCGATGACCTCATCAAGGTGATGCAAGATTTGCCAACATCTGGTTCGTGGCCACATATGTCACATATCTTGGTCTCTGGCCAACAAAACAATCAGACGAGGGACAATGTCTAAATTGTTGACGGTATCTAGATTAGAAGAAAATATCACACGGCCCTCACCCAATAACCATGGCATGGGTTTTATTGTGCGTATTTG
This sequence comes from Triticum dicoccoides, assembly GCF_002162155.2. Classification (NCBI taxonomy): domain Eukaryota; kingdom Viridiplantae; phylum Streptophyta; class Magnoliopsida; order Poales; family Poaceae; genus Triticum; species Triticum dicoccoides. Next base: position 488,298,308 of record NC_041380.1, read on the forward strand.
AGAAAAAAATGACATAATTTTTAAAACCTATTTTTGAAATCATACAGAATAAAAGAAGAAGCTTTGTGATCGGCCCATCTAACTCTTCTTAACCCTAGCCCGGTAACGTGACCAAACACACAGGCTGATTGATCTTTGCGGCCGGGCTGGAACACACAAGCACGCACGTACAAATACACCAAAATCGTTCCTTTAATACCTCCCTGAAATCCAGTTGATTTATTCTAGCGCTTCTCCTCGAACCGAAGCCTCTTAATTTATTCTAGCGCTTTCCTTATTATCTTATATCGCAATTTCCTTCTCCAATCCTTTGCCTCAGCGTGGATTGCTTTCCTTATTATCCCCTGTCTCAATTCCTTTTCTTTTCTTATCATTTCTCTTGCCGCACAAATTTCTTTCTCAAATTTGCTTCGGCGTGGAAGGCTTTCTTTATTAGTGTCCCCCGTCTCAAATCCTTTTGGTTTTCTTATTATTTATCTCGCTGCACGTTGCAACGTCGGCTGAAATCCTATATAAATTAGGAGGATGAGATATAAAGCGGCGAGGTGCGATTGACCAAAGCACTCGGCTAGCTCAGTTGGTAGCGGATTAGTTACAGGACAGGAAGGTTGTGAGTTCGAATTCCTGCCCAGGCAATTATATTTTATCACGGCATTTTACCCCTTTTGTGGGCCGCCTTCATTGGGCTAGAATCGCTATGGGCCGTGGCTAGACGAACAACTTCATGGGCCTAAGCCATTAGATTTAGTACGTACGTATCTACAGGCACGGACTGCGGGTTTGAGGAATTGAATCGTTTTTTCTTACATGTTAGTACCACCTCGTATATATGTTTTAAATTCAACGGAAAACGTAAATTCATAGAAGAAAGCGTATTATGACGGTGAACCCGACGGAAGCAATCCGTGCTTTATTAGTAGGTAAAGATTATATAAAGATTTCTATTTGGTTTGTTTGAGTTCTTTGTTGCATGATTTACATACCTACATGCTCTATGATCTTTTAGTCTTGCACTGTCATGTTTAGATGAATGGTCTCCAAGGGAGAGTTGTGTATGTTGGGCCTGGCCCATGTGTAAAATTATATGAATCTACGGTATATTCCTAATTCCATGTTTTACCTTTTATATATTTTCCAATTCATATAAAATGGTGCTATAATCATTTATGCATACCAAAAAACAAGAGGCTATCAAAAAGCTTTTAGGGTTTTGAATACACACTCTTAAAATCCAGGCCCGCCCCTGCCCACTAGTCCATATGAGAGCTTCCATACATTCATAGCTCTACTGGAAATCACTACTCCTTGCTTTAATATCAATTGTAAGGCCTTAATATTGCATAATGATCCAACTGTGTTGATGCAAGATCATCCTATTTCTGACCTCTCATAAACCCTCATCATTGTTATCATTTTCACATTAGTGATAAGCTATATACTTATGCTTAAGTGTTGTACAAGGAAGGTGCATGGATAAAGCAAAAGCCCATGTAGTTATTTTACTTGGTTGACATTGAGTTGGTTTATGATAAGATGTTATTAGACAGTGAGACATATACAATAGTCAAAGTTAAGTTCCAAATATAATATTGGCGTTCTTTATTAACCTTTGGCAAGAGGAGCATTCGCTTTATGCGTTGATTTATAGTGACATAGAGCAAGTCTATTCCTATATGGCCTCTTCTCTCCCTTGTTCCTCAATACAAAGATCACATGAGTTGATATACATGATTCCCGGTGTGTTTGTTGTGTGTGATGAATTCTCACATTATTATAAACTTATATATGGATTTCTATTTGGTTTCTTTGAGTTCTTTGCCTCATGATTTATAAACATACACGCTCTCCTATGTCTTAATCTTGCATTGCCCTTATTTAGATGAATGGTCTCAAAGAGGGATTAGTGTATGTTGGTTGGTTTAACTGTGCAAGTAATCTAGCCCTGTGACAATAAAGGAAAAACAGTTGTATTGTGTTATTGCCACTAAGGATAAAAATATATTTGTCTAGTTGCCTCTGTGATGAACTACATGCGAAGAGAATACACTATCAACATTATGTTATCTTGCTTGATGCAAAGCCATGTTTTTACTTAATACTTTGAGATGCATGCTGGATAGCGGTCCTGAAGTGGAGTATTAGCTCTAGATGCAACTGGATAACAAGCCATAGATATAAGTATGTAGTTCCTATATACAATATGATACTCGGAAATACTATAATTTAATCGGTACACGACCATAATTTGTTCACCACACCTATGTTGCTTTTGGAGTGATGTCATTAGTGAAGTTACGGATCCCGGTCCTTCATTCCTCATAAATACAATCTCATTTGCTTTCTTTCCATTTCTGCATTTTAATTCCTTCAGATACAGAAATAATTTCCAAGCACTCAATACGTTAATCCTTGTAACTAACAAAGTGAGTGAGATTGAAAACCTCACTAGATGTGTTGGGGACCAAGTGAACAAGTTTCTTAACTGAGTACATGGATGATCATTGACTCGTTAGAGAACTCAGTGTATTGATACCTTGATTCTTAATTGAGAGAAACTTGCTTCTTGCTACAAACCCTTGCGCTTGGAGGCCTAACGGGATTTCTACCAGAACTTAAGAATAAAGAACATCCGTAACAAGCTTGCGCACTCAACTAAAACATCACATACTTTCTCTTACATGAACTTTCTTTAGAACTCATAAGAATGTGATCTTACCTAAATAAAATATTTTTGTATTATGAATGAATGAAGTACCTAGCATTGATGAGGCAGATAAGCATTGGAGCATGGACAAGCAGGCATATGATGAATTAATATGGTATTTCAAGTGGTGATTTTAGGACTTTGAGATCGCCGTAATGACCCATGAAGTCATGGACAAAATATACAAAATAACTCTTAACATTTTCATCCATAGCCATCTATATGTGATGCGCATCTCACTTTTCAGCCGATCCCATGTCAATTTGTAATGCAAGACAATATGCACTTTTTAGAGATTGTATTTGTAACGCCCACGATGCGGCTATATCTCCCACGTGTCGGAGCACGACTTAGAGACATACCGCATTGTAGACAATGCCGCAAGAGGGGTAATCTTTACACATCCCATGTACTGAATAAGAAAGAGGTACAGGGTTGGCTTACAATCGCCACTTCAAAAAATACATAAAAATAGCATTACAATCATCCAGAATACAATCAAGGTCCGACTACAGAACCAAAATAAAAAAAGACTACCCCTAATGCAAAAGATCCCCGATCGCCCCAATTGGCTCCACTACTGATCAATTGGGAACAGAACAACATAACGAACACGATCTTCATCGAGCTCCTCCTTGAGCTCGGTTGCGTCACCTGCACGATATCATCGGCACCTGCAAGCTGGTTTTGGAAGTATCTGTGAGTCACGGGGACTCAGCAATCTCACACCCTCGCGATCAAGACTATTTAAGCTTATGGGTAGGGAAAAGGTATGAGGAGGAGCTGCAGCAAGCACTAGCAAATGTGGTGGCTAACTTACGTAAATGAGAGCGAGAAGAGAAGGCAAGCATGATCGAGAATCTATGATCAAGAAGTGATCCTGAAACTACTTACGTTCAAGCATAACTCCAACACTGTGTTCACTTCCCGGACTCCGCCGGAAAGAGACCATCACGACTACACACGCGGTTGATCCATTTTAAATTAAGGTAAGTGTCAAGTTTTCTACAACCGGACATTAACAAATTCCCATCTGCCCATAACCGCGGGCACGGCTTTCGAAAGTTCAAATCCCTGCAGGGGTGTCCCAACTTAGCCCATCACAAGCTCTCACGGTCAACGAAGGATATTCCTTCTCCCCGGACGACCCGATCAGACTCGGAATCCCGGTTACAAGACATTCCGATGATGGTAAAACAAGACCAGCAAAGCCACCCGAATGTGCCGACAAATCCCGATAGGAACTGCACATATCTTGTTCTCAGGGCACCCCGGATAAGCAATCCGTACAACTAAAACCAGCCCTCGAGTTTCCCCGAGGTGGCGCTGCAAGGGGCTCTAGTTTGGACCAACACTCAGAGGAGCACTGGCCCGGGGGTTTAAAATAAAGATGACCCTTGAGTCTGCAGAATCCAAGGGAAAAAGGCTTAGGTGGCAAATGGTAAAACCAATGTTGGGCGTTGATGGAGGAGTTTTATTCAAAGCGAACTGTCAAGGGGTTCCCATTATAACCCAACCGTGTAAGGAACGTGAAATCAAGGAACATAACACTGGTATGACGGAAACTAGGGTGGCAAGAGTGGAACAAAACACCAGGCATAAGGCCGAGCCTTCCACCCTTTACCAAGTATATAGATGCATTAATTAAATAAGAGGTATTGTTATAGCCCAACAAATATCCATGTTCCAACAAGGAACAAACTCCAATCTTCACCTGCAACTAACAACACTATAAGAGGGGCTGAGCAAAGCGGTAACATAGCCAAACAACGGTTTGCTAGGACAAGGTGGGTTAGAGGCTTGGCTTAGCAATATGGGAGGCATGATAAAGCAAGTGGTAGGTATCGCAGCATAGGCATATCAATAGAGTAAGCAACTAGCAAGCAAAGATAGAAGTGATTTCGAGGGTATGGTCATCTTGCCTAAGATCCCGCAAGGAAGAAGAACGAGTCCACGACGAAGACAAACAGACGTAGTCGAACGAATCCTCACAACTCCGGAACGGAACCGAAGCTAACGAGGGAAACAACCCGGAAAGAAGCAAACAACATAGTAAACAACCATCACATAAACTTGGCATGATGCACAACCAAGTATGATGCATGTCCGGTTTAAATATGCATGGCATGGCAAAGGGCACAAACAAAACTACAAGTTAAATGGAGCTCAATATGCAACGAGTTGCATATTGGCGGAACACCACATTAATTATTTAGTTCTCTCTCGTTTATGTACCGAACAATATTAAATGTTGTTAAACATGGCAAGAGGGTGAAGCATAAAGAAATTATCTATGTAGGCAAGTTTAAATGAGGCCGGAACGCCAAACAACAATTCCAGTAAATCCCCATATGCATTTAGCAAATTAGTGCAAACAACAATTTTTTAAACATTTAAATGTTATTAACATGATGTGAATGACATGTGCAAGTTTATGCAAGTTTTATGGAAATGTTGATAAGAGCATTATGAAGCATTTGTCATCATGGCAAAAACGAAAGGGATGCCACGACAACGACAACGGAAAAGGTGCCACGGCAACATTCCAGTTTCGGCAACTCATTGAGACGTCGGTGCAAAATAAAATGTGGCGGGAGCGTGTAAAAGATGGTGGGGCGGTTACCGGGTTCCCACGGGTCGACGACGGTGACAAGGCAAAAGAGGGGCAACGTGCACCGACAATTCGAGCATGGAGCAAGCACGAGCATCTCATACATCACACATGCATTCGTTCACGGGCGGTCGTCTCGGGGTTATACCTTCGAAGCGTGCGTTATCGGAGGGGTTCGAGTTCGATGCGGTGTAGGGGAAGTAGACGTTCTTTGGACGTTCGTAGTGGAAGTAGTCGCTCTCGCACGCTCTAGGGTTGACGGTAGAGGTTCTTGCGATCTCGACGACGGTAGTGGTACATGTATATCGTAGCATGAGTTTCCGTAGATGTTCAGGGTCACGGCTATGAACTTGATGCATCGTTGAGCTTGGCGTCCGAGGAATTCCGCGTAGTCGTACACGAGTCATAGTCGAACTTGACGGTTCCGTTACACGGTTCTTCGGAGACGGTAGTTGTTCTCGGTTCGGAGACGAGCTTGACGGATCTGAGGGCTCCGGCCATCGGGGTACCTGGCGCAACGCCGTGTAGTCGTACACATTCCGTAGATGTTCATGTCATTGGTGTTGGGGTACTTGGGGTCTTCGGACTTTCCGGTCCCGTTCTTGCGACGGCAGTCGTTCACGTTCGTTCGGAGAGGTACTTGGTCTTGCGAAGAGGTACTTGGCGGTAGTGGTACTGATGACCCACAAGTATAGGGGATCTATCATAGTCCTTTCGATAAGTAAGAGTGTCGAACCCAACGAGGAGCAGAAGGAAATGATAAGCGGTTTTCAGCAAGGTATTCTCTGCAAGTACTGAAATAAGTGGTAACAGATAGTTTTGTGATAAGGTAAATTGTAACGAGCAACAAGTAACAAAAGTAAATAAGGTGTAGCAAGGTGGCCCAATCCTTTTTGTAGCAAAGGACAAGCCGGACAAATTCTTATATAAGGAAAAGAGCTCCCGAGGACACATGGGAATATCATCAAGCTAGTTTTCATCACGCTCATATGATTCGCGTTCGGTACTTTGATAATTTGATATGTGGGTGGACCGGTGCTTGGGTGATGTTCTTACTTGAACAAGCATCCCACTTATGATTAACCTCTATTGCAAGCATCCACAACCACAACAAAAGTATTAAGGTAAACCTAACCATAGCATGAAGCATATGGATCCAAATCAGCCCCTTACAAAGCAATGCATAAACTAGGGTTTAAGCTTTTGTCACTCTAGCAACCCATCATCTACTTATTACTTCCCAATGCCTTCCTCTAGGCCCAACTATGGTGAAGTTTTATGTAGTCGACATTCACATAACACCACTAGAGGTTAGACAACATACATCTCATCAAAATATCAAACGAATACCAAATTCACATGACTACTAATAGCAAGACTTCTCCCGTATCCTCAGGAACAAACGTAACTACTCACAAAGCATATTCATGTTCATAATCAGAGGGGTAATAGTATGCATAAAGGATCTGAACATATGATCTTCCACCAAGTAAACCAACTAGCATCAACTACAAGGAGTAATCAACACTACTAGCAACCTACTAGCACCAATCCCGGACTTAGAGACAAGAATTGGATACAAGAGATGAACTAGGGTTTGGAGATGAGATGGTGCTGGTGAAGATGTTGATGGAGATTGCCCTCTCCCGATGAGAGGAGCGTTGGTGATGACGATGGTGATGATTTCCCCCTCCCGGAGGGAAGTGTCCCCGGCAGAACAGCTCTGCCGGAGCCCTAGATTGGTTCCGCCAAGGTTCCGCCTCGTGGCGGCGGAGTCTCGTCCCGAAAGGTTGCTTATGATTTTTTTCTCATCGAAAGACTTCATATAGGAGAAGATGGGCGTCGGAGAGCCACCTGGGGGCCCACGAGGTAGGGGGCGCGGCCAGGGGGGCGCGCCCCCCACCCTCGCGAGCAGGGTGTGGGTCCCCTGGCCTTCATCTTTGGCGACGATTTTTCTTTATTTATTTTAAGATATTACGTGGAGTTTCAGGACTTTTGGAGTTGCGCAGAATATGTCTCCAATATTTGCTCCTTTTCCAGCCAGAATTCCAGCTGCCGGCATTCCCCCCTCTTCATGGTAAACCTTGTAAAATAAGAGAGAATAGCCATAAGTATTGTGACATAACGTGAAATAACAGCCCATAATGCAATAAATATTAACATAAAAGCATGACGCAAAATGGACGTATCAACTCCCCCAAGCTTAGACCTCGCTTGTCCTCAAGCGAAAAGCCGATAACAATAAATATGTCCTCATGTTTAGAGGTAGAGGCGTCGATAAAAATAAAATACGGACATGAAGGCATCATGATTGTTTCATAACAACAACATATATAGATTTGTCATATGATTACTTATGTTCAAGTGATGATCTTTTCACAATGCAAAAGTATGAATCAGAAACCTTATTAGGCGCTAACAAATTATAACCTCAGTCATTGAAGCAATTGCAATTTATCATAACATCGGAAGGAGTCTATGTCAGAGCTTAAAAGCAAGTCCACATACTCAACTATCACTTAGTCCTTCATAATTGCTAACACTCACGCAATACTTGTGGTTATGAAGTTTCAATCAGACATAGAGAAAGATTGGGGCTTATAATGCTGCCTCCAAACTTATTCACCTTTGGGTGATGTCAACAATAATAGTTCATGCTGACGTACATCCAATTGGATATATATATATATCAGGATCACCCCACCATGAAGTGCTTGCCAAAGGATAAAATGAAAAAGGGAAAGGTGAAGATTACCTTGACTCTTGCATAAGATAGAGGATAATAATAAAAGACAGGCCCTTCGCAGAGGGAAGTAGAGGTTTCCATGCGCTTTTATGGTTGGATGCACAAAATCTTAATGCAAAAGAACATCACTTTATATTGCCCCTTGTATGTGAACCTTTATTATGCAGTCCATCGCTTTTATTGCGTCCATAACAAGTTCGTACAAAGCTTATTTCTCTGCACTAATAAGTCATGCATATTTAAAGAGCAATTTTTATTGCTTGCACCGATGACAACTTACTTGAAGGATCTTACTCAATCCATAGGTAGATATGGTGGACTCTCATGGCTAAACTGGTTTAAGGGTATTTGGAAGCACAAGTAGTATCTCTACTTGGTGCTGAGAATTTGGCTAGCATGAGGGGGAAAGGCAAGCTCAACATGTTTGAATGATCCATGACAATATACTTTAACTGAGATGCGAGAAAACATAACCCATTACGTTGTCTTCCTTGTCCAACATCAACTCTTTAGCATGTCATACTTAATGAGTGCTCCCAATTATGAAAGATGTCAATGATAATATATCTATATGTGAAACCTCTCTCTCCTTATTACTTCCTATTAATTGCCACGATGACTAAAGCTATATTTGCCAACTCCTAACAACTTTTTAATCATCATACTCTTTCTATGTGAAGTCATTACTCTCAATAAGATCAATATGAACTCTTTGTTTCTTTTTATTCTTTCTTTTATTCACTCAAGATCATGGCAAAATAATCAAGCCCTTGACTCAACACTAATCTTTATTATATATAGTCACGGACTAGATTGCATAGAGGGATCATAAAGCAAACTTCAAAACTAGATCATGCCGTGACTTTATTCTACTAAATCAAGATACTACTAATAGGATCGAACTAAGAAAAAGGGTAAAGATAGGAGTTGTGATGGTGATACGATACCGGGGCACCTCCCCCAAGCTTGGTAGTTGCCAAGGGGAGTGCCCATACCCATGTGATGAGGTCTCCTTCTTTGTTGTTGGAGGTGGAGGTGTTGTTGATGACGCAAGCTTGTCGTCCCCTTCCATGGCATAGGCTCACCCTCATAGAAGGATGATCGAGTCTCCGAAATTCTCAAATCTGCAACGGAAACAGCTCGAAACGAAAACAGGGGATATTTGCGTGATACGGGGGTCAAAACCTTCGGGAGAATATATAATGAATTTTTACCGACCAAAATACGTATCGTGCAGGAAAATGGAGTCCAGAGGGCACACGAGGTGCTCACGAGGTAGGGGGGCACGCTCAGGGGGGTAGGGCGCGCCCTCCACCCTCGTGGAGGGCTCGTGTCCTCCCTGGACTGCTACCTATTTTTCTATTTTTCTAAATATTCCAAAACGGAGAAATATTGCCTTAAAAATTGTTTTGGAGTCGGTTTACTTACCGTACCACATACCTATTCCTTTTCGGAGTCTGGAACGTTCTGGAAAGTGTCCCTTATGTATTCCTCCGGGGTTATGGTTTCAATAACATTGGTTTCAACATTTATAGGATTACCTGAGATATAGTGCTTGATTCTTTGACCGTTTACCACCTTCGGATTTGTGCCTTCGGAATTGTTGATTTTTATGGCACCGGAACAATAGACCTCCTCGATAATGTAGGGACCTTCCCATTTAGAGAGAAGTTTTCCTGCAAAAAATCTTAAATGAGAGTTGTATAGCAATACATAATCGCCTACATTAAACTCACGCTTTTGTATCCTTTTGTCATGCCATCTTTTAACTTTTTATTTAAACAACTTGGCATTTTCATAGGCTTGGGTTCTCCATTCATCAAGTGAGCTAATATCAAATAACCTCTTCTCACCGGCAAGTTTGAAATCATAGTTAAGCTCTTTAATAGCCCAATATGCCTTATGTTCTAGTTCGAGAGGTAAGTGACATGCTTTTCCATAAACCATTTTATACGGAGACATACCCATAGGATTCTTATATGCAGTTCTATATGCCCATAATGCATCATCAAGTTTCTTGGACCAATTCTTTCTAGACCTATTAACAGTCTTTTGCAAAATTAATTTGAGCTCTCTATTACTCAATTCTACTTGACCACTAGACTGTGGGTGATAAGGAGATGCAATTCTATGATTAACGTCATATTTGGCAAGCACACCATGAATAAAGTGTGAACCACCATCAGTCATTAAATATCCAGGGACTCCAAACCTCGGAAAAATAACTTCCTTAAGCATTTTAATAGAAGTGTTATGATCAGCACTACTAGTTGGAATAGCTTCTACCCACTTGGTAACGTAATCAACAGCAACTAAAATATGAGTGTATCCATTGGAGGCAGGAAAAGGTCCCATATAATCAAAGCCCCAAACATCAAATGGTTCAATAACAAGTGAATAATTCATAGGCATTTCTTGACGTCTACTAATATTACCAATTCTTTGACATTCATCACAAGATAAAACAAACTTACGGGCATCCTTGAAGAGAGTAGGCCAATGAAAACCAGATTGCAATACCTTATGTGCAGTTCTATCTCCAGCGTGGTGTCCTCCATAAGCTTCGGAGTGACACTTGCGTATGATCTGTTCCTGTTCATGCTCAGGTACACAACATCTAATAACACCATCTACTCCTTCTTTATAAATATGTGGGTCATCCCAAAAGTAATGTCTCAAATCATAAAAGAACTTTTTCTTTTGTTGGTATGTGAAGCTAGGTGGTATAAATTTAGCAACAATATAATTAGCATAATCAGCACACCATGGAATGCTACGAGAAGTGCTTATGATATTTAATTGTTCATCAGGAAAGCTATCATCAATAGGTAGTGGGTCATCAAGAACATTCTCTAACCTAGATAAGCTGTCTGCAACTGGGTTCTCAGCTCCTTTTCTATCAACAATATGCAAATCAAATTCTTGCAGCAAGAGAACCCATCTAATAAGTCTAGGTTTAGCATCTTTCTTTTCCATAAGATATTTAATAGCAGCATGATCAGTGTGAATAGTTACTTTAGAATCAACAATATAGGGTCTGAATTTATCACAAGCAAACACAACTGCTAAAAGTTCTTTTTCGGTAGTAGCATAATTTCTTTGAGCATTGTCTAGAGTCTTACTAGCATAATGGATAACATTTAATTTCTTATCAACTCTTTGCCCTAGAACAACACCTACAGCATAATCACTAGCATCACACATAATTTCAAAGGGTAAATTCCAATCAGGTGGCTGAACAATAGGTGCAGAGACTAATGCTTTCTTAAGTATTTCAAATGCTTCTACACAATCATCATCAAAGACAAATGGTACATCTTTTTGTAATAAATTAGTTAGAGGCCGAGAAATTTTTGAGAAGTCCTTAATGAACCTCCTATAAAATCCGGCATGACCAAGGAAACTTCTTATACCTTTGATGTCCTTGGGACATGGCATCTTTTCAATAGCGTCAACCTTGGCTTTATCAACTTCAATACCTCTTTCAGAAACTTTGTGCCCCAAGACAATACCTTCATTAACCATAAAGTGGCACTTTTCCCAATTCAAGACAAGATTAGTTTCTTCACATCTCTGCAAAACTCAATCAAGATTGCTCAAGCAATCATCAAAAGAGGAACCATAGATGGAAAAGTCGTCCATGAAAACCTCACAAATCTTTTCACAAAAATCAGAGAATATAGCCATCATGCATCTTTGAAAGGTAGTAGGTGCATTACATAAACCAAAAGGCATACGTCTATAAGCAAAAGTACCAAAAAGGGCATGTAAAAGTAGTCTTTGATTGATCTTTAGCCGACACAGGTATTTGAGAGAAACCAGAATAACCATCTAGAAAGCAATAATGTGTATGTTTGCATAATCTTTTTAGCATTTGATCAATAAAAGGTAAGGGGTAATGATCTTTCTTAGTGGCTTTATTTAATTTGCGGAAATCAATTACCATCCTATAACCTGTAATAATTCTTTGAGGAATCAATTCATCTTTATCATTAGGGACAACAGTAATACCTCCCTTCTTAGGGACACAATGGACAGGACTTACCCACTGACTATCAACAACGGGATAAATTATACCTGCCTCCAGAAGCTTGAGTATTTTCTTCCTTACCACTTCTTTCATTTTAGGATTCAAACGTCGTTGAGGATCACATACTGGTTTAGCATCCGCTTCCAAATTTATTTTATGCTGACATAGAGTGGGACTAATGCCCTTAAGATCATCAAGAGTATATCCAATAGCGGCACGGTGCTTCTTCAGAGTTTTCAATAATCTTTCTTCTTCATGCTCTGAAAGGTTAGCACTAATAATAACAGGATATATTTTCTTTTCATCAAGATAAGCATACTTAAGATTATCAGGCAACGGTTTAAGCTCAAAAACGGGATCACCCTTGGGTGGAGGAGGATCCCCTAGGATTTCAACAGGCAAATTGTGCTTCAGAATAGTTTCCTGTTTAAAGAATATTTCATCTATTTCCTTTCTTTCATTCATAAACATATCATTTTCATGGTCTAGCAAATAGTGTTCTAAAGGATCACTAGGAGGTACAGCAATAGAAGCGAGACCAATAATTTCATCCTTACTAGGCAATTCTTCCTCACGATGTTGTTTACTGAATTTAGAGAAATTAAACTCATGAACCATATCATCCAAGCCAACAGTAACAACATTCTTTTTGTAGTCTATCATAGCATTAACAGTATTCAAGAAGGGTCTACCAAAAATAATGGGACAAAAGCTATCTTGTGGAGAACCAAGAACAAGAAAGTCAGCGGGATATTTGGTTTTCCCACACAAGACTTCAACATCTCTAACAATTCCCATTGCAGATATAATATCTCTATTGGCAAGTTTAATTGTAACATCAATATCTTCTAACTCAACAGGTGCAATATCATGCATAATTTCTTTATATAAGTCAATGGGTATAACACTAGCACTAGCACCCATATCACATAAGCCATGATAACAATGATCTCCTATTTTAATAGAAATAACAGGCACGTGTACCACAGGTCTATGTTTATCTCTATCATAGGGTTTAGCAATTCTAGCAGTTTCACCAGAGAATTCAATGACATGCCCATCAATATTATCAGACAAGATATCTTTAACAATAGCAATATTAGGTTCTACTTTGACTTGCTCAGGAGGTTTACAAGTTCTAGTATTGCTTTTATGAACAACAATTGAAGCTTTAGCATGATCCTTTACTCTAGCAGGGAAAGGTGGTTTCTCAACATAAGAGGTGGGAACAATAGGATCATTATAAGTGATGGTATTTTCTTCAACTTTAATAGGTGCAGCTACTTTTACTTCTATGGGAGGATAATATTTAAACCACTTCGCCTTGGGGAGATCAACATAAGTAGCAAAAGATTCACAGAAAGAAGCTACTATCTCAGAGTCAAGTCCATATTTAGTGCTAAACTTACGGAAAATATCGGTATCCATAAAAGATTTAATACAATCAAACTTAGGTGTCATACCTGACTCCTTACCTTCGTCGAGGTCCCAATCTTCAGAGTTGCGTTTAATTCTATCCAATAAATCCCATCTGAATTCAATAGTATTCATCATAAAAGAGCCAGCACAAGAAGTATCGAGCATGGTGCGATTGTTATCAGAAAGCCGAGCATAAAAATTCTGGAGAATTGTCAATTTTGAGAGCTCATGATTGGGGCATGAATATAACATTGATTTAAGCCTCCCCCAAGCTTGAGCGATGCTTTCTCCTTCGCGAGGCCAAAAATTATATATATAATTGCGATCACGATGAACAAGATGCATAGGGTAATACTTTTGATGAAATTCCAATCTCATTCTTTTATAGTTCCATGATCTCGTATCATCACATAGCCTATACCATGTCGATGCGTCTCCCTCCAAAGATAAAGGGAAAGTCTTCTTCTTAACAACATCATCGGGTATACCTGCAAGCTTAAATAATCCACAAATATCATCCAAATAGCGTAGATGCTCGTCGGGATGCTTTGTCCCATCTCCTGTAAAAGTATTAGCCAGCAGTTTTTCCATAATACCCGAAGGAAATGCAAAAGGAGTTTCATTTTCAATAGGTTCAATAGGTTGAGGAGCAACTCTTTGCTCTACTGGACGGGGTGAAGATACCCCGAACAAGCCCCTCAGAGATTCAGTTTCCATAGTAACAAGTGACAGAAAATTTCAGCACACTATATAAATTTTTCCTTACCAAATTCCACCTACCAAAGGCGCTACACTCCCCTGCAACGGCGCCAGAAAAGAGTCTTGATGACCCACAAGTATAGGGGATCTATCGTAGTCCTTTCGATAAGTAAGAGTGTCGAACCCAACGAGGAGCAGAAGGAAATGATAAGCGGTTTTCAGCAAGGTATTCTCTGCAAGTACTGAAATAAGTGGTAACAGATAGTTTTGTGATAAGGTAAATTGTAACGAGCAACAAGTAACAAAAGTAAATAAGGTGCAGCAAGGTGGCCCAATCCTTTTTGTAGCAAAGGACAAGCCGGACAAAGTCTTATGTAAGGAAAAGAGCTCCCGAGGACACATGGGAATATCGTCAAGCTAGTTTTCATCACGCTCATATGATTCGCGTTCGGTACTTTGATAATTTGATATGTGGGTGGACCGGTGCTTGGGTGCTGTTCTTACTTGAACAAGCATCCCACTTATGATTAACCTCTATTGCAAGCATCCGCAACTACAACAAAAGTATTAAGGTAAACCTAACCATAGCATGAAACATATGGATCCAAATCAGCCCCTTACGAAGCAACGCATAAACTAGGGTTTAAGCTTCTGTCACTCTAGCAACCCATCATCTACTTATTACTTCCCAATGCCTTCCTCTAGGCCCAAATATGGTGAAGTGTTATGTAGTCGATGCTCACATAACACCACTAGAGGTTAGACAACATACATCTCATCAAAATATCGAACGAATACCAAATTCACATGACTACTAATAGCAAGACTTCTCCCGTATCCTCAGGAACAAACGTAACTACTCACAAAGCATATTCATGTTCATAATCAGAGGGGTAATAGTATGCATAAAGGATCTGAACATATGATCTTCCACCAAGTAAACCAACTAGCATCAACTACAAGGAGTAATCAACACTACTAGCAACCTACTAGCACCAATCCCGGACTTAGAGACAAGAATTGGATACAAGAGATGAACTAGGGTTTGAAGATGAGATGGTGCTGGTGAAGATGTTGATGGAGATTGCCCTCTCCCGATGAGAGGAGCGTTGGTGATGGCGATGGTGATGATTTCCCCCTCCCAAAGGGAAGTGTCCCCGGCAGAACAGCTCCGCCGGAGCCCTAGATTGGTTCCGTCCCGAAAGGTTGCTTATGATTTTTTTTCTCATCGAAAGACTTCATATAGGAGAAGATGGGCATCGGAGAGCTACCAAGGGGCCCACGAGGTAGGGAGGGCGCGCCCCCCACCCTCGTGAGCAGGGTCTGGGCCCCCTTGCCTTCATCTTTGGCGACGATTTTTCTTTATTTATTTTAAGATATTCCGTGGAGTTTCAGGACTTTTGGAGTTGCGCAAAATAGGTCTCCAATATTTGCTCCTTTTCCAGCCAGAATTCCAGCTGCCGGCATTCCCCCTCTTCATGGTAAACCTTGTAAAATAAGAGAGAATAGCCATAAGTATTGTGACATAACGTGAAATAACAGCCCATAATGCAATAAATATTAACATAAAAGCATGACGCAAAATGGACGTATCAGGTACTTGGCGCAAATCCACAGAGACGGTCTTGGCAGGCAACGAGCAGTGACGCGGTCGATAGCAGCTTCGCTGGAACAGGGGAACGATGGAGGCGCAGGAACGGCGGGCCTCCGGCGTGGCAGTGATCTTAGGTGACTGCGGCTGGATGGGTTCGAGCACTGCTGCGGGGAGCTTCTCTCCCGTATGGCGTGTCGCGTGAGGTTGAGGCCACCGGAAGGAGGAGGTTAGGCGCTGCTCGAAGCATCAAGGGGGCGGCCATGGCGCTTGGAGCTCCTGTTGGCGGCAACGAAGAGAGGCGGTGGCGTCGCAAGCCGGCGGGCATTTGAGGGTGTGGGCGATGCAGGGCTCTTGCAGCAGGAGATGAACGGCGCGGCTCGAGCTTGAAGGGGAACGAGGCAGCGAGGGGCTGGCTGGCGACGACTCTGCTCCAGCGGGCGTGCGGCTCCCGGCGGAGCTCGGGCTCCCGGTGAGGAAGACGAACAGGGAGGAGGAGAGAGGGGGATCGGGCAGCGTGCATTGCGTGAGGGAGAGAGCGAAAGAAGGGAGTAGGGATCGAGAGGAAGGGAAACGAGGTGGGAGGCGGCGCTGGGAGATCGAAGAGAGAGGAGGGGGGATCAAGCACATCTCCTGGCTCGATGCGTGCGTATGGGTGTTGGCGGTGGTGGATGAGGACGAGAGGGAGAGGGATTCGGGCTCCTTGGTGCCTAGGGTTGGGTTAGGTTAGGTGGGCTTAGGGTTAACAGGGGAAAGACTGGGCCTTGGCCTTGGGCCGAATGGGCCGGCCTAGCTACAGGTTGCGGCTGGCGCAGCAGGGGAGGCCCAGCTAGCTCTCTTCTCTCTCCTCTTGCTTCTAAAAAAACAGAGAAGTAGAAGAAAGGAAAAAGGAGAGAAGAGAAGGTTGGAAGAGGAATTTGGACAAGCAGTTAATTTTCTTGGACTCACAAAAATAAGTTTGACCCAAGAAAATTAGAAATGGCAAGATTGAAAGATATAAATTCAAACTCATTTGAATTTAATTCAAATGGGTTTGAACTGGGACTTGGTAAAAGGAAGGTCCAAAAATGTTGAGGTTTTTGGTGGAATTCCAGAAAATGACGAAAGAATTTACGAACAAGGTTTGAGGTCAAGAAGTGAGATAACAAAGGCATGGGGAAATTCTGCAAGTGTGTTTTAGGTGATTCCATAAGAATGGATTATTTATCATAGCTCCCTAATATTGGGAGGGTATGTTATAAAGAGAACTCACCATGTGAATTCCCTCGGTTTAAATGGATCGAAGATCCATCGGTTTTTTTAGTTGAGTTAAGAAAAAGAAAAGACATGATGGCATGATGACATGATGCAATGCACTGAAGGAAATATGCCCTAGAGGCAATAATAAAGCTATTATTTATTTCCTTATATCATGATAAAAGTTTATTATTCATGCTAGAATTGTATTAATCGGAAACATAATACATGTGTGAATACATAGACAAACAGAGTGGCACTAGTATGCCTCTACTTGACTAGCTCGTTAATCAAAGATGGTTATGTTTCCTAACCATGGACAAAGAGTTGTTATTTGATTAATGGGATCACATCATTAGTTGAATGATCTGATTGACATGACCCATTCCATTAGCTTAGCACCCGATCGTTTAGTATGTTGCTATTGCTTTCTTCATGACTTATACATGTTCCTATGACTATGAGATTATGCAACTCCCGTTTGCCAGAGGAACACTTTGTGTGCTACCAAACGTCACAACATAACTGGGTGATTATAAAGGAGCTCTACAGGTGTCTCCAAAGGTACATGTTGGGTTGGCGTATTTTGAGATTAGGATTTGTCACTCCGATTGTCGGAGAGGTATCTCTGGGCCCTCTCGGTAATGCACATCACTTAAGCCTTGCAAGCATTATGACTAATGAGTTAGTTGCGGGATGATGTATTACATAACGAGTAAAGAGACTTGCCGGTAACGAGATTGAACTAGGTATAGGATACCGACGATCGAATCTCGGGCAAGTAACATACCGATGACAAAGGGAACAACGTATGTTGTTATGCGGTCTGACCGATAAAAGATTTTCGTAGAATATGTAGGAGCCAGCATGAGCATCCAGGTTCCGCTATTGGTTATTAACCGGAGACGTGTCTCGGTCATGTCTACATTGTTCTCGAACCCGTAGGGTCCGCACGCTTAAGGTTACAATGATAGTTATATTATGAGTTTATGCATTTTGATGTACCGAAGGTTGTTCGGAGTCCCGGATGTGATCACGGACATGACGAGGAGTCTCGAAATGGTTGAGACATAAAGATTGATATATTGGAAGCCTATGTTTGGATATCGGAAGTGTTCCGGGTGAAATCGGGATTTTACCGGAGTACCGGGAGGTTACCGGAACCCCCCGGGAGCTATATGGGCCTTAATGGGCCTTAGTGGAAGAAGAGGAGAGGCAGCCAGGGCTGGGCCGCGCGCCCCTCCCCCTAGTCCGAATAGGACAACGAGAGAGGGGGCCGGCGCCCCCCTCCTTCTCTCTCTCTCTCTTCCCCCTCCTTGAATCCTATTCCAATTAGGAAAGGGGGGAGTCCTACTCCCAGAAGGAGTAGGACTCCTCCTGGCGCACCACTCCTGGCCGGCCGACTCCCCTCCCTTGAACCTTTATATACGGAGGCAGGGGCACCCCCTAGAGACACAAGTTGATCCATGTGATCATATTCTTAGCCGTGTGCGGTGCCCCCTTCCACCATAGTCCTCGATAATATTGTAGCGGTGCTTAGGCAAAGCCCTGTGACGGTAGTACATCAAGATCATCACCACGCCGTCGTGCTGACGGAACTCTTCCCCGACACTTTGCTGGATCGGAGTCCGGGGATCGTCATCGAGCTGAACGTGTGCTAGAACTCGGAGGTGCCGTAGTTTCGGTGCTTGATCGGTCGGGCCGTGGAGACGTACGACTACATCAACCAAGTTAACGCTTCCGTTGCTGATCTACAAGGGTACGTAGATCACACTCTCCCCCTCTCATTGCTATGCATCACCATGATCTTGCGTGTGCGTAGGAAAATTTTGAAATTACTACGAAACCCAACAGTGGCATCCGAGCCTAGGTTTTATATGTTGATGTTATATGCACGAGTAGAACACAAGTGAGTTGTGGGCGATATAAGTCATACTGCTTACCAGCATGTCATACTTTGGTTCGGCGGTATTGTTGGACGAAGCGGCCCGGACCGACATTATGCGTACGCTTACGAGAGACCGGTTCTCCCGACGTGCTTTGCACATAGGTGGCTTGCGGGTGACAGTTTCTCCAACTTTAGTTGAACCGAGTGTGGCTACGCCCGGTCCTTGTGAAGTTTAAAATAGCACCAACTTGACAAACTATCGTTGTGGTTTTGATGCGTAGGTAAGATTGGTTCTTGCTTAAGCCCGTAGCAGCCACGTAAAACTTGCAACAACAAAGTAGAGGACGTCTAACTTGTTTTTGCAGGGCATGTTGTGATGTGATATGGTCAAGACATGACGCTAAATTTTATTGTATGAGATGATCATGTTTTGTAACCGAGTTATCGGCAACTGGCAGGAGCCATATGGTTGTCGCTTTATTGTATGCAATGCAATCGCGCTGTAATGCTTTACTTTATCACTAAGCGGTAGCGATAGTCGTGGAAGCATAAGATTGGCGAGACGACAACGATGCTACGATGGAGATCAAGGTGTCGCGCCGGTGACGATGGTGATCACGACGGTGCTTCGGAGATGGAGATCACAAGCACAAGATGATGATGGCCATATCATATCACTTATATTGATTGCATGTGATGTTTATCTTTTATGCATCTTATCTTGCTTTGATTGACGGTAGCATTATAAGATGATCTCTCACTAAATTATCAAGAAGTGTTCTCCCTGAGTATGCACCGTTGCCAAAGTTCTTCGTGCTGAGACACCACGTGATGATCGGGTGTGATAGGCTCTACGTTCAAATACAACGGGTGCAAAACAGTTGCACACGCGGAATACTCAGGTTATACTTGACGAGCCAAGCATATACAGATATGGCCTCGGAACACGGAGACCGAAAGGTCGAGCGTGAATCATATAGTAGATATGATCAACATAGTGATGTTCACCGTTGAAACTACTCCATCTCACGTGATGATCGGACATGGTTTAGTTGATTTGGATCACATAATCACTTAGAGGATTAGAGGAATGTCTATCTAAGTGGGAGTTCTTTAAGTAATATGATTAATTGAACCTAAATTTATCATGAACTTAGTACCTGATAGTATCTTGCTTGTTTATGTATGATTGTAGATAAATGGCCCGTGCTGTTGTTCCGTTGAATTTTAATGCGTTCCCTGAGAAAGCAAAGTTGAAAGATGATGGTAGCAATTACACGGACTGGGTCCGTAACTTGAGGATTATCCTCATTGCTGCACAGAAGAATTACGTCCTGGAAGCACCGCTGGGTGCCAGGCCTGCTGCTGGAGCAACACCAGATGTTGTGAACGTCTGGCAGAGCAAAGCTGATGACTACTCGATAGTTCAGTGTGCCATGCTTTACGGCTTAGAACCGGGACTTCAACGACGTTTTGAACGTCATGGAGCATATGAGATGTTCCAGGAGTTGAGGTTAATATTTCAAGAAAATGCCCGGACTGAGAGATATGAAGTCTCCAATAAGTTCTATAGCTGCAAGATGGAGGAGAACAGTTCTGTCAGTGAGCATATACTCAAAATGTCTGGGTATAATAATTACTTGATTCAGATGGGAGTTAATCTTCCAGATGATTGCATCATTGACAGAATTCTCCAATCACTGCCACCAAGCTACAAGAGCTTCGTGATGAACTATAATATGCAAGGGATGAATAAGACTATTCCCGAGCTCTTCGCAATGCTGAAAGCTGCGGAGGTAGAAATCAAAAAGGAGCATCAAGTGTTGATGGTCAACAAGACCACTAGTTTCAAGAAAAAGGGCAAAGGGAAAAAGAAGGGGAACTTCAAGAAGAATAGCAAACAAGTTGCTGCTCAAGAGAAGAAACCCAAGTCTGGACCTAAGCCTGAAACTGAGTGCTTCTACTGCAAGCAGACTGGTCACTGGAAGCGGAACTGCCCCAAGTATTTGGCGGATAAGAAGGATGGCAAGGTGAACAAAGGTATATGTGATATACATGTTATTGATGTGTACCTTACTAATGCTCGCAGTAGCACCTGGGTATTTGATACTGGTTCTGTTGCTAATATTTGCAAATCGAAACAGGGACTATGAATTAAGCGAAGATTGGCTAAGGACGAGGTGACGATGCGCGTGGGAAATGGTTCCAAAGTCGATTTGATCGCAGTCGGCACGCTACCTCTACATCTACCTTCAGGATTAATATTAGACCTAAATAATTGTTATTTGGTGCCAGCGTTAAGCATGAACATTATATCTGGATCTTGTTTGATGCGAGACGGTTATTCATTTAAATTAGAGAATAATGGTTGTTCTATTTATATGAGTAATATCTTTTATGGTCATGCACCCTTGAAGAGTGGTCTATTCTTATTGAATCTTGATAGTAGTAACATACATATTCATAATGTTGAAGCCAAAAGATGCAGAGTTGATAATGATAGTGCAACTTATTTGTGGCACTGCCGTTTAGGTCATATCGGTGTAAAGCTCATGAAGAAACTCCATACTGATGGACTTTTGGAACCACTTGATTATGAATCACTTGGTACTTGCGAACCGTGCCTCATGGGCAAGATGACTAAAACGCCGTTCTCCGGTACTATGGAGAGAGCAACAGATTTGTTGGAAATCATACATACAGATGTATGTGGTCCGATGAATATTGAGGCTCGTGGCGGATATCGTTATTTTCTCACCTTCACAGATGACTTAAGCAGATATGGGTATATCTACTTAATGAAACATAAGTCTGAAATGTTTGAAAAGTTCAAAGAATTTCAGAGTGAAGTTGAAAATCATCGTAACAAGAAAATAAAGTTTCTACGATCTGATCGTGGAGGAGAATATTTGAATTATGAGTTTGGTGTACATTTGAAACAATGCGGAATAGTTTCGCAACTCACGCCACCCGGAACACCACAGCGTAATGGTGTGTCCGAACCTCGTAATCGTACTTTACTAGATATGGTGCAATCTATGATGTCTCTTACTGATTTACCACTATCGTTTTGGGGTTATGCTTTGGAGACGGCCGCATTCACGTTAAATAGGGCACCATCAAAATCCGTTGAGACGGCGCCTTATGAACTATGGTTTGGCAAGAAACCAAAGTAGTCGTTTCTGAAAGTTTGGGGCTGCGATGCTTATGTGAAAAAGCTTCAACCTGATAAGCTCGAACCCAAATCAGAGAAATGGGTCTTCATAGGATATCCAAAGGAGACTATTGGATACACCTTCTACCACAGATCCGAAGGCAAGACTTTTGTTGCTAAGTTCGGAAACTTTCTAGAGAAGGAGTTTCTCTCGAAAGAAGTGAGTGGGAGGAAAGTAGAACTTGACGAGGTAACTGTACCTGCTCCCTTATTGGAATGTAGTGCATCACAGAAAACTGTTTCTGTGACACCTACACCAATTAGTGAGGAAGCTAATGATAATGATCATGAAACTTCGGAACAAGATACTATTGAACCTCGTAGATCAACCAGAGTGAGATCCGCGCCAGAGTGGTACGGTAATCCAGTTCTGTAAGTCATGCTACTAGATCATGATGAACCTACAAACTATGAAGAAGCGATGGTGAGCCCAGATTCCGCAAAATGGCTTAAAGCCATGAAATCTGAGATGGGATCCATGTATGAGAACAAAGTGTGGACTTTGGTTGACTTGCCCAATGATCGGCAAGCAATTGAGAATAAATGGATCTTCAAGAAGAAGACTGACACCGACGGTAATGTTACTGTCTACAAAGCTCGACTTGTCGCAAAAGGGTTTCGGCAAGTTCAAGGGGTTGACTACGATGAGACCTTCTCACCCATAGCGATGCTTAAGTCTGTCCGAATCATGTTAGCAATTGCCGCATTTTATGATTATGAAATTTGGTAGATGGATGTCAAAACTGCATTCCTGAATGGATTTCTGGAAGAAGAGTTGTATATGATGCAACCGGAAGGTTTTGTCGATCCAAAGGGAGCTAACAAAGTGTGCAAGCTCCAGCGATCCATTCATGGACTGGTGCAAGCCTCTCAGAGTTGGAATAAATGCTTTGATAGTGTGATCAAAGCATTTGGTTTTATACAGACTTTTGGAGAAGCCTGTATTTACAAGAAAGTGAGTGGGAGCTCTGTAGCATTTCTGATATTATATGTGGATGGCATATTACTGATCGGAAATGATATAGAATTTCTGGATAGCATAAAGGGATACTTGAATAAGAGTTTTTCAATGAAAGACCTCGGTGAAGCTGCTTACATATTAGGCATAAAGATCTATAGAGATAGATCAAGACGTTTAATTGGACTTTCACAAAGCACATACCTTGACAAGATTTTGAAGAAGTTCAAAATGGATCAAGCAAAGAAAGGGTTCTTGCCTGTGTTACAAGGTGTGAAGTTGAGTCAGACTCAATGCCCGACCACTGCAGAAGATAGAGAGAAAATGAAAGATGTTCCCTATGCTTGAGCCATAGGCTCTATCATGTATGCAATGCTGTGTACCAGACCTGATGTGTGCCTTGCTATAAGTCTAGTAGGGAGGTACCAAAGTAATCCAGGAGTGGATCACTGGACAGCGGTCAAGAACATCCTGAAGTACCTGAAAAGGACTAAGGATATGTTTCTCGTATATGGAGGTGACAAAGAGCTCATCGTAAACGGTTACGTTGATGCAAGCTTTGACACTGATCCGGACGATTCCAAATCGCAAACCGGATACGTGTTTACATTAAACGGTGGAGCTGTCAGTTGGTTCAGTTCTAAACAAAGCGTCGTGGCGGGATCTACATGTGAAGCGGAATACATAGCTGCTTCGGAAGCAGCAAATGAAGGAGTCTGGATGAAGGAGTTCATATCCGATCTAGGTGTCATACCTAGTGCATCGGGTCCAATGAAAATCTTTTGTGACAATACTGGTGCAATTGCCTTGGCGAAGGAATCCAGATTTCACAAGAGAACCAAGCACATCAAGAGACGCTTCAATTCCATCCGGGATCTAGTCTAGGTGGGAGACATAGAGATTTGCAAGATACATATGGATCTGAATGTTGCAGACCCGTTGACTAAGCCTCTTCCACGAGAAAAACATGATCAGCACCAAGGCTCCATGGGTGTTAGAATCATTACTGTGTAATCTAGATTATTGACTCTAGTGCAAGTGGGAGACTGAAGGAAATATGCCCTAGAGGCAATAATAAAGCTATTATTTATTTCCTTATATCATGATAAAAGTTTATTATTCATGCTAGAATTGTATTAACCGGAAACATAATACATGTGTGAATACATAGACAAACAGAGTGTCACTAGTATGCCTCTACTTGACTAGCTCGTTAATCAAAGATGGTTATGTTTCCTAACCATGGACAAAGAGTTGTTATTTGATTAACGGGATCACATCATTAGTTGAATGATCTGATTGACATGACCATTCCATTAGCTTAGCACCCGATCGTTTAGTATGTTGCTATTGCTTTCTTCATGACTTATACATGTTCCTATGACTATGAGATTATGCAACTCCCGTTTGCCAGAGGAACACTTTGTGTGCTACCAGACGTCACAACGTAACTGGGTGATTATAAAGGAGCTCTACAGGTGTCTCCAAAGGTACATGTTGGGTTGGCGTATTTCGAGATTAGGATTTGTCACTCCGATTGTCGGAGAGGTATCTCTGGGCCCTCTCGGTAATGCACATCACTTAAGCCTTGCAAGCATTGCAACTAATGAGTTAGTTGCGGGATGATGTATTACAGAACGAGTAAAGAGACTTGCCGGTAACGAGATTGAACTAGGTATAGGATACCGACGATCGAATCTCGGGCAAGTAACATACCGATGACAAAGGGAACAACGTATGTTGTTATGCGGTCTGACCGATAAAAGATCTTCGTAGAATATGTAGGAGCCAATATGAGCATCCAGGTTCTGCTATTGGTTATTGACCGAAGACGTGTCTTGGTCATGTCTACATTGTTCTCGAACCCGTAGGGTCCGCACGCTTAAGGTTACGATGACAGTTATATTATGAGTTTATGCATTTTGATGTACCGAAGGTTGTTCGGAGTCCCGGATGTGATCACGGACATGACGAGGAGTCTCGAAATGGTTGAGACATAAAGATTGATATATTGGAAGCCTATGTTTGGATATCGGAAGTGTTCCGGGTGAAATCGGGATTTTACCGGAGTACCGGGAGGTTACCGGAACCCCCCGGGAGCTATATGGGCCTTAATGGGCCTTAGTGGAAGAAGAGGAGAGGCAGCCAGGGCTGGGCCGCACGCCCCTCCCCCCTAGTACGAATAGGACAAGGAGAGAGGGGGCCAGCGCCCCCTCCTCTCTC
>NC_041380.1:488323943-488329335 GCF_002162155.2 Triticum dicoccoides
CTCTCTCTCTCCCCCCTCCTTGAATCCTATTCCAATTAGGAAAGGGGGGGAGTCCTACTCCCAGAAGGAGTAGGACTCCTCCTGGCGCGCCACTCCTGGCCGGCCGGCCCCCCTCCCTTAAACCTTTATATACGGAGGCAGGGGCACCCCCTAGAGACACAAGTTGATCCACGTGATCATATTCTTAGCCGTGTGCGGTGCCCCCTTCCACCATAGTCCTCGATAATATTGTAGCGGTGCTTAGGCAAAGCCCTGCGACGGTAGTACATCAAGATCGTCACCACGCCGTCGTGCTGACGGAACTCTTCCCCGACACTTTGCTGGATCGGAGTCCGGGGATCGTCATCGAGCTGAACGTGTGCTAGAACTCGGAGGTGCCGTAGTTTCGGTGCTTGATCGGTCGGGCCGTGGAGACGTACGACTACATCAACCAAGTTAACACTTCCGTTGCTGATCTACAAGGGTACGTAGATCACACTCTCCCCCTCTCGTTGCTATGCATCACCATGATCTTGCGTGTGCGTAGGAAAATTTTGAAATTACTACGAAACCCAACATGCACACGACGCAAAGATGAATGCAACAAACGAAACAAATCACACAACGAAACCCGGAAACCCTGGAAGGCATCTGAAACTCCGGTCTTGGGGCGTTACAACACTCCACCACTACGAGAGGATCTCGTCCTGAGATCTAGGATGGCACCGGAGGAAAAAACAGAAGAGAAAGAGGTAAAGCTAAGTTGCTTCTTTGACAAACGAGTGAAACCAAAGAACCTTGAAAAGTTGAACAAATTAAAAGAAAGAATACAATGGAGATGAACGAAGTTGAAAACACTCTGTTAGAAAAGTGGAGCAAGGAACATAACTAGAACCTTGTAGGTAGAAAGACATAAGAAAAGGGTTGCAATGGACAAGAAGGACATGCAAGCACTCCGGTTGAAACAAGATGCAAGACTTGATAAGGCAAAAAGATCTTGCGCAGAGGACACAACACTCCAGTTAAATTGATAAGCATGAAAAGAACACGATCCTCACCATTCGAGATGATGAGAGAAAGGAGGAATATCACAATGCCTCCGTAAGAAGAAAGAATATAGATCATTGAAATTAAAGGATGGAGAAGAAAAGGTCAACTTATGCCACAAGTGAGCTTGAAGATCACCCTTCCAAGCAAGTTAAAACAGAGTTGTTGGACAACAACAAAAAAGGATAAGCTTGAAGTGGGCTTATGGAAAGCATCTCAAAATTATGAGGTGACAACTTGCCACTCACGGAAAAGATTTGATTGTTAGCTAGAGAAAGATAGAAATCTTCTTCCACCGAGGTGATAAGGATAAGACTTGGTTCATAGATAATCACCACAAAGAGCAACATTCCCAATGGAAGGCTTTAGGTGAAATTTATACCAAGATAACTCCATGGAAGAAAGTGATGGGTTTAAATACCTCATTCTTAACAACATGTGTATCATGAAACGTGAACTCAAATTATCAAGAATGACATGATACCACCTGAAATGATACGGTAGAAAGAATTGCACTTCGGAATGCAAGAAGAGGAATACTTGAAGTATAGCTTGACGGATCATAGCTTCGAGAGATATCTTGAAGAACAATTGAAGAGTGAAAAGGATCCTTGACGAACCACCATGTAGCCTCCATGAACAACTCCGGTAACAAAAGGATGATCAAACAAAAGGAAAGAGAAATTGAAAACACAAGGTGAAGCCTTGCAATGATTAAATGGAGCTTTGCGACGAGATAAGTGAAAATTTGGAACTCCGGATTAAAGATAAGCATTTCGAACCGAGAATGTGATATGATGAACCACTTCGGAAAGAAGAATAAGATCACTTGGATGAAACAAAAATAAGAATTATGTTACGCGTATCCTTCACCAATTTAAATTGATGACAAGCAACGGATTTGGCATACTACTTATTCCCGTTGGAAAGGATTAAGAGAGATATAGCATAACTTGAGAAGGTCTTCGACGAACCACCGGTAGGATTGGAAAGAATGAATGAATTGATATGATAACCAAGGAAGAGAACTCTTGAACGAACCACTGAAAGAAATGAAAATGAACAAAGAAAAGATAAGGAAAACACCGGGAAGAATTAGCAAATGAACGAAGATGCTTGAGAGAATTTAGATACATGAGAACGAAGAGATCACAAGCTGATAAGAGAATACTTGAATGATGCACCGGTATGATTTGGAGAACGAGAGCTGAAAGCTGGAATGAATAATTATGAGATGATGGGCTCCGAAGAATCAAACTGAAAAGACTCCTTAATTGCTTCGGAAGGATGAAAAGAATTGTCACAATTGAAAACAATTATGAGAGGATGGCAACAATCTAGAATCGCGAATCATCGAGAGAATGGACAAGATTAAGAGAGAGAAATCGCCTTCGGTCTTAAAAATTCGAGAATGATGACGAGAAACATCACCATGAATTGTTGAGGCACTCCGGAATGAAAATTAGAAAGGTTGAACCCACAATGAAAAGAAATTGCAAGCTCTTGGAGAAAGGCATTTGATTGATGATAATTCATACTTACGTCAAACTTCAAAAGAATTTAGGATAGCTCCGGGAAAATAAGAAGAGTCAGGTAAGATCCTGGAAAATGACCTGTGGGTTAGGGCCCACTCAAAAGATACACCGTTGAAATGATTACTTGAAAAGGAGAATGCACCGGTTGAATTAAATGGTTTGAATGAGATAACAACCTCAAAATATCTTGAACGGATTGAGAATGGAAACGAATCTTCTGAGAAATCTTCAGCACTCCCGAACACAAGAATAGCGAGAAGTGAATGATTATGAGGTGCACCGGTATGAGAAGGTAATTGAAACAAGGAAAAGGGATATGATCAACACCAAAAGCTTGATTTGAATCCACCAGAGAAGAAAAGAATGGAGAATGATGAACGAGTAGAACATCTTCAAGAGAACCACCGGGTAAGAACGTTGATTGAAAAGAATGGAGAGACTTCACATCCATAAAATGGATAACGAATTAAGAAATTCAAGTCCTTGAAGAAAAAGGGTGGGAGGGCGGGAAAACAAAGGCAATTTAGGACGGATGAAGCAAACACCTTTGACGAAAACTGAGATTGGATCTTGCAAATGTTGAAATGATCGGATCCACTTGACGAGAAGCGTGCCGGTTGAAAAGGATTGACATGACAATCTCGATTATCAAGAAGGATTGGTATTCACATTGGAGTATGAGAACACCATTTAGGAAAGGTATGGAATCAACACTTGACGTTGAAGCAACTCGAATACCAAAAAGAAAACAAAGGATTGGCTTGCAACATAAGCCGGAACAAACATATGATAGATATTTCGTCCAAAGTTTTCGTGGTGGGGCCCACACGGGCTTGATCGTACAGCACCATCATGTACAAGGTAGTACACATGGCATACGAAGCGTCCCCGAGTCAGCATAGCCAAGGACTCTTTAAGACAGAACGAGACCACTGTAAAACCAACCGTGGATGGGCGGACCACTAGACGTCGAACCCCAATCTCATATCATGCATCTGTCGGAAAGATATCCTAAGAGCTACTTGAATTCCCACTTATAAACTCCCGAAACTTTCCGGTTATGCAATCAGGGGTTGGGGATACATGGGAAGCATAATATCTCACCCAAAACTAACAAATCCTACATCCAGCTGTATCCATCCTGTTGGAAATATGCCCTAGAGGCAATAATAAATTGGTTATTATTATATTTCCTTGTTCATGATAATCGTTTATTATCCATGCTAGAATTGTATTGATAGGAAACTCAGATACATGTGTGGATACATAGTTCCTGACCATGGACATTGGATGTCGTTGATAACGGGATCACATCATTAGGAGAATGATGTGATGGACAAGACCCAATCCTAAGCCTAGCACAAGATCGTGTAGTTCGTATGCTAAAGCTTTTCTAATGTCAAGTATCATTTCCTTAGACCATGAGATTGTGCAACTCCCGGATACCGTAGGAATGCTTTGGGTATGCCAAACGTCACAACGTAACTGGGTGGCTATAAAGGTACACTACAGGTATCTCCGAAAGTGTCTGTTGGGTTGGCACGAATCGAGACTGGGATTTGTCACTTCGTGTGACGGAGAGGTATCTCTGGGCCCACTCGGTAGGACATCAACATAATGTGCACAATGTGATCAAGGAGTTAATCACGGGATGATGTGTTACAGAACGA
Source organism: Triticum dicoccoides (assembly GCF_002162155.2). Lineage (NCBI taxonomy): Eukaryota > Viridiplantae > Streptophyta > Magnoliopsida > Poales > Poaceae > Triticum > Triticum dicoccoides. The sequence goes on from NC_041380.1 coordinate 488,328,175, forward strand.
GTAAAGAGACTTGTCGGTAACGAGATTGAACAAGGTATCGGGATACCGACGATCGAATCTCGGGCAAGTATCGTACCACTAGACAAAGGGAATTGTATACGGGATTTATTAAGTCCTTGACATCGTGGTTCATCCGATGAGATCATCGTGGAACATGTGGGAGCCAACATGGGTATCCAGATCCCACTGTTGGTTATTGACCGGAGAGTCATCTCAGTCATGTCTGCATGTCTCCCGAACCCGTAGGGTCTACACACTTAAGGTTCGATGACGCTAGGGTTATAGGGAATAGATATACGTGGTTACCGAATGTTGTTCGGAGTCCCGGATGAGATCCCGGACGTCACGAGGAGTTCCGGAATGGTCCAGAGGTAAAGATTTATATATGGGAAGTCTTGTTTTGGTCGGCGGAAAAGTTTCGGGTTTTATCGGTAATGTACCGGGACCACCGGGAGGGTCCCCATGGTCCACCAAGTGGGGCCACCAGCCCCGGAGGGCTGCATGGGCCAAGTGTGGGAGGGGACCAGCCCCAGGTGGGCTGGTGCGCCCCCCCACCAAGGCCCAAGGCGCAAGGGAGAATGGAAGGGGGCAAACCCTAGGCTCAGATGGGCCTAAGGCCCACCTAGTGGTGCACCCCCCTCTCTCCCCCTTGGCCGCCCCCCTAGATGGGATCTAGGGCTGGCCGCCACCCCTATATTGGGGAACGTTGCAGAAAACATAAAATTTCCTACGGTTTCACCAAGATCCATCTATGAGTTCATCTAGCAACGAGTGATCGGATTGCATCTACATACCTTTGTAGATCACGCACGGAAGCGTTCAAAGAATGGGGATGAGGAAGTCGTACTCGACGTGATCCAAATCACCGGAGATCCTAGCGCCGAACGGACGGCACCTCCGTGTTCAACACACGTACGGTCAGCGTGACGTCCCCTCCTTCTTGATCCAGCAAAGGGGGGAGGAGAGGTTGATGAAGATCCAGCAGCACGACGGTGTGGTGGTGGATGCAGGGGTCACCGCAGCAGGGCTTCGCCGTTCTACTACGAGAGGGAGAGGTGTAGCAGGGGAGAGGGAGGCGCCAAGACTCAAGGGTGCGGCTGCCCCCTCCCCCCCTTTATATAGGCCCCCTAGGGGGTGCGCCAGCCCTAGGAGATGGGATCT